>NW_027266270.1:29949303-30549303 GCF_022045235.1 Haliotis cracherodii
TGGCGTCTCCTTGTTGACGGTTACACACACAGATGGCACCTCCTTGTTGACGGTTACACATACAGATGGCACCTCCTTGTTGACGGTTACACATACAGATGGCGTCTCCCTGTTGACGGTTACACACACAGATGGCGTTACCTTGTTGACGGTTACACACATAGATAGCACCTTCTTGTTGACGGTTACACATACAGATGGCGTCTCCTTGTTGACGGTTACACATACAGATGGCGTCTCCTTGTTGACGGTTACACACACAGATGGCACCTCCTTGTTGAAGGCTACGCACACAGATGGCACCTCCTTGTTGACGGTTACACACACAGATGGCACCTCCTTGTTGACGGTTACACATACAGATGGCGTCTCCTTGTTGACGGTTACACATACGGATGGCACTCCTTGTTGACGGTTACACATACAGATGGCGTCTCCTTGTTGACGGTTACACACACAGATGGCGTCTCCTTGTTGACGGTTACACACACAGATGGCACCTCCTTGTTGACGGTTACACTCACAGATGGCGTCTCCTTGTTGAAGGTTACACATACAGATGGCCCTTCTTGTCGACGGTTACACGTGCAGATGGCCCTTCTTAGTGACCTTTACACATGCAGATGGATTCCTCCAGTATGTTAAAACTCCATCCTATTAGATTCAATAAACAGCATTCGTTTTCCTTCTGATTCGATTTACACAGCGTTGAAAATAGCGGTGCATTCAGATAATACTCATGTGCGAGAGAAAGTTTGTGGGAAGTTGCTGATAAGAAAGATGGTCATTTCTCAAAAGAAGATGGATGGCGAATCAAGGATATACTACACTGGGTCATCAATGAAGATATAGATATAGTTGTTGTGATGTTTATGGTGGAGACAAATGTAATTGTTCTGCTAACAAAATCTTGTTCCTCATGTTGGAGGGTAGGATTTTATTTGTTTATTCCCTCTGTAGGTTATACATCCATAAAAGTCAACGTGATTCTAATGTAATCTGTCGGGGGGAAAACACGTACATGGTTACACATGAATGTTGGATTTGTACCAAAAAAAAGTACAAGGTGGCGTGGTCTGTGCAAAAAAGTCAACATCCGATGCAAAAACTAAATTTGAGTAGAAACAAATCGTCTCTTAACATTGCTTAAAAAGACAAACATTAGGTTTTGGGCAATTTTAGGGGTGGGTAGTGCATGAGGAATAAGAATATAATATTTTTAAAAACACGTAGTAATGAGGTTATTTTGTAGAAGTAACTTAGGACTAACTGTGTTGGTCGTTGTGGACTGTTATACGAGTACTAAAAGACTTGCAAACACTCAAGATATGTCCAATATATTGTGGAGAGTTAAATCTGATTTGTTTATTCGGAACATGGAAATGTATAAAAGGGTCATATTCAGAAATCCCGCATATTAATCGCCATACGTTTTTGTGTTCACCGGAAGCATTATGGGAGTAAATGGGGTTTTAAGAAACTGTTTATGCCACATCTGGTTCTGTGCCACTTCTTGGCGCTACAGACGTCATCATTAAATAAACTTCTGAGAAAATGCTAAACTAAATGAAGTTGTGTTTTCGAGTGTTAAAACATAATACAATGAAGGAACCAAAGATTCTCATTATTTCTGAGACTAACAAGCTGAGGAGGGGTGGGAGGGGGTTATAGTGTTGGGAATTTGATTGTTTAATATGGATGAAATGGAGCTTCTTGATTGGGATGAGAACGGGATTGTTTAATATCGATAGGAGTGAGAATGGGGTTGTTTAATATACAGTAAACGGTTATAACGAACACACTTATAACGAACTGACGGATATAACGAACTAACTTTTTAGTCCCGACTACTTGCTTGTAGTTATGCTGTATATATGCTTATAACGAATTACGGTTAAAACGAGCTAAAATTAGTAGTCCCTTTGAGTTCGTTATAACCGTAGTTTACTGTAGATCAGACAGGGACTGGTTTAATTTGGATGAGCATGGGTTTACTTGAAAGAGGTGACGATGGGGTTGTTGTATGGGATTGTTTCATAAGGATAGGAGTGAGAATGGTTATTTAATGTGGATTGGGTGGCATTGTTTAATGTGGATGGACATGGGACTGGTTTACTACGAATAGGAGTGAAATGGGGTGCGAATGGCATTGTTTAATATGGATGGACATGGGACTGGTTTACTACGAATAGGAGTGAAATGGGGAGCGAATGGCATTGATTAATATGGATGGACATGGGACTGGTTTACTACGAATAGAAGTGAAATGGGGTGCGAATGGCATTGATTAATATGGATGGACATGGGACTGGTTTACTACGAATAGAAGTGAAATGGGGAGCGAATGGCATTGATTAATATGGATGGACATGGGACTGGTTTACTACGAATAGAAGTGAAATGGGGTGCGAATGGCATTGATTAATATGGATGGACATGGGACTGGTTTACTACGAATAGAAGTGAAATGGGGAGCGAATGGCATTGATTAATATGGATGGACATGGGACTGGTTTACTACGAATAGAAGTGAAATGGGGAGCGAATGGCATTGATTAATATGGATGGACATGGGACTGGTTTACTACGAATAGAAGTGAAATGGGGTGCGAATGGCATTGTTAAATGTGGATGGACATCGGACTGGTTTACTACGATTAGAAGTGAAATGGGGTGCGAATGGCATTGATTAATATGGATGATACTTAGACGCGTTTGATATCGATAATGGTGAGATTGGGATTGTTAAATATTGATAAGGATGGGATTATTTTATGGGGATAAACATTAGATTTAGTGAGAATATCTTATCAGTCAAATAGAATTTGAAATTGCATGAAATATATGTTGTTATATCCTTTCAGCCGATTTAAAAGTATGTTATATCTTTTTATGACCTATTTTCTATTTTTACCCAACGCATCTGTTCACTCACTCACTCACTCACTCACTCACTCACTCACCATGTGTTCATATGAATGAGAACTAGACTTTGCTCATGTAATGCCGTCACTCATCACTCACTCACTCACTCACTCACTCACACAAACACTCACCCACTCACTCAAGGTTAATGGCATTATCTTTAGAACATTTGACGAATCAACCACTTGCTCCATGTAAATTGTTTCTAGGCGTGTGCGATCTGTGAACGGCAGCAGCTAATGTATACACATTTACGGATGCACAAAATATACCTCTTCGAGTGGGCGTTTTCTGTGAATGAAATATCATCTTTCGCAGCGGAAGCGACTACCACATGTTCCGGAGTGGTTTGCCTCATCCCAGATTCCTACGCGGTCTCAATGAATGTCACGTGATCTCGGGTCCAGGAAGGAGCCTACAGGTGGCGCTCTCGCATGGTGGTCCCGTGCAGTCTATTGAGAAAGATGCAACTGACAAGATTAGGCTGTTTTTCTCTATTCAGCACATCCAAAATGTCAAGCTCAGTTGGTACTAAATATTAACAAAAAGACGTTATCGCGAAACAACGTTGATTGTAAGTTTTTTAATTAATTTACATTGATTGGGTGCAACGAAAAGATCTGTCGAAAAACGTTTCTTGACAAATAAAATAAATTGACATTTCATCAAATATATGCCGGTGTGCATTATGGTACCGATGTTTGGTGTAATACATGTGTCGTTAATGTTATGCATGATATAACACACGTGTTGCTAATATTATGCATTGTATAATGTGAGGTAAAGAAAACGTGTCGCTAATGTTAAGCATGATATAATGTGAGGTATAATAGACGTGTTGCTAATGTTAAGCATGATATAATGTGAGGTATAATATATGTGTTGCCAATGTAATGCACAGTATAATGTGTGGTATAATAAACGTGTTGCTAACGTTATGCATGATATAATGTGTGGTATAATAAACGTATTGCCAATGTTATGCATGATACAATGTGAGATATAATAAACGTGTTGCTAATGTTATGCATGATATAATGTGTGGTATAATAAACGTGTTGCTAATGTTTTGTATTGTACAATACACGTGTTGCTAATGATATGCATTGTATATTACACGTGTTGCTAATGATATGCATGGTATATTACACGTGTTGCTAATGATATGCATTGTATATTACACGTGTTACTGATGGTATACATTGTATATTACACGTGTTGCTAATGATAAGCATGGTATATTACACGTGTTACTAATGATATTTATGGTATATTACACATGTTGCTTATGATATGCATGGTATATTACACGTGTTACTGATGGTATGCATGGTATATTACTCATGTTGCTAATGATATGCATGGTATATTACACGTGTTGCTAATGATATGCATTGTATATTACACGTGTTGCTGATGGTATGCATTGTACATTTCGTGAGCTGCTAACCTCAAATATTATATATTTATCGTTTTTGTATAGCGATGCTTCAACAAAACATAATCATTCACACATTTCTTGGTTACCTCGTGATATGAGTTAGCCACAATTGTCACACTATTTGTTCTGTCAGTGACATGGGACGCCACTCTAAGCATTTTTCACCATATGTTAACATCACGGCTTCACAATTTGTACACACAAGAGGGTTCTACCGGTGTCTGTGGCGTACCGAGGGGACGCGTTAACCGCTAAGCTAGCCAGGGTCCCCCAAAACATATATCAAGTATTTTGCACATCTGAATAAAACACCCAACGCATATGCATATGTACGGTTTACCTCGACAAGGGCTGGCGGTTTCAAGATCGCAGATTTTTTAACCATTTGATTACGCGAAAAACAGAAAACGGAAGAAAAGTTTAGATTTGGGTGGAGTTGTTATTAAGACGAACGGAGTTTAGGGAAATATTATCTCAAATGAACTCAGTAAATCCGTTATTTCCGTCCGAAGTTTATGGCATCGGTCTTTGATTCCCTCAAGCACGCAGATGGGGGTTCTTCACCAAAAAAAATGAAAAACGCAGCAGGTTTCGAATATACAAAACACTCATTCTTCCGAGCTGGTCCCCAGATACCGTTGCAATCATAATGTCAGATATTTTTAAAACGATTGTTTATCATTCGAATTTATTTATTGACATTTTCGTAAATTAGTTCACACGAGTTAGGGTGTGAGATACTCCTTGTCTTAATTCAGCACTAAATTTGTGATAAGGATTTAGTTACGTGTTTTCTCAATACTTGTATATTGTTGTAGAGAATTAAAGAGCTCTTTCAGTTTGCTGAGATCTTCCGACGGGGGAACTCAGTTTCTTTCTTGATTGTTCAATGCGACGTACACGAGTTGTTTTTGTTGTTGTCGTTTTTTATCGCCGCAATATTCCAGCTATATGACGGTCTGTAAATTATCGAGCCTGAACCAGACAATCCAGCGATATACATCATGAGAATCGATCTACGCAATTGGCATACGATGATATCCATCGACCAAGTCAGCTTGCCTGACCACTCGATCCCGTTAGTCAGCTCTTACGACAAGCATTGTCGCCTCTTACGACAAGCATGGGTTGCTGAAAACCGATTCTAACCCGTATATTCCCGGGATCATACACATGTTCCATTAGGGGCCGTCGTTTTTAACTGCGTTAAGATTTGTTGGACATGGAATATCGATCTTATCCATCTCTGGTAATATACATATTTGTTTCAAAGGAGGATTACTGCTCCTCGATTATCTAGTATGGTTTGATATATACTCTGGACCCATGCATTCGCCACGACAGCTTCGTTTCGGAAGTGACGTCACCACTTCCATCGCTCCTATTTCTAACATACCACACAAAAAATTCTCGCACGTAAGAGTATTTTCATTGGGCCTCATTTTGGTAGCGGATAGATCCCAGGTATGAATTATCATTATAACTGCACGCACGCACGCACGCAACAACGTACGCACGCACACACACGCACACACGCACACACACACACACGCACGCACGCACGCACGCACACACACACATATAAATGAATCCTCCGTTCAGTGATACTGCAGCCCCTTAATTACGTTGTTTGAAACTCTACGTCCGAGAAACTTCCAGAAACAAGAAAGAAATTCTGATTTTGATTAGGGAAAGTTAAAACTCGAATATTTTTTGTTTTGTTTGCAATCGTGATCCTTGAACTCCTGGCGTGTAAAGATAAGCCGACAGGCCATATTTTTTTGTTATTTTCGGTACTGGATGGTTGGATGAGAATCTTGAAGTCATCAAGCCGAGTGTTTACTCTGCCAGACACACGGGTAAATCTTTAATTCTGATGATTGCTCATTTCCTTTACAACCGAAATGACATTTACAAAAAAATGGAATGTATACCTCGCCATGTCACGCTGACCCTGACCTTGAGAGCACGCGCAGCGGAAGTGAGGCGCGAGACAGCAACATGACCATGTGCGCAGTAAACGATTGCACGTGATTCACGGGGAAACATCCGCTCTTATAGCTGTCGATGGAAGCCTCGTTTTAGAAGAATACTCTTTTCCGGTCTGACAGAGAAGTTAAAGAATAGACATTAGAAATATTTCATTTACTTAACGGAAATGTGAATACTTAAGATATTGAGGTTTTAAATTAGAAACATTTTATGTGTCGAAATACAAATTGGATAAGGCCAATTAACGTTGGACTTACAACATGGTAATATTCACATCTGTACATTTTTCACACCAGTAATATGAGTTAAATCCAGGAAAGATTTAACCTTAAATAGTGTACGAAATATGTTAAATGTCTGAAATCTGACAAAAAAGCATGGGTTGCTTAAGACCTCTTTCATCCAGCATCTTCATGGGTCGATTGCCTTGTTAACTGAATATCAAACCGAGACAGAATCATAGTGTGTAAATAGACCATTATTTATGTAATATCCTACAGTAATGATTACTTCTAATATTCACTTCCCCCACACATATTTAACTGTGATGTAGCCACATTCATAACGATTATTGTAGTGTATTAATTAAGATAGCTACTGACACTGGCGAGCCAGAAACATATGGTCGTGGGCTCGAATCCCCGTTCGCCCTGATTATGGTTCTAGGTTTGTCTGGACCATACCCGTGCTCGTGGGTTTCACCAAAGAGAAAGACGCCATGCATCACTTCGGGCTTTCCTCCCACATGAAGCTGACACGCCGTGATATAACTGGAATGCTGTTCATTGCGCGTTAAACAAAACTCACTCACTCACACTCAACAATCAGGCTCTCTCGACAGCGCTCGGGTGACTGACGTCTTGTCTGTTGTCGTGATAAACATGTAGGCATTAAACGTCAAATAAGCATTTCAAAACATCTTTTTTTATATGTGTTTAAATCGGCTTGTCATGATGAAGAATGAGACGTTAATGTTCTCCCTCTGTTGTGAAAGTCCCTTCAGTGCTTAATTACAGCAATCTTCAACTACGTGTCGCGATATGACACTCATTCGCACACAGACAGGTCTTACTATGCCAAGCATGTGGCGTATATATAAGTAGGTATGTGAGTAAGGTGAAAGACACGTAGACGTCAGTCTATTTATAGACATTCGCAACATTTGTCTTTATGTTGGCAATTCATTTTAAAAAACCGGGCCAATATAATAATGATCTTTTAAACGTAACGGCGTGCCGGTGTGCATTTGCGAGTGTCCGAGAACATCAACGTGAACGAACGTGCGTGTGTTTACCAAGTCGTGTGTAAGTTAAGAGAATGCGCGCGTTCGCGCATGTGTGCACCCCTCCATATAGAAACGGGACGGTACTGCAAGAAACCGGTTGAAGGACGAACCTGTTTAAACTGCCCGGACTCTCTGGAGGATGAGAGTGAGTGAGTTGGGTTTAACAGTATCCCAGTTATATCGCGGCGTGTCAGCTTAATGTGGGAGGAAAGCCCGAAGTGATGCAGGTCTCAGACGTTTACCACTTCGGTGAAACCCACGAGCACGGGTATGGTGCTGACAAACCTAGAAACATAATCGTGGCGAACCGGGATTCGAACCCACAATCATAGGTTTCTGGCGTGCCCAAGGGACGCAACTCTGCACAGCGAATCGCGGCCCCTTAGATGACTGGGCCACCCGTGCCCCCGTGGAGGATGAGATGCATGTGTTACTCCAGTGTCCACTTTACAAGTATTTAACAGTAGATATATTTGCACTATGTTCTCAGTTTAATCCTGATTTTATTACAACCCCTGACGAAGAAAAATTTAAAATATTCATGTCTTGCCCAAATATTATGAACGTTCGTGCCAAAACCTGCAAGTATTTAGATTCTAGATAGTATGGACAATTACATTGTGCATTATATTTTATACTAAGTATTATATGTATATAATTACGTCCCCCATAAACCCGTAAGGGATGGCTCATTATACATTGTTGTATATGTTGTTTTTATCTTTACCTGAGGTGAGAAAATTTAAAAGTATGTCTGTCTGTCTGTGATAAACACATAAAAATTAGAGTGTCCGCAAGTATGTGTAAAATGTGTACAGATTTATTTATTTTATTTATTTATTTATTTATTATGGATGTTACCACGTTTTCTTCAATTTTATATAATTTTATTTTATTTTATCAATTTTAACTTTGCCAAACAGTATATTCAGTATATTGAATTAGGTAAGTCAACCCAACAAATAAAAGCTTCTCTTACAAGGAACAAGTATTTAGTAACCAATTATTTGTATTTTTTCTCACGTACTCAGTGAATCTCGGAGTAAGCCCAAATTTCAATGAGTAACACTCTAAAAGTTCAATTCAGGCCCGACCTTTGTGGATTTTTAAATGTGCGCGACGTTATCTAAATCCCAGGATTAAGGAGACCGTTTAACTCATTCAATGACAGTTCCGGATTAGTCACGTGAGACGATAGTTGCCGTGTGCCGCGGGACTTAATGGGAGTACAGAGCAGCGCAGTTGTAAGTGGCATCTTGTGTACTACGTCACATCATAGAAAGCTTTGAATCGAGACTTCGCGTGAGTACAGAGCAGCGCAGTTGTAAGTGGCATCTTGTGTACTACGTCACATCATAGAAAGCCGTGTATCGGGACTTCGTGTGAGTACAGAGCAGCGCAGTTGTAAGTGGCATCTTGTGTACTAAGTCACATCATAGAAAGCCGTGTATCGAGACTTCGCGTGAGTACAGAGCAGCGCAGTTGTAAGTGGCATCTTGTGTACTACGTCATTCGTATCTGTTGATTCCGGAGGTAGAATCAACTTGACCTTTCGGGGTCAATAGATTTGAGTGACTTCTCAATTTAGGAAAATGAAGAGATTCTCTGGGTTTCTTTTTATGATATATTAAAAGACAATTCAACAAATAGAAATCGTAAAATATTTTTATTTCAGAGACTAATTGTTCGTCTAACACAAGGTGAGATGAAATGTGGTTTAACGTCGCGTTCAAGATTATTTCACTCATTCAGTGACGTGCATGCACATGTGTGTGTGTTGCTGCTTGTACTAGTCCAGATTTATGCCGGCATTTATAGTGCTAGCTATTTTGAGATACCAGGCCGCAGTTTAACCTGGAAAATCCACCTAAAAGCATTATGCTGACCGACCTGTCCTTGTTTTATCCCCTTAATTCCGAGCGCCAGGCAAAGTATCAACAAGAACAATCTTTTAACATCGGTTGGTATGACTCGGTTTAGGATCAAACCACGGATCGAATCACCGACCTTCCGCTCTCCAGGCAGACGGTCTATTCACTACACTACGAAGACTGTTTGACGTTAAGAGGTGAGGTGGAATTGGGTTTAACGTCGCGTCCAAGATTATTGCACTTATATAGCGACGTGCATGCACGTGTACGTGTACGTGTACGTGTGTGTGTGGCTGCTTGTACTAGTCCGGACTGATGCCGATTTATAGTGCTAGCTCACTGAGATACCATGCCGCAGTTTAACATGAATACCCCACTCAGACACAGTATACTGACTTCGAGCTGACCAGTCCTTGTTTAAGCCCCTTAATGCCGAGCGCTAGACAGGGTAACAACAAGTACAATCTTTTAACGTCTTTTTGTATGACGCGGCCGGGAATCGAACCCCGAACCTTCCGCTCTCCGGGCGGACGCTCTACCACAAGACCAGGGAGGCGGTCTTGACGTTAAGACCTCACACACGTTTTGTTTCATGCCGCTTTGAATTGTATTTCAGTTATATCACAGTTCTAACGTGTCAGCTTTAATACGGAAGGGATGTCCATAGTGATACAGGCCGCTGAGGCGTTCACCACTTTGTTCAGTAGATACGAGTCGGCTACAGGACAGACATTTTGCATAACGTATTTAACTACTGGGCCAGCCGTGACCTCACATGTTTCAGTCGATGCTGTGTGAGTTAGTTTTGTGCAACCCTGTACTTTACATCCTCTCTCAGGTGTGTGCAGGTGTATTACAGCGAGCTTCAGGTCTCAATGAAGCTGACACGCCGTGATATAACTGGAATGCTGTTCATTGCGGCGTTAAACAAGACCTCACACACGTTTTGTTTCATGCCGCTTTGAATTGTATTTCAGTTATATCACAGTTCTAACGTGTCAGCTTTAATACGGAAGGGATGTCCATAGTGATACAGGCCGCTGAGGCGTTCACCACTTTGTTCAGTAGATACGAGTCGGCTACAGGACAGACATTTTGCATAACGTATTTAACTACTGGGCCAGCCGTGACCTCACATGTTTCAGTCGATGCTGTGTGAGTTAGTTTTGTGCAACCCTGTACTTTACATCCTCTCTCAGGTGTGTGCAGGTGTATTACAGCGAGCTTCAGGTCTCAATGACACAAACTGCAACTCTGACAGAAGAGCCTCAGGTCATGTCGGGTCATTGAGTATCCCGGAGTTGGGTGGATGGGACTGGCCGGTTGATGTCTCAGCCGTGGGGGAACGGGTGGATGATGGGTGGATTGGGAAGAACCATCAACCCTGTGTTTGAGGGAAATCAGGTGTATATCTCTATTGAGTGATGGTCGAGGGGAGTGTGCATGCATAGACACTTAACACCGTTTCTCAGAGGTAAAATGTTCGGTTTATTGTTGATAAAAGCCAGCTTTACAACAACAACAAAATACTTAAGGTTAAAAGATCGGGATAAAACGTTAACATAAGATTGAGAATTTACTTTAGAGATAAACATTGATAAGAACAGGATGAGAACATTGATGTTTTTAACTTTTTAACGTAACAGCAGTTGGCATCGTCATAAGCGGCAGGGATTGGTGGCTTATCATCACTTGGACTCAGATGGAATGGGATTCGAGGGGATAAGGGAGGGGGGGATGGGGGGCATTAGTTGCTAATTTGGCATCTGGTTAGATGTCTTTGTCGTTTTTGTAACTGGTGTCGTCGTCAACATCATTATGATCATCATTACTTTTTGCCATGGGGTGCTCTGAACTTGGAGATTGCATACATGGCTGACAATTAAATTATGGGATAACATTGGATTATACGGAGTATGAGGAATAGAAGAGAATATAACGGAATATGAGGAATATGATATAAGGAATATGAAGAATATGAGGAATGTGATATAGGGAGTATGAGGAATATAAGGAAATAGGAGGAATATAATGAGTGAGTGAGTTTGATTTTACGCCGCTTTTAGCAATATTCCAGCAATATCATGGCGGGGGACACCAGAAATGGGCTTCACATATTGTACCCATGTCGGGAATCGAACCCGGGTCTTTGGCGTGACGAGCGAACGCTTTAACCACTAGGCTACCCGACCGCCCCGGAGGAATATAAGAGAATATGGGTATATATACGGAATATGGAGAATAGGGCGAATATATAAGGAAAAATGAAGAATGTATGGACAATGGAGGAATATAAAGGATTATGAGGAATAAAGGATGATATGAGGAATATGATAAAAGGAATTAGGAGGAACATAAGGGAACATTGGGGCATGGAGAATTTGAGAAAATATAAAGGGAATATGATGAAATATGAGGGAATATGTGCTAAATATATTAGCACACACTGGGGAATGTTGGGGAATATGAGGATTCAAGGGACTCTGGGGGAATATATGGTGATGGGGTCGAGTGAAAGACTAGGCCAAGTATGGCAGGAAACGTCACATGGGTGGTGAAACCAAAAAGAAGGATTACGCTGGGAAGTCGGAAATGAATGGAAACGAACGCGGTGTTTGGAAAGACGAGGACCGGAATTGGGGGTTATCAAGGTATAAGTAATGGGGATAGGTGTCAAAAGTACAGGTTCGGCGGAATTACGCCGGATGGGGTCATAACTTAAGATACAGAGATAAGCAGAGTGAGGATGTGGAATAAGAAACGTGGGTGGGTGGATGGAGGGTGGGTGCTTGAGGTCAAACTATATTGGTTGAGGTTGGAAATACAGACACAATGTTACGTTGGTGGAGCAGCGTTCATCTGAACTTTCACCTCGCCACCCATTCACTACCCCGCCTCGTTCCACCCACCCCGATGTCTCCCCATATTATATAACACGGGTGATGTATATCAATCCCCTGGGGAGACACTGGGGCATATTTACGATGAAAAGAACACGGTTTTCAGTGGGTGTTTATGGTTCGTCTTTTGATAAAGTTTCAACATACAATTAACATCTGGCTCTCTCCTTTAAGTATATACCCTGTTACTAGTTACTGTACTGAAGCTAAGGGGAGCTATATTAAATGCCGAGAACAACTCTCTCTCTCTCTCTCTCTCTCTCTCTCTCTCTCTCTCTCTCTCTCTCTCTCTCTCTCTCTCTCTCTCTCTCTCTCTCCCTTATAAATATATATCCTATTACTAGTTACTGTACTGAAGCTAAGGGGATCTATAAACTGAGAACAACTCTCTCTCTCCCTATCTCCCTCTCTCTCTCTCTCTCTCTCTCTCTCTCTCTCTCTCTCTCCCTTATAAATATATATTATCCTGTTACTAGTTACTGTACTGAAGCTAAGGGAATCTATATGCTGAGAACAACTCTCTCTCTCTCTCTCTCTCTCTCTCTCTCTCTCTCTCTCTCTCTCTCTCTCTCTCTCTCTCTCTCTCTCTCTCTCTCTCTCTCTCCATCCCCCTCTCTTGTTCTGGACACAAGCTAGTATGTACTGTGCATAAGCGCGAGGTTACAATTCTCGTCTCGTTAACATCAAACCGGTTAACTCAGATTCTACCATGAATTTGGAATTTACTCGATTCTGATTGGTCAATCAGAGGCTATTAAATCACAATAATCCCCTCTGATTGTAACAGCTGGTTTGACGGCCGCATCACCGCGGAAGCTAATATTGATAGTATAGTACTATTTTCAGTCATTGTCGGTATACATATTTAAATAATTATATCTACAATTACAGGTTACAAAATGCACAGATGCGGTTACTACAATATACAAAGGATCTGTGGCAATACATTTCGTGCAGAAAAACACGACAGAAATCAACAACGGGAATGTATATACATTTTGGAGACAACAGAGAGCTTGGAATTTTGGCGCTTTTCTATATACGACTGTGATGTCATATCTTTTGCGTCACAATGATCGATATGACGTCATAATGGTGACGCGCGATGTGGTGCGAAAGCCTTGCAAATCTTGCTTTGTTTTCTTTAGGGATGCCCACCTCATGTTAGCTTACCAAGTTGCCGTGCTAATATGCTTTCAATGCCTTGCGTTCGGTTCCAAATTCAATTTAGCGGGGTTAAATATACAGGTAACCTAGCTCTACATTGAAAACACTGTATGTTTATCTCCTAATTGAATCAAGTAAACCCCGCTTGACATTAATGTGGTAACCTCGGTTGACTCAAATTTTATAATCAAACACACGTTGTATTCCACCCGTTACTTTCGCAGTGTATTGGGGAATGAAGTTGCGTCCGAGTTACGTATCAAAATGGGATTTGCGGGACCATGATCAGGGTTTGGAGGTGAAGGGTGGCTGGGGTGGGAGGAGGCTGGGTAGAACGTGTTTGTTGTTGGTTTAGGGCGTCGATGGATGACGGATAGACTATCTTTAAGTCTCTGAAATGATTTGTTTCGGGTTAAATTGTCATTATATATATGATATAAAGGAGTCCAGGGAATCTCTTCATTAAAAATTACTGAATGAATCTAAACTTGCTGAATTGTTGTAGACTTGCTTGGGATTTTGGGGATTGTTTTGCTTCAGGGACTATACGGGAAGATGTAGGAAGTGCCGGACGGTGAGGTGTAGTAGGTCAAAGGTAGACTTTGGAAGTGGGTACGGTGGATGACATGGACTTGGGGAGGGGGGGGGGGGGGGGGGGGGCCTCACAGCCCCTCAACCATATTAATTCCCCTTCCGCCCAGCCCTTACTGTAATGCGATAGCTCTAAATGAAGCAAGTCTAGTTTTTCCACAGGTTCAAGTTCTGAATCTCCCATCTCACTGGGGCTCCTTTTCAATTTAAATGTTTTTGCTCGTTTTTTTCAAAATCATAACGATTCGGATATTAAGCTTTAGTCTAGGTTAAGGGAGAGTTTGCGTTTGCAGGGCAACCTAATTCTACGTTTGACAACACTGATGCTGTTTGCCTCCTACGTGTAGCCTAAGCATAAAACAGCAATTCAAAAACATGGCGAGTTTCCAAATAAACATCAAACCCCATGTGATAATCCCAAAAACTTATGACAAACATAAACACACAAGTTTCCAACAAGTCCGCAGGCTGAACCCAGAACAATGGACGAGTCTGTTTACATCAGGCTGGTGGTCCCCTGACAATCTGAAAAACTAACGGCAAAAACTATCTCAGCGTGAAAGGGGGAAGCTACCTTGAGAAAAAAGAGAGAAGAGGGACAAAATCAGGAGTACGGAACACCAGCAGGGTCAAATTACCAACTCGGATGCAAGCATTACGAGGACCATTATTGACGTCAGCGAAGCGTGGAAACGACCCCGAGGCTAGATATGCTATAGTGTGTACTACCTACATCCGGTAAGGGGTTTTAAGAATGTAATGACATTTAAAAAGCGTAAATAGGATTATGACATTGTAGTATGCTCGACTACACTTTCGCTGCGGGAATACCATCGCCCTGTCTCTGTTGTTTGTGACTGACGGCAAGTTTTAATAAATTCTGAAGCTTAGAAAACCTTAGGGGCCAACCATAACATGTTTTGTGAGCGTTGGATTTTTTTCATTCTTTCTTTCTTTCATTCATTTTTTTTCTTTCTTTCATTCATTCTCTGAAGTTATGACAAGGGATTGGGTATCCAAATTAACTCATATCAAGAAAAGACAAAGAACCGCGTTTTGGAATAGGTCAATATTGAATTGACAATAACTTCTTTATGTGTTAAAACAATGTAAAAATACCTGCATAACTAAAATGTACAACATGAAATCAACAAACCCTGGGAGGGAGGGTGAGAAGACTGAGCGTCATGGGTGAGGCCCTCGGGGTAGCGTAGCAGAAGCACGTGCGGATCGTGACTTGAGCATCGGCAACGTTGTGCTTACCGAGTTAAACCTAAATAAAGCTTTACTCATTATTTACCACGTTATATATTGGTTCGTGAAATGGTGGCTCCCTTATGTGATGATAATTTGCTGTCTGCAGGCTGATTGGGCTGTGTATGCTACCTGGCATGTACACTTTTCAAGTAGGGTCTTTTCCTTGAATATAGTGACTGATTTATGAGATTCCTCTATTTTCCTGTTCAAACGGCCTGGCAGTCATTATTCGCCGCCATCCAGGGTTATACGCCCCATGGTGTAAGTGAGCACGTCATAAACGCACCCTTATGCTCGTGTAGTATAATAGAAGACACGGGCTTGACTGGAAGCTCGGAATCTTTGTGATGATGTATATTCAACATACGTTAATGTTCCCATAAATGTTTAGAATTGAAACGTTAAATTTAGAGGACGATTAGCTGTACCTGTCGGCCTATTTAAGTGGTGATAAACTTGACGCACCCAGCTCATCGTCACCCAACAGTATTCAATCATTTCGTGCTGAAGAAATTGGGTTGATAATGAAGACATAAAACAAAATTAATGACACTCATAAGCTTCATGTGTAGCCATGACCCAACAATACAACTAGTGGTCTGCTTCATGTAGATGGGCTGGTGGTTAAAGCGTTGCCGACGATCCGGGTTCGATTCCAAAACGGGTTGAATTTGTCGAGCTAATTCTTGGTGTCCCCCTTGGTATCGCTGGAGTAGTGCTGAAAGCGGCGTAAAATACACTTATGTTTTCACTCCATTACCCTGTACAGTCTCAGGATCAGCTTTCAGATATAGCTTCGTGGCATTTCTAAGATGAAAATCATGTTGAGTGAGTGAGTGAGTGTTATACAGCAAAAAATGCCTCTCAAGTGATATCCATGAGGAGATTCGAACCCAGATCTGCAGTGTGACGAGCCGACGCTTTGACCATTGCGCTACCTTAAAAAAACCTACATGAAGCAGAAGTGTAACAAAATGTGGAGTAATGATCTGGGCCCTTTGGTTTACTGAAAACTTTGAAAAGACACAAGATATATTAAAAGGGCTGACAGCTAGCATTTTGTCTTTCAAAGGACGGGGTAAGGTAAGGGCTAATATTTGGCCACTGACACAAGTGTCAAAAAGTAAAGTTGCAAACAACATTGCAATGTTGGAATTAAACGTATAACACCTGGTCCAATGGCTGACAACTACAACCTTATATTCTTTCTTACACGTGCAAGTGTTTTACTTCTGACATGATCTAATACGTTAGAATGGACAAAGTAAATGGCAAAGGCCAAGTGTTCGAACTTGAAATGAAAATCCATGTATTAGACAGGTCCATGACCAAGACGAGAATTTTAACCATACGTTTGTACTAATTGGATTTTGTTTAACTTCTTCTGAAGAAATCAGTTTGGTCAAAGACTTGCTCTTTTGCGGATATTAAAAGAACGCCTCCTGAAAACCTCCTTTTATACACATTTTAGCCGTAGCTATCCCGTTAGTTTTGTTATTATGAATCAAAATCATTCAAGTGTTGAAATCAGTGTGGTCTAGTTCTTATCTATATGTACAACTTCCATAAATATATCTAAAGGGTTTGCCATTTCTTAAGTTAGACAGAACCTGTTGGCCAAATAGAGCCTTATCACACCTCGTCCCTGCCTGGCTGTAGGTCTTCCTGTTTTACCCACCTCGTCCCTGCCTGGCTGTAGGTCTTCCTGTTTTACCCACCTCGTCCCTGGCTGGCTGTAGGTCTTCCTGTTTTCCACACCTCGTCTCTGGCTGGCTGTAGGTCTTCCTGTTTTCCGCACCTCGTCCCTGCCTGGCTGTAGGTCTTCCTGTTTTCCACACCTCGTCCCTGCCTGGCTGTAGGTCTTCCTGTTTTCCACACCTCGTCCCTGCCTGGCTGTAGGTCTTCCTATTTTCCACACCTCGTCCCTGCCTGGCTGTAGGTCTCCCTGTTTTCCACACCTCGTCCCTGGCTGACTATAGGTCTTTCTGTTTTCCACACCTCGTCCCTGCCTGGCTGTAGGTCTTCCTGTTTTCCACACCTCGTCCCTGCCTGGCTGTAGGTCTTCCTGTTTTCCACACCTCGTCCCTGCCTGGCTGTAGGTCTCCCTGTTTTCCACACCTCGTCCCTGGCTGACTATAGGTCTCCCTGTTTTCCACACCTCGTCCCTGGCTGACTATAGGTCTTTCTGTTTTCCACACCTCGTTCCTGGCTGACTGTAGGTGTTCCTGTTTTCCACACCTCGTCCCTGCCTGGCTGTAGGTCTCCCTGTTTTCCACACCTCGTCCCTGGCTGGCTGTAGGTCTTCCTGTTTTCCACACCTCGTCCCTGCCTGGCTGTAGGTCTCCCTGTTTTCCACACCTCGTCCCTGGCTGGTTGTAGGTGTTCCTGTTTTCCACACCTCGTTCCTGGCTGGCTGTAGGTCTTCCTGTTTTCCACACCTCGTCCCTGGCTGGCTGTAGGTCTCCCTGTTTTCCACACCTCGTTCCTGGCTGACTGTAGGTGTTCCTGTTTTCCACACCTCGTTCCTGGCTGGCTGTAGGTCTTCCTGTTTTCCCCACCTCGTCCCTGGCTGGCTGTAGGTGTTCCTGTTTTCCACACCTCGTTCCTGGCTGGCTGTAGGTCTTCCTGTTTTCCACACCTCGTCCCTGCCTGGCTGTAGGTCTTCCTGTTTTCCCCACCTCGTCCCTGGCTGGCTGTAGGTGTTCCTGTTTTCCACACCTCGTTCCTGGCTGGCTGTAGGTCTTCCTGTTTTCCACACCTCGTCCCTGCCTGGTTGTAGGTCTTCCTGTTTTCCCCACCTCGTCCCTGGCTGGCTGTAGGTGTTCCTGTTTTCCACACCTCGTCCCTGCCTGGCTGTAGGTCTTCCTGTTTTCCCCACCTCGTCCCTGCCTGGCTGTAGGTCTTCCTGTTTTCCACACCTCGTCCCTGGCTGGCTGTAGGTCTTTCTGTTTTCCCCACCTCGTCCCTGGCTAGCTGTAGGTCTTCCTGTTTTCCCCACCTCGTCCCTGGCTGGCTGTAGGTGTTCCTGTTTTCCACACCTCGTCCCTGGCTGGCTGTAGGTCTCCCTGTTTTCCACACCTCGTCCCTGGCTGACTATAGGTCTTTCTGTTTTCCACACCTCGTTCCTGCCTGGCTGTAGGTGTTCCTGTTTTCCACACCTTGTCCCTGCCTGGCTGTAGGTCTCCCTGTTTTCCACACCTCGTCCCTGGCTGACTATAGGTCTTTCTGTTTTCCACACCTCGTTCCTGGCTGACTATAGGTCTTCCTGTTTTCCACACCTCGTTCCTGGCTGGCTGTAGGTTTTCCTGTTTTCCACACCTCGTCCCTGGCTGACTGTAGGTCTTTCTGTTTTCCACACCTCGTCCCTGGCTGGCTGTAGGTCTTCCTGTTTTCCACACCTCGTTCCTGGCTGGCTGTAGGTCTCCCTGTTTTCCACACCTCGTCCCTGGCTGGCTGTCGGTCTTCCTGTTTTCCACACCTCGTCCCTGCCTGGCTGTAGGTCTTCCTGTTTTCCACACCTCGTCCCTGCCTGGCTGTAGGTGTTCCTGTTTTCCACACCTCGTCCCTGCCTGGCTGTAGGTCTTCCTGTTTTCCACATCTCGTTCCTGCCTGGCTGTAGGTTTTCCTGTTTTCCACACCTCGTTCCTGGCTGGCTGTCGGTCTTCCTGTTTTCCACACCTCGTCCTATCATCATGTCCATACATAGTCGAGAAAATGCGACTCCATGTATCAGTAAATATTTAATCAAAACCCATCTTCGAAAATTAGTATCGCTAGAGCATCACAGAGCGGAAGACACTTCCAAGCCGTGCAGTTACTTCCCTCTCCCTAATGTCTAGACAGCTGTGGGTCTTTGATGTACAGTTAAACCTTTGATAGACCCAATGGATTGCCCATTAACTGACCAGTCGTTAAATCGCCCACAGGTTTCACGCATGTAGGTAGATTCCTCGTCTCCTTTCCAGACCACAGAGCATACAGTATATTAAACAAAACGACCACCGCATTCCCATCTCAGCTTTTGCGGCCAATACTCACCCCCTTCTCAGATCTAACATCACATACTCATCCCCTTCTCAGCTCTAGCAGCCTATACTCATCCCCTTCTCAGCTCTAACAGTCTATACTCATCCCAATCTCAGCTCTAGCAGCCTATACTCATCCCCTTCTCAGCACTAGCAGCCTATACTCACCCCTTCTTAGCTCTAGCAGCCTATACTCATCCCCTTCTTAGCTCTAGCAGCCTATACTTATTCCCGGCTCAGGTCTGCCAGCATATGTTCAATACTTAATACTCAATTATTTGCTTTATACATAACTTTATTTGAGGGACTAAATGTTTGTTTCCAAACTCTAAACTCTAAACTGCTAAAGTTCATACAATCATTAAAATATTATTTACTCAAACATTTTGTTTCCTCCAGTCGGCCTTTCAACGTCTTTCGTCAAGTCCTCCGACGGGGTAGCTTTGTGGTTGAATCGTTCGCTCGTCACGCCCAAGACCTGTGTTCGAATCCCAATATGAGTAATTGTGTAAAGCCTCTTTCTGGTGCCCGATGTCCTACCGTTAGGATCATATAGTCGTGGGTTTGAATGCCAGATTCGCCACGATACGTACGCTCATTTACCTAGGTTTGCCACCAGCGACTCACTCACTCACTCACTCACTCACTCACCCACCCTCTCACTCACTCACTCACTCACCGGACACTACCTTACCGCACAGTCCCTCCCAGTATCACACACCTGTGAATGTCCTACCTGAGCAATTCTCACCTGTGTCACAGGCGTTCGCACCTTGACGCTAACACTGCGTTCGTGCCGGGGTCCCTACAGTCCGCATCAAATCACTGCCCACACAATAGCCCCGCTCTTCGGAAGTTGTAGCAACTTGATAATTTGTCACCTGACCAAGGTGCAAACTGCACGGACGTGCTAATAACATAATAGTCTGTATTGCAACTTATAGAAGAGAGTGTTGAGAAATGTGGGTGTTGCTTTGAACGTCGTGGTCGAAACGCCCTGTGAATCATCACAAGGAAAAATTCATTTCGGTTATTACTGTCAGAAATTGATACAGTTCTTGACGAAATCAAAGTGTGTTAAGGTCGTGTTTGAGTTGTTTTTTATTTCAATACGGGTATTGTACAGTCAATATTTCTTGGGGTCAACAAATATATCCTGAGTGGATGTGTGTTAAAATTCGATGTCCTACAATAGACTCCCATCCAGCTCGCCTTGCGACACTGTATAACGTTAGGGAACAACCATGTCATGTTCAGGAGTGTGGTGGGGGTGTGGTAAGGGTGTGGTGGGTGTGGTGGGTGTATATTTTGGGTTGAGATCAGCATTTTTAATGGAAGCTCTATAATATTTACAAACATAAACAGCTGCTTAATACATTTAAAAAATAAAAATAACAACCTTTTATTCTTTGGACACCTCTCTGTAAGAAAGGGCACATTATTATTTTTTACTACAATGCGAGTCATATGTTATTTGTATACTAGTATATAACAGAAAAAATACCCGAAAATCAAAACGTTGATTATTCACATATAAATTTTTCATGGGCATTTAAGAAGTTGAAGACATGGATAACAACTTCTTAATTGTTTGTAGGGCCGGTCGGGTAGCCTGGTGGTTAAAGCGTTTGTTCGTCACGACGAAGACCCGGGTTCGATTCCCGACATGGGTACAATGTATGAAGCCCATTTCTGGTGTCCCTCGCTGTGATATTGCTGGAATATTGCTCATTGTTAGTAGCGGCGTTTCAGGACAACTTCTTGTCCTTTCACCAGGGGCCAGATGAAGGGATACAACCTCACTGATTCTTTCTGACATTTGTCTTTTCCTCCTCAGTAGCTGTTTCTGTTTCATAACAACACGAGTGAATAAAAGGATATATATGTAACAATACCTATAATGTAGAAAAATATTGGTTTGATAAGTGCACTATTTTCTATTATATTTTTTTTCTCCGCGGATTCTGTTTAGATCCATGCATTTTCTTCTGAATGTTTTGCTCGTTCTACGTAATTCACGTTTTCCACGCGCAGTGCATGTTTGTACCACGCGCTCGACACAGTCATGTTAAATGGACATCTCACAAATATTTAAGCTACAAAACAAGGTCTAGTTTAAAGAATTGAACTACTAGTGGCCTGTATGTTACTGTCACGGTCTCCCGTAATCCTAACACTGCCCTGGTGATCAACTTGAATAATTTATAGTTTTTGCTCTAGTGAGTGACTTTGGTATAAAAATATTCAGTTATATGACGGCGTATGAGCTTAATGTGGGAGGAAAGCCCGAAGTGATGCAGGTCTTAGATGTCTACCACTTTGGTGAGACCCATGAGCATGGGGATGTTGCTGACAAACCTGAAAACGTAATCAGGGCGAATCTGGGATTCTGGGAGCTAGACTGGCCCACTGGACTACCCATGCGTCCCAAACAGCAAATAACTTATTAAGTAAGTACTTAGGTATGCTCACTTCACAACAAACATAAAGAAACTATCCCACTTCGTTATGTCTAGTCTGTACATGTCTTACAGACCCTGATACAAATATATATCAAATACAGCCCATGCAAGTCTATAATGTTTGGCAAGTCTAGTAAATGAAGCGAGTCACTGGGCTCCCTTTTATTATATTTTTATTAAGATAACTGAACAACTGTTTTTTCTGTACGATATGTTCATTTCAGAGACTAGTCCGTTTTCTCAGAAAGATTAAAAGCGACATAAATTGGTAGGTGACAATACAATTTCTATCTCTAAAGGTCAGGTTTTATCAAAGTGAACCGACAGTCACCACCATGGTGTCTGTTTACAAGATCAGAGGGACTAAATCTGTGATTTACTTGACGAATTTAATTCACAAGAAGATGAGCAAAGATTTGAACTCAGAATCACCTCCTCCCATTTTATCACGTGTTAGCGATAGTAATTTAGTGCATTCATTGTCATACCAACAATAGAATCACAGCAAAACACACCGAGGAGCTTTTCAAACACCATTTAACATTTCTCTCCATTAGTCTTAGAAAGAATCATTCTTTTTGGTCAAAGATAAATGTATTGTCTCAAACACTAGACAGGGACCCAGGTTTGATTTACGACACTAGAACAAGAAACTGTTTGCGACATCCGTAAAGCAATCGGTTTCCGATGGCGGAGTTTTTGTATAATTGTCGGCCTTTAACACCCTCTTTTAGCCTGTGCAGTGACCCCGAGAAAGCCGCGCGCAGAGGAATCACTGTGTCTCGAGCAGTCACGACATCTTGACAAAATGTCTCCAATGGGGTGAAAATATTGTAAAGACAAGATGAAATCCCGCCCTCCACCTTGCTAATAAACTACCTCGAGGGGACAGGTCGGACACTTCCGGTGACCTGGGTCATGCGCTCTTCACACGAAGTATTTTTATTACCCAATTTACATATTTTGTGTCATTTTCATTAGTTTTCCTCCATTTAGTTTGCGTAACATTGCAGCAAACAGCGGGAAAATGAACTGACTGTTTTGCGCTTGTTGTGAGGCACGGCTATGTTGGGAATGCCAGATGGAACTACAAGATGGATCCGCTGTTTCTCTTTTGCGCGTGTCAGCCATTGAACGATTTACAGCATGGTCTACAAGTTTCTTTGAGCAACTACACGCTGTGTTCATTATTTGAAAAGAGTGAGAACGGTTAGGTTTACAACTTAACTCGTATTTATCATGTTCAAATCCATAAATGCAGATCATCTTTAAGCCATTGAGGATTTATACTCATCTATCATTCACACTGGGTATTTGATAGTTTTATTGGGGGTGTCAATACATTTTTACTCCCTTAGGTTCGGTCTATTGGGAATATTAAAACCTAGGAGTCGATATTTTTAAATAATTAATTTCAGGTAACTCTACATTTTCTCCATTTATGTTTTGCCCCAAGTGAGCTCACAACAGCGATACATGCCTCCCGTTACAATAATATGACGTAGCCTATTTGTGCATTACTCACTGCAGTGGAGTTTATTAACAGGTGATGCCTGCATTCCATCAGTAAAGAAATATGAATAATTATATTCAGGCACACAAGTTGAAAAGGCTTTGCGAGCGTATTTGTACTCAACTTCATAATAATTGGTGTTTATGTTGATCTATGTTGCGTATTTTACCCAAATACGAAACATGTCTTGACTTGTCGAAGCTTTGTATGCACTACTAAGGCGGGTGACATAAAAATGGCATTACACAGTTTGCCCATGTTGGGATTAAAACCCAGATATTCAATGTGACCAGCAAACGCTTGAACCATTGTGCCACCCCGTCGTCCAAAATTTGTATTTGTATTTGACACAAGTGCTCGTGAGTTTCATTAAAGTGGTCAACCTCGATGCCTTGGGTCCCATTGGGCTTTCCTCCTACATGACTGAGTGAGGTGGGTTTAACGCCGCTTTTAATAGTATCCCAGTTATATCGCGGCGTGTCAGCTTAATGTAGGAGGAAAGCCCCAAGGGATGCAGGTCTCAGACGTTTACCACTTCGGTGAAACCCACGAGCACGGGTAAGATGCTGACAAATATAGAAACATAATCAGGGCGAACCGGGATTCGAACCCACAATCATAGGTTTCTGGTGTGTCCAAGGGACGCAACTCTGCACAGCGAATCGCCTCCTACATGAAGCTGACACGCCTTGATGTAACTGAAGTAATGTTCACAGCGGATGCAGGCTTTTACGAACGAGGGGAAGCATTTTTGTTTTCACAAGTTTAACATACCGGCCGGGAAAAAAAGAAAAAAACAATTTGATATGACAAAAATTTTGCAAACGTTATTAAAACTTTACTTGTCTGAAACAGTTGAACCACTGCAAACTTAAGGTCCAAACACAACTATGATGCCCGTATTAAATACTTCACCATCGCATAACCATTTCTTGTTTTATGTTTAGCCGCCATGAATGTGTATGCTTTCTTTTTTTATTTGAATGCAATAAAATGCTCGGAAAAAATGGTTTTGGTATTTCTGTTATTTGTATTCAAAACATGTCACAAAACAGTTACAGTGTAATACGTTTACCTATGTAAAGTATCACATGGACCCTACTTCATCAATAATGAGGTGCAGCTCTGACACCTCCATCCCACCCCACCCCACCCCAAACCCCACCCCACCCCACCTCGGGATTATGTGTGCTTGTCGGTTTCACCAAAGTGCTAAAACATCTAAGACCTGAATTACTTCTGTATTTAACCAACATCAAGCTGACACAGAGTGATATAACTAAAATATTGTTCATAGCGGCGTTGAATCAACCTCAATCACTCTTAACGAGTTTAACAGCCGCCATCTTGACATCCTTACCTCATTCAGGTCGACGAACTTTTGTTTTAAATAAAACAACATTTCTCCGGAAGTTATACAGAAAGCGATGGTGGTACTCAATTATACCCGCCGTTCTTCTGATCCAACCAATAACAGTCCGGCGGTACCATCTAAGAATTATTACCTTATTATATTCTATCTTATTTGGTTTACCTTTCAATTTCGCCATTCAGGCGTTTTATTGAAAATCAGATTAATGGGTAAGTTTTATAATGTATCCATTCCACCATATAAACTAGCACTTGTTTGAAAACCACCACCCTTGATTCAACCAAATCAGTCTCTCGTCGAAAAAAATGAGAAATTGTGTATGCGATTTGCTGACTTTGCGCCATTGTTCCCCAAATCCCCAAACCACATGCTGCCGAGGTCAGTGAAAGGCGACAGTACGAAAGATTAAATCCCCATTAAACGCAAATCCAATCAAGAGAATTACAAGCCTGGATTACTAGGCTCAACCGCGTCTTAATTCCTATACAAGTGACCTCTGAACCAAGGGGGGTTAATCCACTTGCTCTAATGACCCGTGCTTGAGCACATGGGTAGCAGGATTTGAATTGTGGGCGGGTTCGAGTCTGGGGTATTGTCCAATGGGGTGGAAATCGCCACCTCGGATGACCACAAAACAAGGTATTGTGTCCTCATCTCAAGTGGTCATTGCTACAAGGGGCTGGACGGGGCGAGAGGGGACATGCAGGGGTCACAGATTCGCAATTTAAAAGAAACTGGTTCAGCTAAGAGAGGTTTTTCAACTGCTGAACTCCAAAGTGATTTGGGTTTAGAAAGTCACCTCTTTATATTTCATGAACTTTTTTTTCTTGAACATATGTGCTGAAGTGTTCCTGTGGTATTCGTTCAGTTCCGGCCTTTTGTGGAGAGTTTTTCAAGTTCAAACAAAATCGAATACTTTCAACACATTTGATTTGAATTTCATTTTTGAAAAGGTAGGAGTTATATTTATTTTCTATGTTTTTATATCATTTTCTTGATAACATTTCTATTTTTATCTTGATCCTTTTTTGGTATAGCTTCGAAATAAACGTGCAGTAATATTTGTCTTCTTAAATACCAATCTATCAGAGACCCGGATTTGAATAGCTCCACTTATAAAAGGCAACTAGGGCATGGAACGTTGCTCAAACTATCAATCATCGGTTTGTCTGAACCAGACTCAGTTATATACGGTGCACAGTGAATTAGCTAACTTCGGCGTAAAAATCTAAATAAACAAAAAATATATTTTAATCCTTTGCAGTACCATGACACAAGACCTTGAAGTCTGATCACGTAATCTACCTGGGTGCCGTGGTACAAAGCGATCTCAGCGCTAAAGTGATCGTGACTCCTATACCTGAACATAGATTTACGACAGTCGTAGCGCTGAGGTTGGTTTGTACAACGACACCCTGTTCTGTCACCGTGAAGATCCGGGTTGGAATTGGTCTTCAGCAACCCATGCTTGTCGTAACAGGCGATTGTTACGGGATTGGGTGGTCAGCCCGCTGACCAATTGCGTGGATCGATGCTCATGGTGTCTGTCACTGGATTGTCTTGTCCAGACTCGATTATTTACAGACCGCCGTCATTCAGCTGGAATATTTCTGATGGCGTTGTTAACAAACAAACTAACTAATATGTTTTGTAAGTTCTGCAAGATATACCGTATAAAGAGGTTATATTTCTCTCCTATGCCAGGATGTGTCGGGTATAACATAAACATCATGTCACTTTTGAAGTTAACACCCAAGCCTGGCTACAGCTGTTTTAAAAAAAGAGGGTTGGATTTTGTGACCACAAGTCTGGCAGTCCTGTTGGTGGTAGGAATTATGTCAAGAGATGCGATTGTGTGTTGTAATTAATTATCTTTACACATAACTACAAGAGCGACTATACAATGTCCAAATGTACAAGTATGGTGCAAAAACGGGGGTGCGCACCATTGCAAACAAACAAACACACACACACACACACACACACATACACACACACACACACACACACACACACACACACTGGTTTGCATGGGGTGTTTTTTTAATACATTATACCTTTTGTACAATTTATGCTTATGTAAATTTGTGTCTCTTGAAACATAAGTAGATAATGTTTTGTTTATTCCATCAAAAATTAAAGAATGAAGTTTTAGTGCCAAATTTAATATTAATATTAATTTTATACAATTTAAATCACTGCAAGAACTGGCTGCATTCCATATGCACGTGGGAATTAAACTAGGGTCCTTAGCTTCATTTACAACTATACATGCCCAGCACTACACCATCTGTGCAAATTAGAACAATATAATAAAAGGGACATGTATCAATATTGGCCGTGACATGAAATGAAGATGTTTTTAACACTAGAATTTACATTCATGATGCACACACACACACATTCAACACCACCCCACCTCCACACAACCCTCACCACTACCACCACTATCACCGCCTCCCCCTCCTGTTCTGGGCATGGCATCTGGCATTTTAACAACAATCAAGTTCAAACAGAGAACTTCCCCCTAAACAACACATTAGAAGTGTGAGATGACACTATGGCAATATCGTCCTTACTGTGGTATACAGTTCTAATAACGACTGGCACTAATCTAACTAACCGCCCAACAATAGATACAATTAACCCAGACAAATTTCATCTCAACATCTACAAAGACCCCAATACAATAAATACCAAGCGTTTATTTATCAACTTAACCATCTACCGCTCCTTAAGAACACATGAACATGATATTGGCCATACCCGTCAATATGGCGAGTTTGACACGAACGTGATACGGCTATTCAGACTGACCATCAAGAGCTTGGTTTTTATGGAGTTGTACTCTGTGGCTTGCGATGCTAACACCCGATATGTGTGTATGAACACCCGTTTAATTCACCCTGTCATGTGTCCATTGAAACAAACCCTGTACGCTACCCCGGGTGGTTGTTGTCCGTGATGTCCAGTCTACAGACACACGTCCATCAAATATGTACTCCAGAAGCGGGTAGCGTCCTCAATATGGTTAAACATATTGCGGGCGTAATGGACCCGGTGCGCTACCTGGTCCTGGATTAACATAGGTCAATTCAGTATGTATCTGTTCTTATCTTCAACGGAATCTATTTTATCCGGTTTGATTTGATGACAATCGTTTCCGGAAATGTTTGAAACTAATACAGAATTTTTATTTTAACTGTTGAAGTTGCTTAGCGCGATCCAAAGAGATTTAAAGCAGTCATTCAAGATTTTAAAATTACAATAAACGTTGAGTGAATGAGTGTATGGTTTTACGCCGCTCTTGTTCCAGCAATATCACGGCGGGGGACACCAGAAATGGGCTTCACACATTGTACCCATGTGAGGAATCGAACCCGGGTCTTCGGCGTGACGAGTGAACGCTTTGACCACTAGGCTACCCGACCGCCCGAAGTTTTAATCTAACATAAGGACATTTTACAGATTACCTTATCTCCATTTACGTCAGGACCACCTCCGTGGTCTAGTTGTTGAGCGATCGCCCAGAGAGCGGAAGGCCTGGGGTTCGATCCCCGGCCGCGTCATACCAAAAGACGTTAAAAGATGGTACTTGTTGTTACCCTGTCTGGCGCTCGGCATTAAGAGGCTAAAACAAGGACTGGTCGGCTCGGAGTCAGTATACTGTGTCTGAGTGGGGTATTCATGTTAAACTGCGGCATGGTATCTCAGTGAACTAGCACTATAAATCGGCATCAATCCGGACTAGTACAAGCAGCCACACACACATAAACGTACATGCACGTCGCTATATAAGTGCAATAATCTTGGGCGCGACGTTAAACCCCATTTCACCTCACCTCACCATTTACGTCAGCCCTAACGACAAGTATAAGATACTGGGGACTATTCCCCATACAACTCACGCACCCCCTTTCCCCACCCCAAACACCCAACACAGCACCGACATGCAACAAAGCGGGCCTTCAACAAAACGACATTCAACGGAGCGCCTGACTTTTAACAGACTACTTATTGGTAAACATCAAGACAATTCGTTTTCTTTAGTGTGTCATTAAGTGTTTGCCACTGTCACAAGACAAGTCATGTATCATGGCGATATATGAGGTCACGTTCCGTCAGTGAAAGTAGAGAGACATAAATTTGCGGATGGGGAATTCTATTCAAGGGCGCCGTTCCACAAAGTGATCGGAGCGCTACGACAAATACATCCAATAAAGCCCATGCAAGTCTAGATTACTGCAATATCGGAAATTCTGAAAATGGAGAGAGGCTCTGAGCTCCTTTTCATTATATTTTTATTAAGATAATGTATAAACCGTTTTTTTTCTGTAAGATATGTTCATTTCAGAGACTAGATGTTAAACTGCTTCCAATCTTTGACACAGACGTACGGCGGTCGTAGCGCTTTGTGGCACAGGACCAAGGTTCTTTGCCAACAGACACTTTGTAAATATTTTTGTCGTAAAACGGAAAATAACGTAAGACGTATGATGACGAAGTGTGAAAAAAGAACAGGTCCGGGAATATTCACTCTGAATGATCTCTCGTTTCCCCAACCTTGCTCTAAAATGCCCGAAACTTTGACCATGGGGTTTGGTTACTGTGGGGGACAGGCAATGAATGGCCCGGGGTGGGGCATGGCATGGGATGATGGCAGGGACAATGTCTTCGGGGTAGGATAATTCCTGGGTTTGGTATCCCGAGGCTATGTGGCACTGGGGTAGGGGATCACTGACCATTATCCAGCGCCTCGTGTACCAGGGGTCAGGTAACGCCAGGAGTGTGGGCAGGGGTTACTGGACGGCTGTGGGGCATCCAGGGCTACAAATGATTCCTGGGTAGTATATCCCCAGGGTACAGGCCACGAGGGGATTACCACTGGCCTTTGTCAGGGGGTTGGCCAAACGGCGGGTCACCCTGCTGAGGGGGACACCCGATCCCCCGACGCTGTTCCTGGGGTAGGGGGAGATTGATGAACTGTCAGTCGGGTGTTTTCAGGGATTAATGTGACAAGTGTTAGAATGACTGAAAAATACGCTAATCTACCCAGAGATGTAATTATAATGAAATTATCGGTGATTTTGAAAATTACAGGTTCTAAATTTTGAAATGAGTTGAAATCAGTTTATTTTGTTGCCCGAAGCAAATGACATGGAACTTCATTAAAGTGTGGATCAGGGAGGGCTGGGTGTGTTGTTATACAGATGGTGGGGGCTCGGAGCTGTGACCTCAGCCTCTGTCTGTGGGGGCTCGGAGCCTTGACCTCAGCCTCTGTCTGTGGAGGCTCCGGGTCGGAAAGGTCATCAGTACCCGGTGTTGAGGAGCCAAGATCGGGGATCAGGTGGTTACTCATATAGACGATGGGTTATCAGCTGACATTTTAGCATAAAAAATATTTTTATAATTTCAGAGACTAAATGTTGTCCAATTCACCGTTAACGCGCGTCTATGTTTGATATTATTGATCCTGTCTATAGTTGTCGGGGAAAAAATCAATTTACTTTGATCCACAATGTCTTATTTCAAACATTCGTCATGAGTGAGTGAGTATGGTTTTACGCCTATTTTAGCAATATTCCAGCAATATCACGGCGGGGTACACTTGAAATGGGCTTCACACATTGTTCCCATGTCGGGAATCGAACCCGGGTCTTCGGCGTGGCGAGCGTACGCTTTAACCACTAGGCTACCCGACCGCCCCTCGTCATGAGTGAATACCGATATGGTTGTAAAACACAAGTAATCCATTTAATCGAGACTGTTTCCAATGACATTCGGGGTCACGGGTGGCCCAGTCGGCTAAGGCTCCGCAAATGATTGTGCAGAGTTGCGTCCCTTGGACACGCCAGAAACCTATGATCGTGGGTTCGAAACCCGATTATGTTTCTAGGTTTGTCAGCATCATACCTATGCTGGTGTGGCACACCAAAGTGGTAAACGTCTAGAACCTGACTAGGATCCTGTCTACAGTTGTCTGTCAAATCGAAGCATTTCCATCCACAATGTCTCTCAATCAAGAGTAAACAAGGATGTAATTAAAATACACAAAGAACCCCGTTAATTAAGACTTTACTGTTTCCAATGACATTCTTTTAAACGAATCGTCCGGAAAGTTGTTTTCCAGACTCACGGCTCCCAGACTAATGTTGTTTTCATGTGTTGTTTTAGCAATATTCATGCAATATCACGACTTGGACACGTGAAATGGGCTTTGCGCATGGTAGCAATGAGGGGAATTAAACCAGGGACTTCGCAATGATGAGCGAACGTTTAACCACTAGGCTACCCCGCCGCTCCCATGGGCCCCTTGAGGGTGTTCCAAACGTATATTTAGTAGCATCACACAATACATGTACGACATGACTGCAATATATGCAATGAAAGAATCGGGGTTTTTTCCTCCAATTTCATTATAATTGTGCATACAAATGTGAGAAACATGCTATTTGTAAACAAAATCTATTTTTATAGGCTTTTGTTAAACAATTCAAGGTTAGATTTACCTTTCTTTGGATTTGTTTTAGTGAGTGAGTGAGTGAGTATGGTTTTACGACGCTTTTAGCAATATTCCAGCAATATCACGGCGGGGGACACCAGAAATGGGCTTCACACATTGTACCCATGTCGGGAATCGAACCCGGGTCTTCGGCGTGACGAGCGAACGCTTTAACCACTAGGCTACCCGACCGCCCTGGATTTGTTATAACTGGAGAGGACCTGAATACCCGCTCCATATGTACAAGTGTACTCATTTATCTTATTTCCGAACCACTTAGTACGTGCATCCCAATGGTCGGACCATACACGGGCTCTAGGGTTTCACAAAGTGAGTGAGTGAGTGAGTGAGTGAGTTGGGTTTAACGCCGCTTTTAACAGTATTCGAGTCATATCACGGCGTGTCAGCTTAATGTGGGATGAAAGCCCCAAGTGACGTTTACCACTTCGGTGAAAGCCACGAGAACGGGTATGGTACTGACAAACCAAGAAACATAATCGGGTGAACCGGGATTCGAACCCACAATCATAGGTTTCTGGCGTGCCCAAGGGACGCAACTGTGCACAGCGAATTGCGGCGCCTTAGCCGACCGGGCCACCGGGCCATCCGTGCCCCCTGGTTTCACAATGTCCCTCGCCATTATGTAACTGAAATACTGTTCAACGCTGTGTTAAACCCAGCCCACTCACTCACACAAGTATCAGAAAAGATGTAGAAGCAGCCTCTTCGCTCAAATCGGAATGAAGTTATTTAATAAATTTTGATTAAGAGTTACACTGCTATTGCGTATAATTTCAATACCTAGTGAAGAATTAAATCGGCGTCAAACTCAATTCGTTCTCACACACTCACACACACACATTCCCACCGTCCTCACACTCGTAAACACACACACACACGCACGCACGCACGCACGCACGCACGCACGCACACACACACACACACACGCACGCACGCACACACACACACACACACACACACGCTCTCGCTCTTCCATACAGAATCCTAGACGATGATATTTCAGGGTCCGGGGCAGCAAGTACTATGACCTTGTCGAGGGTTACAATCCACCCCGAACAACAAATAAATCCGTTATTAAAGGGATCTAACTTGACAAGAAGGGATAATAACAGATGTAAAGGGACACCGGTTGATTGTGTGAACGCCAGGTAGACAGTGCCAGGTAGACAGCCCAGGGAGGCACAGCCTAGGTAGACAGAGCACAACGGTTAACAGAGCCCTGATCTCCGTCCCATAGCCAACCCGCCGGATATGTCACACAGCACATTAATTGTCCCTTAATACCGTCCCCTTGATGCTAGGGGTACACGCGATCCCAAATATAGGGGAATTCACCACCGTAAGTTGAAACCTCTTGCTCCCCATACATCCAGGTGACCTAACTCTCAAGGCGTAGCAACCCTTTGAAGTATTTATGCAACCAGGTGAGACTTTTAACGCTCGGGTATGAGTCTCGTCTCTGTGATCAGGTGAAACTTATATATGACAGGCCACTTTTATTTCGTTGTGCATCCTGTGTGAAAATTTAAACCATGAATTTTAAATAAGGACAGACATAGGAGTCGGGTAACTGGAGTCCATAGACAATTTGTTGCTCTTTACGGGGTATTATTGCGAGATTTGTTTATTAATGACTGATAGATTTAGTCCTTAAAAAGGGATTGCCTCTTTCAAATTACTTGTTCACGTTCTGGGACAGGTGTGAAATAAAACTTCCAACGTAATTGTAAGAGTTGTAAATTATCATCACTGTTTCCAATCCCTAACCAAATGGGATATCGCCAGTTCAGAACAGTGAGTGAGTTGGGTTTAACGTCTCTTTTAACAGTATTCCAGTTATATCGCGGCGTGTCAGCTTAATGTGGGATGAAAGCCCGAAGTGATGCAGGTCTCAGAAGTTGGCCACTTCGGTGAAATCCACGAGCACGGGTATGGTGCTGACAAACCTGGAAACATAATCGGGGCGAACCGGGATCCGAACCCACAATCATAGATTTCTGGCGTGCCCAAGGTCCACCCGTACTAACAGGGTCATTTGGGGATGTTGGGGAATATTAGGGAATATCAGGGAGTACGAGAGAAACTGAGGGAATAAGATGGAATGTGGGGAAATGGCTGGGGATACTGAGTAATAATTGGGGAATAATGATGAAAATGGGAGAAGATGAGGGAATAAGGGATATTGGTAAATTGGAATATGTGAGGGAATCTAGGGGAATAAAGGGGTCATTGGGAGGACGTGGGACCCAGCACTGAGGAGGGTGACGAGGCGATGTCGAGCACTAGTCGGTACAACATCCTCATGGCGTGTAGCACTAAGGATAGTGCAACGCATAGCCTCAAATGCACCATGTTCTTAGCATAGAAGAGTTTATCACTTGCTTTTTCCAAACTATTCTTTGCAAAAGTTGAAAATCATTTGGACCAAGAGTGTGTGAGTGAGTGAGTGAGTGAGTTTTACGCTGATTTTAACAAAATTCTATCAATATCATGGCTGAAATGAACCGGAAGTGAACTTCACACAGTGTATACCAATGTGGGAAATCGAACCCAGAACTTCGTCGTGATGTGCGAACACTTTAACCAAAAGACTATCTCACCGCCACGCCGAGTCTGGTCAGTAAACACAAATACCATTCATTTGAAACCAGTCAACAATTTCCACTCATACACCACACACAAAATAAACATTTTATTTCGAACGATAAATTTAAAAGTTGATGTTAATATGTTTCTATTGATCAATATTTCATTCTCTCTTGACCGAGGGTCAAGCGCCATGATGCCAAGAGCAGATAATCCGGTCTACTTCTTGACACCCGCTAAGTAGAACATGATTATTAATGTCAGTATATTCAGCTTAAAGCTGGAAGCGTGTCGCGACATTGTTTGTGGTGTGTCACGGAGTGATCTATGACTGCTTATTTTGTCTCAGTGTTTACTTTGACCTGTTTGTTAATCAATAAATGAGCGCTGTGCGAGCGTACACAGACATCTCAGTAAACCTCAGGAAAGTGTCTACTTGATATTTTTGTATGCTAAGCTGTTAATATTCTGTAATGGTGTCCCCTCATTAAATTTGGTCGGTTTATGGCTTTATAAGCAAACACACATTGGAAGGGGACAAGATGTTTATAAACAATTCCATATTTACGACAAGGAAGTTCTTGTTGAGGATTAAAATACGTTGATTGTTTCTGTATCTCCGAAATACCAGTTAGTGAGTTAGTGAATGAGTGAGTGAGTGAGCGAGTCGTGGCCAAGGTTTCAGCAATAATCACACAACGGGTAGTTTTCGCATATTATTCCAATGTTGGGGATCAAACAGTTGCCTTCGGCGTTAGGAGCCAACACTTCTACCACTGGGCTACCCAACCGCTCCCAGAACAATTATTAGTCAAGTTTGGGCAACCAGTGGTCGATAGTGTGAACACATTACATGAGTACGATGTCACACTGACACAACCAGATGACTATTAACTAGTTAACTATTTTATTAACCGAACCTCGCTTTCAACGACACGTTTTAAGCACTTAACGTACAGAACTAGTACCTAGGCTGGGACTTCTCACTTGCAAGGTTATATATACACACGGGAGTCCACGGGAAACGTGACTGTGACGAATCTCTGACTGGCATTCGTGACCACTCGTGTCATCTTGGACAAGCCGAATGTCGAGAAGGGCTCCTCTGAACGACCCACATTCACCTATATTCTCTCTTTATTCCCTAATAGTCCCTTATTGTTTTCGAATTACCCGATATCCCCCAATATCCCCGAGTATTCCTAAATAGTCCCTCATATTCATCAAAGTTCCTGCATCTTCATCAATATTTCATCATTTCCATCAAAATGTTCTGATATAAAATACGTTTATTAAAAAATTATTCATTGCCAGGTTTATCTCTCTACGGCCAGTCTCAACCAACAGCGGTACGTCACGTACAGTCTGCGCTACGTCCAGTCTTAACCAACAGCGATGCGTCACGTAGTCTGCGCTACGTCCAGTCTTAACCAACAGCGATACGTTACGTACATTTTGCGGTACCTCCAGTCTCAACCAAAAGCGATGTGTCACGTACACTCTTTGCTACGTTCAGTCACAGCCAACAGCGGTACGTCACGTACAGTCTTTAGTACGTTCAGTCACAGCCAACAGCGATACGTCAAGTACTGTTTTTGCTACGTTCAGTCACAGCCAACAGCGATACCTCACGTACAGCCTTGCTACGTTAAGTCACATCCAACAGCGATACGTCAAGTACAGTCTTTGCTACGTTCACTCACAACCAACAGCGATACGTCAAGTACTGTTTTTGCTACGTTCACTCACAACCAACAGTGATACGTCACGTACAGCCTTGCTACGTTAAGTCACAACCAACAGTGACACGTCACGTACAGTCTGTGCTACTTCCAGTCTCAACCAACAGCAATGCGTCACGTACACAGCCTTGCTGCGTTCAGTCACAACCCACAGTGATGCGTCACGTACAGTCTGTGCTACGTCCAGTCAATCAACCACGATTGTGACTGAACAAGGTAGACAAAAGGTTAATGGATAACAACTTCTTTATTATAATGTAATAACGACGTTTGGGTATAGATCTTTACATTGTTGTCAGTGAAGACTGATGATCGGCGTGACATAACAATAACACATAGACGCATATATATATAAATACACACAGAGTTTAAAACCAAACAAATTCAACTCAATTCAACAATTCGCTTTTAAAACCTCGCCTAATCATCTTAAACGTGACCTCATACATAACAGGACCGATACCTACTGCAATCTGCGATCGCCCATTCCAACAGCGAAACCAGTTAAAATCCCATAAAGCATTTGTTTGAGCGCCATCTACAACCTCGCTCTGACATTCTTTGCGGGTTCCACTACTTGTACGAGAACCCATCAAAGTTTATCAGATGTCGATCTACCCCCATATATCAAACACATAAACCCCGGGGTAATCCCCGTCTGTCTCCGACCCCCTTCCACACAACCCCGCAAAGGACGCGCGTGCCTTCTGCATGAAACCCCCATCGACCCGGTAGATAAATCCCCATCGTCATGGCGTAATAACCAATAACATACCATTTTCTCCGTATCCCCTTAAGTCTATTGCTTTGGTATCAAAGCATTATCATGTTTTATAGCGGAGGCTGTTTACATAGTATGGATGTCTGTGTTAGGTCGACGGCGCTGATAGGAAATAGGTAAACATGCAGCCGAGTTTAACAATCATAGGTTTGTGGAAGCACCTGTGATCATTATTTGTCTGGTAATCTTAAATCCGTTTCCTTTGTTTGTATATGTGAAATATTTGTTTATTTTAAGATCAAAGCTACTATGAAATACAGTTTGTAGGAAGCTCATTTTACTGTTACTGATAACGGGGTAACTCAGAAAACAGGCCATAGAAGCCGCAGGAGTTATGCTAGTATTAGTGAGTGAGTGAGGTTTTACACCGCTTTTAGCTCTATTCCCGCAATATCACGACGGGAGTCACCAGAAATGGGCTTCGAACATTGCACCTATGTGGGGAATCGAACCCGGACCTTCGGCTTAACAAGCGAACGCTTTATCATAAGGCTATCCCAATGCCGCTGTTAGTTTAAAGTTGTTAGGGTAACTGTTTTAAAGCCTAGAAATATTTTGCAACAAAACATGATTGATTATAATGATTTTGTGTATGAGATTTTGGCTAAAAAGACAAAAGGAATAGGCTTCCTTGTTTGTTTTGTTGTTGTTTAATTATATTTAGTCGAAAAAAGTGTCAACGTTGACAGACAATTGCCTCATAAAGAAATAATTAATGTTGTTTGTTTGTTTGTTTATAACGCCGCAGTCAGCAATATTCCAGCTATATTGCGGCGGCCTGGGGTCTGGAGGATATAAGCAAGTAGCTGTGTTAACCGTATTTCCGTGCTGCTCCCTATAAATGATTTTGATATTGGCTTGTATACAGAGCTACAGACTGTTCCATCGTGTTAGATCCCCGAACCAAATCTGCATCGCACGACACATGCTTCAGTAATGTACATGGTTTGTGATCTAACGACAAATACGACATGATTCACGCCCAAAGACACATGCCTTTAAACGAGAACATATATTTTAGATCGTGCAATAATATAAACTTATCGAGACCGGGAAAGTTTTTTTTCCAATTTTGCATTCAAAAAATCCGTACCCTCTCAATGATTCAAATCGGTAAGTACACAGAAATTTGCATGATCGAAATAAAAGCACACATATTTGAAGGCAAGTGTTTCAGGAAGCGAGTCGTGTTGCAGTTTTCATGGAATTCCGATTCATGTGCATTATGGCAGTGTGTTCAGTGAGTGAGTTGGATTTAACGCCGCTATTCACAGTATTCCAGTTATGTGACTCGGTTTCAGTTTAACGTGGGAGGAAAGCCCGAAGTGATGTAGATCTCAAACGTGCCAACTTCGGTAAAACCCACGAGCATGGGTGTGGTGCTGACAAACCTAGAAACATAATCGGGGCGAACCGGGATTTGAACCCACAATCATAAGTTTCTGGCGTGCCCAAGGGACGCAACTCTGCACAGCGAATCGCGGAAATTCTATGGGAGAGTCCGCACCTCTGTTAAGCCATCAGTGAACATGAACATCGTAACAGGGAGCAGCACAGGGGCGCTGTTGCCGCAGCTAACAAAGCTGTGATTGATATTATGTGAAACGCTATCATGCTGTCGGGGTAAAATATCACACAATCAACCAAGTCATCGATCCCCCGACGTTTCGTTTACCACTTTAAGTGGCCAAACAGCAAGGTTTTTCAATCAAGGTGTCTAACGGGATCGGGTGTTCAGGCTCACTGACTTGGTTGATGCATGTCATCGTATTCCAATTGCGTGGGTCGATGCTCCTGATGTCAGTCACGTGATTGTCTGGTCCAGAATATATAGCTTTAATATTGCTGAGTGCGGCGTTAAACAACAAACAAACTAGCTGAACTGAACTACAATCAATGTGGCCAGTATTTTCATCATGTCAGCTGTCTGTAGCAGGGAAGCCCAACGCTTTGACAGTCTTGGAAGTTCACCACCTTCGTGAACCCACAAGAAGCATATGGGGCAGACAAACCAGTGATCATAATCAGGTAGAACCTGGGATTCGAACCCACGACCAACAATTCATAGCATGAATTACGGACGCAACTCTGTAGAGCGATTTGTGCCTCTTACCATTGGGCCACCTGTTCCAGTCAAGGATTTTTTTGTGTCCAGGGTTTTAAGGAACTGGAGGAAGCGGTAATTCTGACACATGTTCAGCTACACAAGGAAATGTATAAGTTCAACACAGTCTTCAATCAACATATTGTTTGGTTTCGTCACTTCATTTATTCTCAGAAAATAAACACCGACAGTAAATGTCTCGTCCTTATCCGGAACAACAAATGAGGAACACCGCCTTTACCACATCCCCTGGGAGCAAGAATGTCATTTGCAGACAGATTTGAAACTTGGTTTCGTGTTGAAATGCGCAACCAGCACACTTCCATAGGTATCTGTAGACGGGAGCACAGTCCGGCATTCTCGCACATACTCCTGTAGGTTGGTGGCTTATCGTTAAATACCTGCGTTAATCCCCACGCGCAACGCCGTCGCGCGGGCTTGTATACACTGCCATAATCATGTTAATCTCGCCAGGATAAACTGATAAATCACACTGTTTACCTGTCGTTTGTATTTGTATTGCAGCGTCTCTTCGATTAGGGTTATTTGTGTAAAGAAATTTACTTTTTAACATTGTGTATTCTATAAAGAATGTGTTTGTGGTATGCTTAGTGTATCCACTGCTACATTCACAGAAAGTTTGTCTTCCTTTTTTTATATTTACTTTACTATTTGTCTTTTTTTCTTCCATACGTTCAAATTTGATATTTGGCGTGGTAGAAACACCTACACCTACACCTTCACCTACACCTACACCTACACCTACACCTACACCTACACCTACACCTACACCTTCGTTCGTTCGTTCGTTCGTTCATTCATTCATTCGCAGACAAGACTGTTGTGTGGTCGATGTTAGTGTCTCACATAACTCCGTACAGATGTGCCCATACATTATACAACAAGAAAAGACGAAATAAGTACAGGACGAAAAAAGGAGCGGAATCAGTAATGTAAAAATTACATCGTATACAAACTCCTTCATTCATGACATGATAATATGCGCATGCTTATAACAAACAAACAAAAGCCTAAAGCGGAACTACAAATAATGCGTAAACGAAAACAACCATTTTATGACATCATTTATTTTCCAAAGGAACAATGTTCCTTTGTGACAATATGTTCTTTTATACCACTGTCAAATCTCATGATAAATGTATGCAATATCTGGTCGCAATCCTCAGATTAAACCTCGAACCACGCGCACGCCGGACATGATGCATCTCCTAACGCCATATGTGTCTTATTTGTCCCATATGTCAACATTCCGTCAATCTTGACATGATGTATAAACCTTATGGCATCCTCCGCAATAGACAATAGATGCCACCTCTGTAACAACCCCGTAACGAGCTCACGTGCCACTGACAGCCAAATCTCGTCACGTACAAATGAGAGATTGCGAGATTTTGCGTAATTGACCACGTGATCTTGCTGTGTTAATGGCGGCCTTTGCCAACGTTAGCTAAGCGTGGGCGTGATTTGTTAGATAGATTGTTGTGAATGTAAGCGTCTAATAGTTCCGAGTGTGATTGTAGCTGGATGGGGGTGTTGTACTGACTGTTTCCAGCTGTGACGTCAGGAGTTGTATACTTTCACAGATGTTGTATGTCGAGCATCTGTTACCATTGTATCTAGATTAGACACGGAAAATCTTAATTTTGTTATTAACATAAATAAACATATAAATAATTAGGATAATGCTTTAAACAATCAAACGCACAAAGCACAGCAAGATATTTGTTTAATTGTTATTTCAGTGTTTTTTAATATAATCTGAATACGCCAGTGACAAGAAGTTGCATGTAACTGGGACATAAAAATTCTTTTCATTAATTTATTTTGGAAGCCAGTACATTTTGTGATTAATCCCCTGAGCAGCCTAGCCGGAATTCAGCGTTTTATATAAACCGATCATCATCGTCGTCGTCGACTTTCATTGAAAGCGCTCGTAAATCAAGGAATAGAATCGATTTTCGTAAATATTTTTCAACATCCTTTACTAATTTTAGATATTTGATATTTTTTGGCATTATTTCCAGCAACGTGAATTAAGCATTGTGGTACAAATCGCACACATATTCGTTTCATTTTGACAAGTAACAGCAGATAAATTGTGATTTTTCAGTACATGTATACCGTCCTAGCGAATATGTCCCGAGCAACCAATGATGGGGGCAATAACCGGACAGATGGATCGGATGGTCACGCCCGGTGACTTGGTTGATTGCGTGATTGATTTTACCCTAACGACGTGAGACGTTGTTCAAACCACCAATCACTGGTTTGTCTGCCCCGGCTCTGTTACACATAGGCTCCCTACATAGATCTTGAATATTACTGGGTCAGGCGTTCAGCAACAGCAATATAGAGTAAAACACGCGTTATTAAGTGATAAATAACCACACCCGGTGTTCCGTGAAATCTTGCTGCGATATCGAGGAAACGACGTGTAGGGCGGGCTTATATATCTGTACATACAGAGAATAAGGTTAAGGTAGGAAGTAGGAATTATCTGTCCTCAGTTAAATGCTTTGTAAGGTTCCAGATTTGACAGATAATCCGTACTTCCGAGTTGCGAGGAGGTTATTCTTTTTAGTGAACTCAGCATTTTTTCTCAGAAAATGTCGACAGCTCCTGCTCTCACGCTGAGACAGCGGCTTAGCTGGCTAGTTGTTGAACGACGTCACTGAACATGATTTTGCCTCATCTAACTAACATCTAGTCTCTGAAATGCAGAAAGAAACAGTTGTTCAGTTATCTTAATAAAAATATAATAAAAGGGAACCCAGTGTCTCTCTTCATTTTCAGATACTGATACTGCAGTAATCTAGACTTGCCAAACATTATAGACTTGCATGAGCTGTATTTGATATATATTTGTATCAGGGTTTGTAAAACAGACTACCTCTATCCGTGCTCCTATGGATAATATAAAGCAATAATACCTGACATAACTGTGGTCCAGGTAATGTTATTATTTTACATACGACATCAGGATCTACGGAGTGGTTTCCCACTTTACACAAGGAGGGAACTCAGCCGCTCCCATATCTGTGGTCATCCCTACAGTCAGTACCAATCCCACTATGTCGACGGTGGTGGTACATTCTTAAGGGTTGAAAGTTTCCGATGTAAATCGAAAGTTGACAATAGACCTTACAAAACAGTGAATGCGTGATATTGCCTTGGTATAGGTAACCGAGACGCGTCTCTGTTTGAGATGGTCGGAAGAGAGTCCAGCGTTGTCTTCCCACACTCCTCGCACCCGCCAGATATGGATGACATTCCTGTATCCACCCCCTCGTACAACTCCTCTCCTTTAATTCCTCCCCACCCTACCCAACCCGTACATCACCCACCCTACCCGAATTCCCCCCTTCTGCCTCCCTGGTATAACAACCCCTTCCTGAATCCCTTCCCTCGTAGTACAACCCCTTCCCCTCACTACAACCCCCCCCCCCCCTCCCCCTCCACTCTCCCGTACACCCCCTCCTTGAATCTCTTCCAGCATAGGACAACCCCACCTTGAACCTCACCGCCACCGCCCCCGCACCCTCCCCAAAAGCTCAACGCCTACCCTGGTACAACAACTCCTCACAGAATCCCCTCCCTTGTACGACATCCCAACCTTGATCCCACCCCACCCCTCTCCATCACAACATCCCCAACTGTTCTCCAACCCAGCCAGTATAATGAAGCACGACAAGCGTCAACTCCCTGGGTTTTAATCAAGTGTGATTCGATGCCAAACACATGTGTAGCCCGAACCTACGGATCTGTTGACATAACTTGAATACTGTTCAAGGCGGCGTTAAACCCAACTCACTCACTCACTTACTATAGCTGATATAATATTCAAAGCGATTTACCCATTTTTAAAATATTATTATAAGTGTTTTCTGAGGCCACCTCAAAACAATCCTTTGAGTAACAGAATATCAGCGAGTAAATAATAAATTGGCTCATAATTGACGTAAATATATAGCGGCGTCAATCGTTGTTCGTAATATCACTCACTGGACTTACAAACAAAAAATAGTTTTTTGGACCAACAAATATCCATTTAAAAAGCGTGGGAGAATCGGTTTTCATATTATACCTGAGAAATATTTCCCACCAAGAACACCATAGACCTATTTTCTGTTACATGCTTTTATCAAATGTATACTATTTATTGCAGAGCTAGGCGGCCCGAAGATATGTGCTATGCTATTGGTGGGCGGATGGAGCGAGCGGGAGTGGGTGGGATAGGCAAGGAGTCCAGACATCTTCATCCGACTTGTGTTTTAATCGCCACTGTATCAAGACCTGCAAATGTGTTATCTGCACAATCAAAATAAACAGACCCTTTTGAAAGTTTCTTTTGAGGAAAAAACTATTTTTGTCCCTCAGCACCCATTCTTAGAGTTGTGCGCCAAGTCTTTGGGAAGCGTGTAACGTGGGACTTGTTTCTTATCACTCAGTCACCTGTTTTTAAACACTGAGGTAGGCAGAGCGTTTTCAATATAACAAAACATTGTGTATTATTTGTGTCTATACCATACGGTATCGACATTCTGTCTTTCCCCTACCGCTAAATGTATATAATTTCGCATGGGAACACACTAAGAACTATGAAAAATGATATTTGAAACAATATAATCATGCAAGCAGTATATGTACAATGGACGAGGAATGATAAGGGCTATTTTCAGTAAACGTTTTACCAATTCTCAAACGTTTGAAAAATATGAAATTTACAGAAAGTGTTCACATGGCTGATAAATGGCATCTTGTCGTTTATATAGTTGAAAATTTGGTCATTTAGACTTACAACAGCATCATAGAACAGTAAATATTCTACTGTAGGGGAGGGGGAGCGTTATTTTGCGGCATCTTTCTTCAAAGAGTGAGTGACGCGCAACACCATTGTCAGAAATATTCCAGCTACATCACGGCTCCCTGTCACTGACCAAGTCGGAACCAGGCGAACTAGTGAGTAATAACGTGAGCATCCACGCTACCGAGGTACGATGACACGCAATCCTCCTTCTCAGTGCGTGACCACACAATCCACCGTAGTCGCTTCTTGCGACCAACAACCTTCTGTGACCCGTGACCCAAGATAAAGAAATTTCACCAAAACCTTCACTCACTCAATGACTTTACAATTGCTATAAACATAAACAAAAATGAATAATGGAGAGAAAAATATTTTCGAATATATTTTGTCATCAGTTTCAAAATGTGCATTTGAGGGTCTAAGTTTTAGATTCGGTCGATGATGAGATTCTGAGAGACATATAGGAATCCTGTGTTTGACCTTCCAGTAAATGTGCTGGTTTTCAAGCACTTCATCACACAGAACAATAAACCTTTCATCTCGAATTCTGATCCCCTAAAAACAATAGTAGTTAAATGTGAATTGAATATTCAAAAATACTTTTTTGGGCTTTGTTGAATTATGAATGCTCCAGCGTTTATAATTATTTCATTGCACGTCCTCCCTTAGTCTGTCTTACATACCCTGATACAAATATATATATCAAATACAGCCCATGCAAGTCTATAATGTTTGGTAAGTCTAGATTACTGCAGTATCATGAAAATGAAGAGAGTCACTGGGCTCCCTTTTATCATATTTTGTTTATAACTGAACGACTGCTTTTTTCTGTACGATATGTTCATTTCAGAGACTAGATGTTAGTCTAGTCCTCCCTCCTCTGTGGAGCCAGTGAATCATTTTCTGTAGCGATTCCTGATGAAGTATTGCCATTGGCTTTCAAGCCCATTATTTGTTGTTGCTGTTACATTAATCTTCCCTTACGTGTGTGTTCGTTGTTCCGCAAGCTTAACCACGTCTAATAACATATTACCCATACTCCACCACGTCACCGCTTTGTTCATTATGTCACACTGCGCATGTCACACCATATATCATAGCCTTGCTCCAATTAATTAAGGCTGCACCGAAAGATATGTCCATGGATGGGTAGTAATGGATAATAGGCAAGTCTAGATATGTGGACAGTAAGGACTCCAGTCTCTTATAGGGGCAGCTTGTTCTTATCATTTACATAATCTAGAAATTATGATTTAAACTAATAATAATTCTCTTAGAGACTTGAGAAAGTCTACATGTATCACTACGTAGTGATTTACATTTATACATTCATCATTTTTCATAATGAATCAGGACCGGTGAGAGAGTGAGTTTTGTTTTATGCCGCTTTTATATATTCAAGACATACAGCGGATAGAACCAGGAATGGCGTTAATAATTGTAGTGGTTACGGGTGGCCCAGTCGTCTAAGGAATAAAATTCGCTGTTCGTTTGTTCAGTGTAGTGAGGTCTGCATCACTTCAGGTTTTCCTTCCACATCAAACAGAAACTCCGTGATTATTATGTCTCTGAACCACATGCAGCACATGTGGTGTCTCCTTAGGCAAGTGACTGCCTCTGTTCACCCAGCAGTGAACGGGTACCCGGTAGGATGAAATGGTAATTTGGCTGTCAACCTTCTAGCGCCTCACAGGCAGCTTGCGTTGTATACTCCCTAGGGAGCTGAGAATGAAAATCGAGTGCCCATTGATTTATTGACAGGGGTAATAATGTAGCGCTTTGAGCATGCTTTAGGGCGTGGATTTGTCGCATTATACATATGGATATTATAATCATCAACATCATCATCACTATCATCATCATTATTGTTAAGTTATTTTATATTTTGTATATTCAAAAATCCTTTTCATAAAATTAATAAACCTTCGACAATATTATTCTCGACAAAGACATTTTTCTATTCTCTGTAATAATCATGAACTCATTATTTCTACGAACACAAACAGACCAATTGTATTGAAAATGTTCTTAGACTTTAATTTAATGCAATAGTTATACTTCGAAGATCGACCTAAAAATGTCACGATGACCTCACATAAATTGTCGACTAGACAGAAATACAAAGATGGTAGATATCTTTTTCCAGAACGTCACTTTAATGTGCGCTAAAACAACTTATAGGGACATTTGCTGGCGTGACAGAATTTCTACAAAAACATTTTTTGCCGAGTTTGTCATGTTTAGAAGGCGTATCCATGGTAACTCAATATTATCTGCATATGCAATGTTTAACCGAACACACATCTCGGAACCGCCGGGGTCGAGAATGTCACCCTCAAATGCCTGCGCTTTTCTTTTAAATGTCATCCCCCTGTCGTACATTTATTCCCATTTTTTGTTCCTGAGAGTTTGGAATAAAAGGATAAACCACAATGTCTGAGACTAAGGAATGTCCCTCCATGCACAGTGAACAAACATAATCGTAAATGTCAAGAAAACGCACGCCACATTTCTTGAAAACTAACATAAACTGACATGTATCTTTAAAACAAACATTCTTTGACAGTGAAGAACAAAAATAGCGGCATGTCAGGGTGCATTAGTGAAAATATTTAATAAAAAAGTACACAAAACTGAGAAATCAACATGCTTTATCTTACTTATTCCCCCACTGAACTCCCGTGGTGAGATTTAGTTACTGTATGTATAACGTACTGTGATTGCAAGCAAAGACGTTAGTTTCTAATTTTGAAGATAATAACTGTTTGGAAACGTTATCTGTCAAATTAATACTGTGTGAAAATGCATAAAACCGCGTGTGTTTGCAATACACGATTACAAATGGGTGTCTGTTAGCTATAGGAGTAGGCAGGTGACCATGCAAGTACCATGAATGTATAATGAGAGAGGTGTGTGTGTGTGTGTGTGGGCGGGGGGGGGGGGGGTCGAGAGAGAGCGAGACATGAAAGAGAGAGTGAGAAAAAAAAGAGAAAATGTGTGAGAGAGCATGAGAGAAAGAGAGAGTGGAGATAAAGGGAGAAAGCGTGAAAGCGAGAGAAAGAAAGAGACTGAGCGAGGGAGAGAGAGGGAGAGGGAGAAAAAGAGAGAAAGAGAGCGAGAGAAAATGAGAGAAAGTGAGAGGAAGAGAGAGAAAAGTGCGATTGTCATACAAAACAGTGTGTATTATGCAAATAAAACCCAACCTTTGTTAAAGTACACAATTCTGTATGCTACCTATCGTCCTTAACATCAATGTTATGCAATAGGTAATTTCTTACGCGGGATTTTCAAGCCTTACCGGAATTTCTGCCGACTTTAACCGACGTCACCTGCCCCCCCTTCAAAATGGGACTCAAATTAGATTAAATGTCACCTTGTATTTAAAGATTGGAAAACACTTGGTATGAAACTGTTCTGTCTCATACATACAGCTGTAAAGACATACTGACCTACCCGTCCACCTGTTTAACTATGCAATCCGCCATTATTGAATAGCATGCATGGCTTATTAGTAAGGTAGAACAACGCACGCATGGTTTACATCGATATTCCAGAGGGTGCTGCTTATTTGAAATAATATATCCTGTATGTATTTGCATATTCCGCACGATCTCGACTTCGTCAATACAATGAAAGAATTATTATACGTAACATCTGTCTTAGTTTGAAGGAAATTAACGTTAGCCACGAGACATTAATATGAGATAGTCCGACATCGTGTGACGTCATGCACGCTGCAGGCAGTTTAGAACGCCGTTGTGTGTTTATTCGCCCATCATATTTCATAGACGTTATGAATTATCTTGACAGTAAGACGCTCGTCTATTGATATCTCATGAAAAAACGGAATACATTTTGTTTGTTTGTTTGTTGTTTAACGCAATTGCGTGGATGCTCATGATGTCAATCACTGGATTTTCTGGTCCAGACTCGATAATGTACAAACCGCAGTCATATAGCTGGAAGATTGCTGAGTGCGGCGTTAAACAACATTCAAACAAAGAAACACATCAAATGGACACGACGTGATAGAAATTAAACTAATTTCATTCACTCACTCCTTTCACAGACAAAATGTGTTTTGAAGCCGACATATTCTGTCTCTTACACAAAAACACAGATTTTATTTAAATTTTGTAGATACATATTTTTAAATAAGATAACTTTATTTCCGGGACTTAATGTTAGTCTACGTTTGAATGGACTGTACTCATTATGTTTACAAATCGTGTAACGTTGTGAGGTGAGGTGAGGTTTAACGTCGCGTTCAAGATTATTACACTTATATAGCGACATACATCACGCGCGCCTGCGTGCGTGCGTGTGCGCGTGTTTGTGTGTGTGGCTGATTGTACTAGTCCGGACTAAAGCTGACTTTATAGTGCTAGCCCACTGAGATTCCATGCCACAATTTAACATGAATGCCCCAGTCAGACGTAGTATACTGACTCCGAGCCGACCAGTCCTTGTTTTAACCTTTTTTAGTACCATCTTTTAACGTCTTTTGGCATGACGCTCTATCCACTGGACCACGTAGGCGTTCTTGTAATGTTGTGACGAAGACTTAACAGAAAGTCTACACGTTTTACACTCTCTGACGCTCCTATAATATCTCAACTTGTTTCTCTCTATACTGATGCTGTAGAGTGGCTCAGTGGATAAAGCGAGTTCGATTCCCAACAAGATACATTGTGTGCCAATTCTTGGCATTTCTTCACGCTTTTAGCAATTTCAATCACGGCAGGGGACACCAGAAATGGACTTCACACAGTACATCAATGTGGGAATCTAACCCAGACCTTTAGTGTTGCGAGCGAACGGTTTAACGACTTGACTACCCACAGTCCCCAAACATATAAGTAGACTATACTTTGTTCCATCGTTTCGTAATCCTTCAGACTGTTAGTTGTTGATACCACATTTTGAATACACTTTATTCAATGCTACAGATATTTTCGGATATAACGAACTTCACTGTACCCTTAAGATAAAAATATAAAATAAATAAATAAAAGCGATATAATGCCTTTTCCATTTATAAGCATAATAAATCTCTGTTATATTGTAACATTGTACGATTCTGACTATAATGAGCATGTGTTTTATGCATCCGAGTCAGACAAACACGCAGATCCGGGTGGGAATAGGCATTCAGCAACCCGTAAAAGGAGACTAACCGAATCGGGTGATCAGGCTCGCTGACTTGGTTGATGCATGTCATCATATCCTAATTGCGTAGATCGATGCGCATGATGTAAAATCACTGGATTGCCTGGTCCAGACTCGATTGTTTACAGACAGGTACCATATAGCTGGAACATTGCTGAGTACGGCGTTAAACAACAAATAAACAAACAAACACAGTAACACTATTAAATTGTGATGATGCCATGCTTTACCTATTCAATATAGCTATGTGTTCAATGCTGTGGATGTAGCTGGCTCAACGTGTTCAATTTAAAACATAAAACAATGGCAGGGTTGACATTGTACCGGATCACTGAGTTCAGTCATGGACAACAGCTTCGTTTGTAGCCATGGAGGCTCCGCCTGTGACGTGACAGTGCTTGTGATGGAACACCCCGCTTTGTCTCGCGTGACAGGGGGAGTGTCCCATCCAAAGTCTGCATAAAGACCCCCGGGCGGGCCAGCCAGGGGAGGCAGGGGCGGCACACAACTGGGGCGTCGCGGTTCGTCACGAACACATATTTCATACACCTTTCGTATGTGGGGTTAAGTCTCATTAAGTAATCTTCATCGTGATGCATTCCTGTGCCGCAATGTTGTGCAGTGGTTCGGCTTGTCGGGTGAAATTCAAATTTCGATTTAATTTTTAGGTGAGCTTAAATGGGGTTTAACGTTGCGGCTCAGATTATTGCACTTATATAACGACATGCATGCAGGTGCGTGTGTGGCTGTTTGTACTAGCTCGGAGTAATGCCGGTTTTATAGTGCTAGCCCACCGAGATACCATGCTGTCGTTTAACATAGATCTCACACTCAGATACAGTACACATGACTCCGAGCCGACTAGTCCTTGTCCGAGCGCCATGCATGGTAACTACAAGTACCATATTTTAACGTCCCCGGACAGACGCTCTTTCCACTAGAGGCTGACAACAGGTTAAGCTGTAACACATACATATATGTTGGAAACATTAATGGGAAGTTTCCAGTAAGTGGATGGGTGTTGGTTTTAAGAGTCGAACATTGTGCAGATATACTATGACAGCCTCTCATGGAACGAGTCTTAATGGACAAACCAGCGTTTATAAGAGTGAACACTTGTTGCATACATTGTGACCATACGATCCCCAATAAAGTTGACTCTACCGGAAAACTTGAATCAATTGTCCTTCCGGGGTGGGGGATTCACATACTGTGAAACCTTGTTAACCAATCCAGGGGATTTCTATTGGGGTGAGTGAGTATGGTTTTACGCCGCTTTTAGCAATATTCCAGCAATATCACGGCGGGGGACACCAGAAATGGGCTTCACACATTGTACCCATGTCGGGAATCGATCCCGGGTCTTCGGCGTGACGAGCGAACGCTTTAACCACTAGGCAACCTGACCGCCCCTGACTTCTATTGGGAACGTATTACTGCGATGTTATTAGGTATCCCGGACACACACCATTGTTGTTTAAACAGCAACAGATAAAGAAGCACAAACAAAATCAAATACTTTTTGAATTTTTAATTCAAATTCGTCATTTTTACACCTTTTGTACAAAATATATAATCAACATATATACAATCTTGAACAACCTTGAGAAGGAAACCTCCATTCAGCTTCCGGTTTTCCCGGATCTGACGTCATAATGGTACCATGCATACGTCACTCTCGCTCTAGCCTCAACACGCACTCAATGGTGCTTGTACCACCATCTCTTATCAACAAAACATCGTACAGATAAAGCAATAGAAAAATAGGCTTTGTTTTGGCAGTGAAGGCACCGTTTTCTGGCAAAAACGTTCATGCTGCCGATCCCTTCAGCAGAAAATGCATAGTTTAAATATTCAAACAATAATGCATGTTTGAAATCGTCTTTGAGACGAGAACAACCGGAGTTCAGTTTGCAGCACAGATTAAAGTGACAGCGAGAGAGTCTTGATCTGAGATCAGGTGACCGAAAGAGGGGTGAGTATTTGCCAAGACTTCTAAATATTGACGTTATGGGTTGCTGGTTTGTCGCTTTGGTGAAAAGCACTGCAAGCAGGCCTTCACCATGACCTTTGACACTGGATGTCCACAACACTGTGGGCACCCAATCGTAATACATGAGATACGTGTATTATATAGACATGTTAATATTCAAAGTTTCCAAATGGAGAAAAAAGGCTTCAGCAAAATAAATCAAGTTACAATTTAAGTAATTTGGACAACAAAGTATGCCTTACTAATATGCAAAAAGTAATCTGAAATGTGTGATAAATTAGGGAAAAAAACTTGAAATGGGCTGGTTTCGGTCTAATATTTCCGTCTGCCATCAGAAACTGTTGTGTAGTCAACTAAGATGTTGGCTCCACACGAGACGGGGACAAACAACTTCCCCAATCTAACGCCGCGTCCCCCAGACAGGAAGCCCTGTGCTGTAACTGTGGGAACCAGCTACAAGCGCAGGCCGACTCCAACACTGGGCCCATTCACACACGGAGAGATTATCCCCAGTAATATCTAAATACACTCTAAGCTCAATTTTGTCTGAGTTTCAACAATGGCTTTTTCTGTAATTCCCGGCCGTGTTTGCAATGAGAGACATCTAGCCTTTGTCCCTTATCGGCGTTATGGAAATTAATATTTATTGATGATGATTATCCGGATTTTTTGTTTACAGTAGAGGCTATAACGTAAATTAAATTCGGATTTTGGTGTCTTTTTAGATGACTTTCTGAAAAGAGGGCGGATTTGATATGAAAAGGAGACACATCAAAAAGAAATATTGAATCAAACAAACACGAGTCTCTATGCCAAACAACTGAAGAACAAGGACCTGATTTTGGAAACAGGCCGAGACGCCCTTCATCCCATTGTTCAAATTTGGAGGATCTGTATTTTGAACATTCCATGTTCAGACGGAACAGTACGGTCAAGCGAGTGAATGTTGCTTGATGCTGCGTCAGCATTGTTGCATCTGTTTGCAGCGAATGAGGGGCCAAGAGAGGTTTAGGTCAAATATTCTTTTATTGGACGGGCTCAGGTCAATAACTGAGATATCTTGGCAAATAGCAACTTATCGGACTGAGATTTCACACAGGACATTGAGAACACAAGGGTAGCATGTGCAGCACATGAGTCTTCAAGAGACTTCAGACACGAGAAAATGTTATTTAAGTACGCCCTGCAAGTTAAATAAATTATGCTAATTTATGCAAATGATTCCATGAGCAAGAATGATGATGTATGGCCTTCGCAGCCAACCAGCACTGGGTGAGCCCCATATACCAGATGAGCACACTAATATCACAAATAGTTCACTTACACACTCAAGCACTGTATGCACGTGCTCTTGCATCAATCACGTGACTCGGAATCATGTCAGTCACTCTACAGTCTGAATAATGTCTGGAATAATTGAAGCTCACGGCTCCCCGTTTGCATTTTGGGGGCTGTTGAAATAAACATAGTCTGATGATTTTGTTGTTGTAATTGTTTGTCCGCTGTTGTCTGCATCGTAATCATCAACGATTGGTCCAATAATAAGTTGCCCTAGCAACTGGCTTGATGGCGGATGTGGGTTTCCACAACTGTCGTCACTTCCGGAATCATACGCGTTTTGCTGGAACTCGCGAACAGCCCGGATATTGCTCTTCGACTTTAGGCGATCACGTGCTGGTTCATACGGCTGCACTTGAACATATGCACTTTCACATTCCATCATTTCTGAAAAATGAAGAACAATTGATTAGTTTTTGGCAATTTCACAAACTAACAACATTAGAATGAAGCAAGATTTGCACCAAACAATTGTTCACAATTACACGAATCTAAACACGTCCGATTTATGTAAAATCTGTTTCTATATTGGTCACAGTCTAAGACGGAACACGTGAAGATAAAAGATCTAATTATTCCAAAAATTACGTGACTTATCGCATTATTTATTACCCCTCCTTGCGACAAATTACACATTAAACCAACTACCAGCGGCACCGGTCCCTGTAATCCTCAATAATGAGGTAACCCTTATCGTTGAATTACGGACAACTAGTCATCTTCTCGAGACTTAATTTGAGAGGACCTGTTAACCAAACAAGTGATCACAGAGTTGGCAAGAGGTAAGTACAGAGGTCAACTGGACAGGTATGGTTTGTAAGTGGGTGTTAGATAGCCGGGGGATATGATCTGGACGAAGGAGGCCGTCCACTCCGCCTTGTCTCATCAACATGATGTAACCTTGTATAGCTGACCTATGGTAAGTGACTTGGATAAACCGATGTGTGTTATTATCTCAACCCGCGATGAATGAGAGCTGGTTTGGTTATGTGTAATTTTGTCTTTAACGATTATAATAGTACTACAATTTAACGAGAGGTTAAAAATGTGACATGGCCGTTAACAAAAATCCGAAATTCAAGAATTATTAGGTTTGTCCGTTAGACACTGTTATCAAATTTATCGAATGCCAAATATTGCCCAAATGCAATTATTTACTAAAGAACTACTTGTATTGAATAGTTCAGTGGTTATAACTGTGGGAAAAACTACAAAATTCAACGAATGATTTTTTGCACGCGATCAAGGCAACCAGGGGTAGCTCACAAAGCAGACCACCTGTACTTGAACTGTGTACTCGGTAACCTTAGCAATTAGGTGGCAAACAGTGAAGGGGGGAATAAGGGTATCTGCTCTTCACCCTCTGTCCACACTCAACGTGCATATGGATACGCTCTACCCGCTAATGACGTCTGCTTCCGTGGACATGGAAGCCATTTTGGTTTTTTTATTTAGACTCATTAAACATTCAATTTGTTCATCATTTGATTTTTTTACGGAGAGGTTTGCTGAGCTAAAGGGCACAAATATAATTTGTTTTTCAAGTTTCGTTTAAAAGTAAAAAGCAAATATATTCAATTTTCTGTCGATAGTGAAATGTTTACGTCGGCATGTAAATGAGTGACGAATTTAACCTTTAAATTTTAATTCACAAAATCGTTACGCACTTTTCTGGTCTTTTCAAAGCAACTTCTGCGCAAGAGTCAATATGTATTGGTCTAAACACACAGAAAAACCTTGCCAGTTGAAAGAGCATTAACGATTTACGTTTGTCGTCCAAGGTGAAAATAAACATGTCTCCGATCAATGCTGTTCTGTCATTCTCCCATCGTCTCCAACTGGCAAAGTTTCACGGTCAAGTTCATAACACGTTGTGTACCTGGCGGGAGTTGGCAGACACGCAGTATGTTTCCGTCAATTTGAATTTGTGAAAAAGATTACATGCAGATTTTTTAAGACTTGCAATTGTTTGAAGGTTGCTGTGCTTTTTTTGGCCTCGGCACAATGTTGGCAAGTTATCCAATAATCAGCCGAACAAACACGGACTGAAGAGTGTTGCCGAATCATAACATGGCGCAACAGGCCGAGCTTCGCATGAAACATGCATGGTCTCTAACATTATGGAAATGCATAGATTATTTGTTGTCAAATATCCAGTATGTATTTAAACGACAATAAATCAAGGGTTTGGTTGATCACTTCGAAATTCCATGGGATGCATTTTCCTTGACATGGGAGGAATATGCAGGATTCTGCTGTAAGAACGAGTTTTTTCCACTTTACAAACGGTTTACTCAAAAACTAGGAAAGATTATCACCTTGGCGATGTAAACTTAAACACTTTTTCACACATTCTGGAGTCGAGACTACGTCACATGGCACCATAGCAAATGCGGATCGAATTGGCACTACGGGTTTAACTCTGAAATAAACATACTAATTTCCTAACTACGTGTATTAGCCATAGTTCGACCTTGACCCCTTAAAGTCAACATACGTCTTTCCCGGGATTTGCCTCAAAAGCAATCTGGTTGAACTGGCGAAGAAAAAAACACTACCGGCTTATCGTCGGTTACGAGTCAACACTGGATTTCCTTTCCCACTCACGAGTTTTTAATATTTGTCATTCTTTGTAATTTCCTCTCGACATTAAAATAACAAACTCCACTAAACAATCTACACGTCGAATGAAGGGTTTGACTTTATTTCCCCCACGATGCCTGATGACAGATTTCAGCTAGCCCAATATCACACCACGGCAAAACGTAATCCCCTTGTCCGTGGATGTTATCAACTGCTACCCCTCAATTAGGCTGCAGCGCGATGTTTATGGGAGTTTTCACGATTCTCCCCATCTGTCCTCCAAAGTGAAACAACTCGGATCACAAACTCGACATTTTCCCACAAACTGAGAGAGCCGGAGCTCCTTACAAGCGACACGTAATTTACAAGATGGCTGTTAAGATGAAACATATGGGGCTTATATTATTCAACACAATTTATCATTTACGCCGTTGACAAGCACGAAGCACCAAAATGAAGGAGAAATAGATGTCGTCAAGATACTGTAGTCCTTCAACTGGCGTTCGTGCACACTACCATCTTACCGATAACAAAGCATATCATATGACATTATAATTAACGAGTTATTAATATCACATTTCACGATACTAGATGTCAACATACTATATTCTTCGAATGTTTTTAGAAACTTCACCTTCTTTACCGATAATCAGTCGTATCAAATGACGTTTTAAGTAATGTGTCATTAATATCACATTTCATACATTCTGAAAATAATTAGGTCTAAACATCGAACAAATTACAAAAATACCCTACAACAGGCCTCCGTTGTTGAATCAATGTTAATCTTGTTTACTTTCCTTTGCTCGCTTCCTAAGACGCCATGAAATGAAAATGTTCTCTTGATAAATCCCTATTACCAGGACACATTAAGTCACGGACAAACTACCCTTACTACAACGCTCGCGGTCACAGGGTATATAAGGTCCAGCATGGGGTTGGGGTGATTTGGTAATCCTTGGAAGATGGAATTCCTACACGTTCGTATTTCACCCATCGGCACAGATTGGTCACCCATGGGACACTCTCGAACCTTAGTTTGAAAACTTGATAAAAGGATCGTCCAGAAATGAATAAATACATATTTATCTAAGGTGATAAAACCAGTCAGCCCGGATATACGTTTATTGACATATTCTCAGAACTGTGTATCTCATAGAATACAAGACAATTTACACCTAGAACTCGAAACTTGTTCGACCTTATTCATAATGTTGAATAGAGAGGAAGAGGGGAACATTAGCTAAACCAATTTAGACATCAACTATCCTGTCTTGCCCTAGGGGCTGAAGAGGTTTCAATCCCAGTCGCTCCGTCACCATATCTAACAAACTCGTCTGTAAACTTCTCGCCTTACACCATTCATAAATCCAGTCGACTTGTTTCGATACAATAGAAGGCCGCAACGCACAGACAGGCCCGCAACAAAGCTATCGCCACGCCTGGGTGAAAACCATCCCTGGATCTGCTGCGGTTTTTTTAATGACGATGTACCTCGAGAGATTCGAAATCCTCAAAAGGTAGTTTTGTCAGGTCAATTGTGGTGTGGTGATGGTTGTGGTGGAAAAGGGATGATGCAGCCAGACACGTAACGGGAGGTTCTGGGACAACGGGCAGTGTGGGGATCGGGGAGGGAGAGACTAAAATGTAGGGGGCACTTGTTGGGGAGACTTAATGGGTCGGAACAAGAATATGTGACAATGGAGACTGCTTGAAACCTGAAACCTTATGTCTCAGTAGTTGATGTATAGTATGCTAATTCAAACCAACGGAAGTGCACATTTATCAACTTTAGTCGATTTGAAGTGTGGGTGTGTTTTTTTGTTCTGGAAATTATCATACAATTGGGTTTGAATTAAGATTTAGGGAAAACGAAGATCTCGACGGACTTGAGCCATGCGAGATACATCAACACATGACACGCTCCATGCGGACAACTTCAAGTACGCGACACTTCCATTCTGATAAAAGTGTAGAAAAAGATGGAAAAGGGGAGATTGGTAATAAATCCACACTCGAACCTAATGGGCAGTGGGAAAGAGAATGTCATTGTTGACCACCTGTTGACTTTAAAACGTGGTCAACAATTGCAACTTCAACACGACGAGCATCCTCTTGCCCTGAAACAATTCAATCTCTCCGAGTGAGACCTGCAATTGTTCTGCATCGGATGACACCCGTGGAGGTCCATCAAGTTTATTCTTGTCTCAACACGATAAGAGAGACCCTCGCCCACATCGTTCGACCCCATAAATGACGTGAAATCCCTCCCACATCCCACCCCCAACTTCTCAACAGAAGGGGGCATTGTTCTCCTCCACAAGACAATGACTGTAACGGGGTACAGGGCGTCGCGTCGAAGCTAATCACTGACCCTAAGCTACAGGTGCCCGCTTGCCCACCAGGCTTCCTTTCCCAACGTTTAAATTGTAACTGAATCAAAAATTGACCAAACTCAAACAAACTAACATGGCTTTAAGGGACGTACAGGAAGTTAGACAATGCTGCGTTTTTGTGACAATGGCCCTCGAATACTTAAGAACTTTAGAGGCATTGTCAATTATAAAACGCAAACGCTGTTCAATACCGGAGACTCATGTTCGAAAGACACCTTAGTTTCCGTTTGTGCTCGCCTGGCTCTGCACATAACAAATATTAGCAGAGACGATTCGCTGTGACAAACTGATGAGAAAATCTATAGCTGGTCTAATTATGTTTTTGGTCCCTATAACAGTCCGGGCTCTGAGCATCGCGGTTGTTTGCCCAAGTTTGTTTGGGATGACCCCCCGTGCCCGAGTGGACGTAAAGTGTTGTGGACATTGCGCCCACCTCAGAGTTTCAACCAACTGAAGAACATAACTATCAACGTTTGATGTTGCTACAGACAAAGCCTCATATTCTTGCTGTGTTTGCAAGTTCAAATTTTCACAGAATAATAAAAGAAAGAGGATTATTTTGGTGACAAACGTCTAATCCAATTGCTTGTCTTGACCACTGAAACTGACCGGATGGAAACAGGGAAGAATGTGTCGGATTGAAGCACAAATGTCCAAATACAGACACCGTCCTAACACGTTATTTCAGCCCGCCTTGAGAAGAAAATGTACACATGTATGCTATTAAGAACTAGATGTCTATGTTTTGTGCTATTGTTTTTTAATAAAACGTGATACTGCAACTGCTCCTAAATGAAATATAACTGCAGCAAATTGTATCTTATCTTATCTTTTCTTATCTAGCCAAACTGACATACCGCGATGAACGTTATAAAGCTAATTCTTATGAGTGCTTCGTCTCACAAAGACGATGAGCACAAAGAAATATTTTGGCAAGCCGAGAAGATTCTTGCAAGAGCTGCAGCCAAGCCATGGTCCCATAACCTTTAGCGTATTGGCAACAAGTGGCAACAATGAGGCAGAGGAATGCAGCCAGTAATTCTACACCGAAGTCACCATCGATGATCAGACTGATAAATACGGACAGATTAGTGGGTGGGAACCTAGCTTACGAATAAATTAGGGTTCAACGTCGTCCTGTAGAATTTTGGTTCCCATCCTAAAGAGGATGTGCCTGCATTAGCTGGCGGGAATCTGTCGATTAATGCAAAATATATACTTGAGGAAATGCCGGCTGTGTAGCCCGGAAATATAGCTCATATTACATGAGTATGGACTACGAGTCTTAACCCATGGCAATGAGAATGTATTATGCAATCTTGATGGCTATCGTAAAAGGACATAATTTAATAAGATTGACAATTACCAATGAAATAAAACATGACTTTTTAGGGCTTGTTGTTTATAGGATTTCTCGAAAAAGATAAATAAGCTCAAATAGTGACATGTCTCGTGATGCTGATGGTGCAGAATGGGAGTAAAGGACCACACCCGACAACCGCCTGGGGCGAGAGAGAGGTGAGCTTAGGTCGGGACAGAATAAGGAGGAACGGGATTCCACTTTCATTAATTTAGCTCTTGAGCCTCGCCAAACTTTCCACATGCCTCACCACTAGGCCCTAGGAACCAGAGCAATGACTCATTCTTAAAGATTGCTCTCATTTCTGCCACTGGCTCTAAGTTTCCCATGCTCCGATGCAGACGTTCGATGCAGCCGTTTCCGGAAAAGGGAACCTGTCTTACTTTTATATACTCCAGGCTCAGTCGCATCTTTGATGTTGAAACACATGCGCTCATAAAGGGGCGGTAGAGTCCCAGGAAAATTTAGCAAGTTATGAAACGAAATAAACATTTATAGGATTCCGTGATATATTTTATGACTTGCATTACGGGGTAAAACATCAAACTTTGAAATAAAGTGCACCGCCGTATTGAAACACTTCTTGTATGAATAATATATCTTAAACCACTGCAAATGCAACGCGGACTAAAATATTGGCTAAACAAACATCAACGCGGATGTTAACGTTATGTTTTCAAGGCAAAGTCCATAATTGAACCCAACACGTAGGGGATATTTTTAGTTACTTCGCATACTTCCAAATATTGTCGGTCCTCACTGTAGCCGTCATTCACATGCGTGGGTGCACAGGCGTGTACTCGGTAAGTTTATTTACAGGGCAGTTAACACACTAGGGAGATACTCGGCGTTAACACACTGGGGAGATATCCAAGTGTAAGAAACCGGGGCATGAAGTCCCACCCAGAATCATCAGTGGGCATGGTATATAATACCTGAATCATAGAAATTACTAAAACTTGGAATGAGTGAGTGGTCAATATGAACACTGATTCAAATTTTGGCGGGTTACACTATTTACATGATAATGACATCTACCTACATGGAAACTGTTTCAAACGGTTTCATTTTTTTTTAGAAATATTGCTTAAATGTGTTTTTATTCTAAGATTGATCCAACATAAATGTCTTTAACGGGTAACATATATACTGCAACCGCCAGCCACAATTTCTATTTCAAGAAAAAAAATACCAGTAATCATGAACCTTATTATAGGAATATAAGCACGTACGTATCTTCATACACATTTAAACAGTTGGCTAGATAACCTCACGACTATGTAACTGCACACATTACTGCCATGACTGAAAGTTGTCCACATCAAACTGTCATACATAATCCCACAAAAACGTCAGCTTCAATCACAAAGTATGTTTGCCTTCAAGTCGGCATCAGACAAAACAAACCCAACCACAAGTACGAAAATGCACACAACATTCCTTGCAAAACTATCTCGACATGTTGAACAGGAGATGATTAACTGCTTGTCGAGGGGACCAGAGTTTCCTCCTTGTTTCAAGCACTGTAGGCAAAACATGTAATTATCCCGATAAAAACATCTCACAACATAGTGATGTTAAACTCGAGTTGACGCTGTGGCCACGCCTCATTAGGGCATAAGGGTACATCCCAAGTATGTTAATTAGACCTTTCTGCCCTGAGCAGATAAAACCCGGGAACGCGCATGTGATTGTTTTATTTCTCACAAAGGGTTAATTTAAATGTTGACGACAATTACCCGTGGCATAGACGTTATCTTGCTTCAATAAAACTATCAGGGTGGGGAAATAGTTACATAAACCATTACAATCATAAATGATTCAATAAACGCGTCCCCTGAAATTGTTTTATGACAGTAATTAAACACGTTCAGTGATTCTTAATTGTAATGTGTCATGGGAAATTGTTTCATATAATTGCATAACGTTCCGAGATACGATCACCCATTTCCCTGTCAACTTATTACAGATCTGAATTCGAATCCTTCTTAACCTGCGCTGTCACATTTGATTTGGGGACTGGAAGAAAACCATTACGTCACAAAGTGAATTAACGGTCACTTTCTGAATCAAATTGAAAAGAAATAAAGATAAGTTCACTTTTAGTAAAATTTAATAAAATTAGAATAGTTATAATTACTATCATCATACCGTTATTATCTGTTAAACAAAGCCTAACAAAAAATTGGTAATGTTATCACAACCAAATAATATATCCATTAACTGTTCTAATAGGCATAGAATGATGACAATAAAAAACCTAATAACAATATCATGAAAAATGATTCACAAAGAACTCGAAGAGCTCCTACTATTTATAAACCCGACACCAAACCAAATCTTGCCCTGCTGCAAGTTCATGGTCAGTGTATGTTTTTTCTCGAACGAGCGATTCCACTCCCCCGCCCTGTCCGTCCCTGGGGTCAAGAGGGGCCACCGAGGCAACATGTGGCAACCATTACCCCAGAAGCGACCAATTACTCTCTCGGGCTCACAAATATTTTTGATAACGCTTATCGTAAAGCGGGGATCTCAAGAGTGTGGGAATTTAATTGACACAGTATATACGGCGTATCAAATACCTAACCTTCGCATGCCGAGTTGGATTGCGCGACGAGGTCATACAGAGTTGCGTCCCCTTGACCATGTGAATGACAGCGATTACGCTGCAAGTCCTAACATGTTTGGCGAGACGTTTGTTTAGTGTGTGCTTTGTAGGGGATACGGGGGATATATGGCCCGCAATGAGATAACACCGAAACAGCTTTCCGACATGTTGAAACTTGTCAGAAACTTGCCAAGGACACGCCACATTAAATTTATACTATTTTCTTCTTTGATCATTTCACATGCAAGAGCAGAGTATTTTTTAGAACACTTTCACAAAACTTTTTACATTAATTTCATAACTTTTGTTACCATAATATTAAGGGTGGAACAAAACATTCAGTTCGAACAGTACTCTTTATACGCATCCGTAACTGTATTAAACATCTAGATCTAACCTGTTGATACAAAACTAGACTTTTTTGACTTGTAATTTATCGGTAAACTATCAAACGCTTCTTACATAAATTAGCTATTCCACACCACAACCAGGTAAATATCAACAATATCCGCACCGCTGACAAACAACCTATATCCCCTTTGTCATCACAGAAAAAAAGACGTTTGATTATAAATGGAATGTAAAAAAAAATAAATTCAAATGAAGTTGAATTTTAGAATAAAAGATTCTTACCTGGATCATAAATCATTTCTTTCTCAAGCGCCTGTCTCTTGCTTTTGATGTAGCAGGCAGCGAATACAAACAGGACAAGGGATACAGAAACTATGCACAGTATTCCAATCAACGCCATGGCTAAGGTCTTCCATTGGTGTTCGCTGGACGATACAGCAGACGTCAAATCAAGAACGCTCCCTTGACTTTTCTGAGGCTCGGTTGTGTCTTCAATAGATACGATGGTCAATTCGGATGTGGGGTCCGTGGATTTACGGTGGTTTTTCTTTCCTTGGTGATGTCCTTTATGATGTTTGCCGTGCTTGTGGTGGTCGGGATGGGCATGCTTCTCGTCAGCCAAACCACCTTCGTCAGGTCTCTGGTTAAAGTCTATGAACTCCCGGAATGGCCCGCAGATAGTGTCGCCGTGGGAGTGACAAGGTTTTCTGATAATCTGGTTCTTTGGACATGTAGAACAATTTTTACAAATGTCCAGTTGCACATCTAGGAATTGGCCATTTGGACACTGTGCTACTCCGCTCTCCGTCGGGATTGCAATGTACAGCAGTACCACACATACAAACATAACCTTCATCTTGTGTCTGCAATAGTAACACAAAGTTTCAAATTAATCTTTTTGAAATATAACATAACATTGAGATTGTGACAATGTTGACATTAAGTACATTTAGTTGTCTTCCAAATAGTTGCCTGTATTGTTACACACGATGCATGAAAAGGCGAATACTTAAATTCAAATCCAAAATCCAAGCGTGTACGGAAGAAAGCACATGTCAGGTAACATATTTAAGTCATCAATACAAAACAGCCTATCAACTGACTATGGATATCATTTAATTAATTTTCAATATTTAATATTTCAAAACGATCAAGGTAAGATTCAGGTCGTTACATCCGGTCCCATGTCAGGTTTATAAATAGCCAATGGATCGTGATTTGGCAACCAATTTTCCACCTTCTATTTATAACCAAAATTGATATCGATTCAAATACGGATTACAACGTTTAATATTTCAAGTAATCTGAAAATCAAAACAACTTTACTGTTACCCGTTTCTGCTATTGCACAAAATTGAATCATCGATATAAATACATATTCGACAGTGTCTCGTCTTAGACACGAAAGTTTGAAACAGGCAACCTAAAATATCCGCTTGTGAAAATATCCAAAGTCATGCTCAGAGTCGAAACTATCGAAGCGTCAACAAAAACTCATTCATGTAAGCATAAGGTAAGTAAACCTCGCTAGCCGCTAGAGTGCCTCGCTCGAGTTAGCATGGCCCGTTCATAACCAGACCTTGTCTCACGGCTTTCATTGCGGAAGACAAAACACGTGAAAATATATCAGATACAGTGAAACGACTTGCCTGTGACCGTAGACAAATATCACTATCACGCAACTCCAGATCGACTTACCTTATGTCGCAGCGATTAACCAAGAGAATGATTAAAATCCACACAATCCTCGATCTATATTCACGTATCCTTTCTCGCTCCCGTCTGTTACTTGTATGAACGCAGACGGCAATGTGTTCGGACTTGCACACTCAGCATTCACAAAACGTCAGCTCGCCGTCCGCGTCAGCCAATCAAAATCAAGATCCTCCATAAGGGGCGTGGCTTAAATGGGTCAATGGCGAGGTCATGTTCATTCAATGGTTTTGACAAGTTCTCAAGTCGTGCGCATGTCTGGATTGGCCACGACAGGCGATAACTTGATGTTTTGACGGATTTTCATCAACCAGCTGAGCGCGGATAAGGAGAGTCTAGCTTGGAAGCCTTACTGTCGCATCTACCAGATTTCACGGACATAGTTTTTGAAGAAACATGACTTTGCTCGCTCTCAAACTGCTCCTGTGGCTTTACGTGTCCGCCATGTCTGTCGGGCTCAAACCTGCGTACACCTGTCATGCTTCGTATAAGATCTACAAGAAAAGACAATAATTACATATGCAGTGTTAATAATCAATAGAACACATTACGTAAGGTTTAATGAGCGTGTGTGTGTATGTATATATATTGAATGTGTTTATATGTGTATTTGCTAATGTATCTCTATATACAAGTATGTGTGCATCCATATGGATGGGTGTATATGGATGAATGAATGTGTCATGCTATATAAGTTGGATAGCAATGTTTTGTTTATTTTTATGGTCTCTCATAAACAGGTGCTTTCTGTACGAATCAGTTTAATATATGCGTTATGCGTACAGAAAAGTGATACTAAATTTTAAAAATGATAAATAATCTGAAACTGTTATTAAAAATTTAACAAAGTTCTGTTTGTATTATTAGATCTAAATTTAGTATGAATTAGGTTTGTGATATTCATATAAGTCATACCCTCCCCTCCATACATGATACACTCCCGCCATGCAACTCTCTAACTATTCTCCCTGACACACCCTCTGTTCCCTCGCCCCTTTAACTGAACTTTCGACCCCATTCCCTCCTTATTATCTCCCCTTACCTGTACCCGGTTCCCACCCGCTACCCGCCTCCCATCGCATTACGTACCACAGCGATATGAAACGCACCTTTTTTTATTATTCTCATTACATAATCTAAATGATTATGAACATTAAATTTTGAAATAGTTATAACATCAAATGGTATTTCTTTCTGCACGGACTTAGAAACACACGTTCAAGCAACCTAATGATATTCGTTTCAGTTTTCTTGATTTATAACAGACATATACACATTTGTTCTCGTTTATTACATCAATATGAAACGAAATCAGTTGCTTATTCAACAGTCAATATTCCTATATGTTAAACGTTTCATACACTATTAAAGAGACTATAAATATCGTATTTTCCGGCGTGAATGCTGGCATAGACTAACACTTAGTCTATGAAAACATTTCTTTATTATAATTGGGGGTGGGGGGGGGCTTCCCTCTTCTGCTGGTTTCAGGAAATTAGACTTGTTTTAGTTTGATCTAGACTTGCCTGGGCTTTAAGTAATTTTATATATTCCACAGTAATGGCGCAGGACCAATACTCGCAGTAATATGGTGGCATCATTGGTTTCACAAATACTGGATTCATTGGAATCTATAATACTTACATATGCAATATGAATAAGAACTTACATTTGGCATATAAAACATTAAGAAATATGAACGTGTGGAATACGAGTAACATTTTTCCTCAAATGTTATAGTTGATGTTTGGTAGGTTAAACTTTTGTATGTGTCAAGGACGGGTCAAATTTATGTTTTGTATTTTATGTGTTTAAAGTGTATTTATGCATAACTATAATTGTAACGAAATGGTGTCTGTCATGATGTTACAACAAGATCCCTCCATCAGACTGAATTATTTTAGCAGTACTTTTAAAACACAGACATACCCCGACAATAACTCAATTCCCTGTCAAAATACAGCGGATCTGTATGTCAAAATAAGCGTTGTTTACATTGCCGTAATTGACATATTGAAGCATCAACATCACCTAATCACTTACACAATTCAATACACATGCCTCGCTCTCCCATTTAAATGTCAGTAAAACTCACAATGCGGATCTAAACACAAAACACAACGCATTACTACTACTAAACGAGCAATCTCTTTCAATCAACACCAGAGCATTAAGCTACTGTTGTCCGAAATTACAAACAAACCCACCGTCGAGGTTACTAGTCGCGGACAATGGTGGCCGTGATCGTGGAACAGAAGCTTGTGAGCGTTCGCATCAGACACTAATAAAACAACCCGCTGTCATCGGTCACCCTGTTAAAACACTGGCGTGAGAAGGTTTTTACACCTTACTGTGAATGAAGGGTATTTTCACCTGATTACTTCCAGCGTTAATTGGTATTACGATGTGACATAATCACCTGTGCCTAACAGTACTTTGACGTGTCATTTGATTGACATTCATGTAATCAATTCTGATTGGGTTTGTACGATGTTTTCTTAAGCTACTGGGGGAGCCAGGTAGAAAATGGCGATTTAGTCAGATAGACCCCACATTCACTATCTTACAAAATTACACCTGGAAATATGTTGAAACACCGCTTACTATATATTATCATATGTCACTTTTTGAAACTGTATCGTTTAGTGTTATGACAAAACATTTATATTTGTTTAAAAAGTGACTTACACATATTGAAGTACCGAAAGTCAAGTCACTACGTAATGTATCCATGACGACATGTTGTGTCATTAAAGGTACATGACTACCCTTTCCCTCACTTCCAGGGGTGGTCGGGTAGCCTAGTGGTGAAACCGTTCGCTCGTCACGCCGGGTTCGATTTCTGACATGAGTACAATGTGTGAAGCCCATTTCTGGTGTCCCCCGCCGTGATATTGCTGGAATATTGCTAAAAGCGGCGTAAAACCAACGTAACTCACTCCCCCATTGCTTCCTCAGCTTCTTTGTATCATATGATACTATATAACACATGAGCCCAAATTGGATAGGTCTGCATCTGCCATTAAATGTGTGCAAAAAGCAAAATCAGATACCTTTATCTCCCAAATATACCCTGATGAACCTTGCCAATAACTTCAAAACTTATAAAATAATATATATGGATAGGGTTCTATCGCCTGTATTTTGACTTCCATCACGCTTTCATGCATTTAATATACCATGTTGCCATCATTGAGCCATATGAATGCTCTATTTTTGTACCAGGTCCCAAGTAGGCGTTTTTGCACACTACAAATGCTTGATTCTGTATCCTGTGATAGGACCGAGTACTCTCGGCAATCTATAGAGGAACAAGTGTTCTGGTACGAACTGCCATGAAGAGGCACTGGTGGTGACTTTGACATTTGTGAAAATGATATCCGTGTCTAATGTAGACATTTCCACACGATACAAGTTCGAGATCATGTTGTACATTATACAGATTGTCAATAACCATGTGTTCTGACTTCATCTTAACAAAACAATTTCCTTGTGTCTAAAATGCAAAACAAAACCGGTAATTGTTTGACTACCCTTCCATCCCCCCCCCCCCCCCCCCTCCTCTTCCTTTGTATTTGTATTGTGATGTCCCCCAGTACTTGCAGCCGCCTCGAGAACAAACGGTACTGTTCTTGTACCAACTACCCAAGATTTATTGGTGGTGTCCTGTACATTTATCGAAATGAGACCAATGTCACATGTCACAAGACACAGAAAAGATGCGGTGCTTAAGTTGTTTCTATGTGTATATATAAGGTGTCCCCTTTATACTGATATATCGTGGGTACATAAAGATGGATGCTTTAAAGCGAGGGACATTGCATATTGCTCGGTGTGGTAGGAAACTCAAAGTAATGTAGATCTCAGACGTTTACCGCTTTGTTGAAAACAACGAACACGGTGTAGTGTTGACAAACTAAGAAACATAATCACAGGATTCTGGCGTGCCCTCAGGGAGGCAACTCTGCACAGTAAACCGTTGGCTGTGCCATCGGCTCCCCTAATTGTCTCCTTAGTACAATATTAATGTACCTGTATGTAGATCATATGAAAACCATATTACGATGTTGAATTGTATGTATTTAGCCTTTCAAAAGTACTCGCAGTGAAATTATTCAAAGGAGGTGAGGTGAAATTGGTTGAACGTCTCTTTCATGTCTGTTGCAATTACATAGCGACGTGCATGCACGTGTGTGTGGCTGCTTGTACTAGCTGTTCTGGTGAGCACATACATATGCACGCACATATGTATCCTGTGTAACATTCTATTATCATAAATACCCATACCCTTATAAATACCTATTCGCCACCAAAGTGTATTGTATTGCATTGTTTGATGTTTAACGCCGCACTCAGCAATATTCCAGCTATATGACGGCGGTCTGTAAATAATCGAGTCTGGACCAGACAATCCAGTGATTGACATCATAAGCATCGATCCACGCAATTGAGATACGATGACATGCATCAACCAAGTCAGCGAGTCTGGCCACCCGATCCGGTTAGTCGCCTCTCACCACAAGCATAGTCGCCTTTTACGGCATGCATGGGTTGCTGAAGACCTATTCTACCACGGATCTTCACGGGGCCGTTCCGGAAGTGACGTCACCAACTCCATCTTTCTACACTCGCTTACGAGGCACTTAATGTATCATAATAGAATGAATATATAATACACTTTACATATGACAGGTCCAACGTAACTAAGACTGTAACGGCAAGTTCTAAAACAGATCTGTTTGGCGTAAAATCCATTAAAACCGCCAGTCATTAGGACACTGACGCCACAGTACGAAGAATCCCGAGTGTCCCCAGATCGACACAAGGGGTCATGTCAATTTTTTGGGACACAAATATGTAGGCCCTCGAAACGTCGCCAGCTGTTGAAAAGGGCTGCACCATATGTCAACTGTATCGCACTCTTAGCATCCCAAATCTGTTACACACTGTAGTGGCAGAGCGTATCACACAAACTTGCGGTTCAGTCGGAGTACGAGTCGCTAATTGGCTTGTTCGTTTGACTGTTGTGTGTGTCATGTGTTTGCTTGAAGCGCACGGCTTGTAGGTAAACTCTGTGAATGGGTCGCGCATTGACACACTGTTGGAAGAGCAAATAGTCCTTACACGGAGCTTCCCTTTTCACAAAATGTGCGTTGATTGAAGTTACGGGTTGTTCAAAGTGTAGCAGAAAGTTAATTGCGACACTTTTCGGGGGATTCATAATGGTATATTGGCTAAACACTTCCCCATACTTGTGCAAATTTTCAACATGAACCATATAACCTTTGACCTTATTAGGCACCCCTGTGACCTTTGTGGACCGGTAATTATCTAACGCAATATTATCGTGTAACTCAAACCCATTACCTTCCATCTGCAACAGGGGCGGTAAGTAGTCCAGCGGTTAAAGCGTTCGCTCTTCACGCCGAAGTCTCGGGTTCGATTCCCAACATGGATATAATGTCTGAGACCCATGTGTGGTGCACCCCGCCGTGAGTTTGCTTGAATACTGCTAAGAGCACCGCACAATTAAGCAGTTAATTCAAAGGTTCATAGCGAAACTCGGCTCAGGCGTCAGACAATCATTTATCATCAGTCTTGCTTGAAAACCATATAAGGATCTATACCGAAACGCCGCTATTACATTATATGTAAATGTGAGGTGAGGTGAAATTGGATTTAACGTCGCGTCCAAGATTATTGCACTTATATAGCGACGTGCATGCACGTGTGTGTGTGTGTGTGTGTGTGTGTGTGTGTGTGTGTGTGTGTGTGTGTGTGTGTGTGTGTGTGTGTGTGTGGCTGCTTGTACTTGACCGGACTGATGCCGATTTATAGTGCTAGCCCACAGAGATACCACAGAGATACCATGCCGCAGTTTAACATGAATACCCCACTCAGACACAGTATACTGACTCCGAGCTGACCAGTCCTTGCTTTAACCCCTTAACAACAAGTGCCATCTTTAAACGTCTTTTGGTATGACGTATATGTAAAGGAGTTGTTATCTATAAACTTTCCCCTACTTTGTCATCCGTCAACTTCTTAGAAATGCCTGTCAAACAATTCATCAGTTAAAGAGTTAATGCATTGGTTTTGGGATACGTTTATTCTTTAAAAGTATTTTAAAATGCATTCCATCTTAAACAAGATCAAGAATAAATCGAGACACAGTGCCCCTTGATACAAGGTGTACACCATGTTTAGCTTTTTGTTTATTGCATAATACTCCATTGATTAGCTGCAACAAATGGCCGTGTTTTTTCACAATCACAATTCTCTGTTGTACATTTTGTCACGCCACAGGCGATGTTACAACTGTAGTCGTTGTACAGTATACACCTGTGTAGGTGTGAAGCAGGGTTGTTCTCTTGATCCCTCATCATTAACACATTAGCACAACAATGCGATTTAATTGAGGTCTTTCGTTTCATTCACGACCAGTTTGCCTAATTAACCCCCTTGCAGTGTTAAAACCCAGGTAAATATCCACGTGCGTCTATTATCACTTGATTACACATCAAAGAGACCGCCGTACAGGTGCAAGTTAGGTGTGATATTGTTTCACATTTATCTACGACTTACTGGTATACATGCCTTTGTAGTTGCCGCTGACGACTTAATTTAATCGCGACTTCGTAACATCAAGGGAATAATGCTGATAAAGCAAAAATTACAAGAAAAGTTGACATATAGACTTAAATAAATGTGTTTGGGTAACCTTTGGTAACTGTGGGCTATCTAGTATGTATCTAAAGTAGGTAGTCTATTTATTGTGTTGACACGGAATTAATTAACCCCGCTGTTGTCTTAGATCTAAAGTACGAGGATCTCTTATCGGGTTGTGTGCTTTTGTAGCTTGTGCTAGATCGCCGCATGATTGTGAACTATCTGTGGTTGTTCAGCTGCAGTTATATCGCACGCTGCAAACATGAAGATATGCCATGCAAAGGGTTGATTCCTATCTGTGATTCAGCAATAAGGGACCGACCAGTGTGTGTGTGCGTGCGTGCGTGCGTGCGCGTGTGTGTGCGTGTATGTGTCGGGGGTAGCGGTAGTTTTGGACTACATCGAGAGAAAAAAATGTCCCCAAAAATCTTGAAGAAACATAATTATGCTTCAGACTGTTTAAAAAGAAAGAAATTGCCTGCCACAAAAGAGACATTGCTGCAAGGTGGTTGAGGTGTTATTGATTTTAAGAAATCAGACTGAAAGGTTTAAATGTAAAAAAAATAAACATATCTATTCTTGATAATCCCCCACCCCACCTCACCCCACCCCACCCCACCCCACACACACATCCCCTCACGTACACCCCACCTCTCCACACACACACACACACACACACACACACACACACACACACACACACACACACACACACACACACACACACGCAGAATATCAACTGGTCGGTCCCTAATGGCATTTTTTGAGTATGCGGACTTCTAAATCAGGATGTCGTGATATGGGTTTAACTCTGCATTAATTTGAACAGTGTCTCGGTTACATCACGGTGTGTCAGATTGAGGTGAAAGGAAATCCCAACGTCATGCTGTTGGGGTCGTGGTCGGTGCAGCTACAACAAGAATGTTCCCAACGGAAACTGTGTATGCAATTATGTGCCTTTAGAATGGTCTCGATGCGTATCGTATAGTGCCAGACCCTACATCGCTGTGTTTGTGTTGTCTCACGAGTTGTAATTTTTTGTTTTGTAGTGGTATAGTCTTTCAAACAGACTCTGAAACAAATATATCCTATTTATCCCAAGCAAGTCTATAATAGTCGAGCAAGTCGAGATTAATGCAGTTTCAAAAAAAAAAAAAAATTAAGAGATTCTGGGACTCTTTTTATTATATTTTATGAAGATAATGTTTTTCCCGTAAAATAGTTTCATTTCAGAGACTACATGTTAGTCTAGCAGTTGTACTACGAATTGCGTTATTCTTTCCGAAAGTATCAAAACTTTTACCGTTAAGTTCTTTACGCCGTGAGTGGTGTGTGCGTACGTGTATGAGTGCGTGCGTGCTTGTCTGCGTATGTCTTGGTGGGATTGAGGGGTCTCAAACGTAAGGAATTAAGTTTATTTTCCGACATCGAACTGTTGAACAGCTCTCTTATATTTTTCTTAAGCAATATTTTCAGGTCTAACGGATTTATTGCCATTGAAATAGCACTCGTTTACAACACATCAAGCACAGCCAACTGGATCCCAGCCGTAGTTACCGAGTTTAATAAGCACCGACCGTGTTGTCCGGAATATTGCCACGCATCGCATGGGGTCGTAACAATACCCAGTTTGTTTCCTGGCATAATATAGCCCCACGCGTGTATTGAAGTTTGAATGTTTATTTACCCAACAAAGTTTACGAGAGATACAAGCGAAGGGGTAGGTTTACACTGATTACAAGCAAAGATCTCTCTTATCTCATCCCAACAGATCTGCACACGGCGCTAGATTTGACACGGTTTCCGCAAACGTAACAAATCACTCCGCGGTCCGCCATATTGGTTGCGCAATAATTTAGCGTGACGCGTCTTTATCTCGAGGGGTAACATCTGCTAAAACACGGGAAAGTCGCGGCAATTGGAGAAACAAACAAAGCAGACACTTCCAGACACTTCTTTGCAGCGATGCGGATCTGTTCTCTTTAATCATTGGTCAAGTTGTCAGTGATTGGAATGCTTTGAAAGTTGCCCGGATAAGAAACGAGATTTCCTGGATGACAACTGCAGCCATGTTGGAATTTTATTCACGAACAGGGGATTTGCGCACTCGCAGATAAGATTTAATGCACAGTATTCTAAGATTGATTATTACCTAGCCCTTTCTTTGACGTGGATTTACAAGGATATCTATAGAGGTTAAAGGCCGAGCACGAGCGTCCTGGAACGGCTAAAGTTACCCCCTAGTCATAAGTCAGTTCCTGAACAATATTATTTGCCCTTCCACCAAGCCCCCACTGTTCAGCTAAAGTCCTAAATGAAGCAAGTCTAGATTTTCCACAGTTTTGAATCTCTCATCTCGCTTGGTTCCCTTTCAATTTAAGAAGTTGCTGGTTTCTATCGAAATAAAATATATTCAGATACTAAGCGTTATTCTAGTAGTCTTGGTTTGGGTGAACGCTTGCTCGAAATGGCAACCTAATTCTGTGTTTGACAATGTGCAGTCATGGTGTTTCTATCAACATTATATATTTTCAGAGACTAAGAGTAAGTCTAGTTACCCACCCCCTCTCTGCTAACTGTTACCAGTACATGCAAACTGAGAGTGGAATATACTCTAACACTCCAGCAGCAAAAAAGAATGTGTACCTACCAACTATCGAAAGAAAAGATGAAGAACACTTTCTATTGAGATGCCCTCTTTACAAAGATATATTACTGTAATAACTATAACCACCCGCCTTATCCATGCATCCAATATCACATAACATACTTCTAAATCCACCATCGCCTTTCAAACAAAATCTCCTCTTTCATTTACAAAATGTTCTTGCTAAGAAAATCTGCATCTCCTCTCTAGGCCTTAGACATTTCTATTGTATCACAGCGTGCCGGCTTGGGATGAAATCCCGAAGTTGATGCAGGTCTTAGATGTTTACCACTTTAGTGAAACTCACGAGCACGGGTATGGTGCAGACACACCTAGACACACGATCAGGGCGAATCTGGGATACGAACCTGCGATCACAGGTTTCAGGCGCGCCTAAAAGGGATGCAACTCTGCACAGCGAATCGCAGCGCTGAGACTACTGAGCCAACCGTACCCCCTGTTTTTAATATATCCATTTTCTTTTCGTAACAGCAATAAAGTTGTCTGAGTAGAGTCCGGCCTGTAGAATATATTTCAAAAACAAATTCGTTGTGTTTTGTTTGTTTGTTGTTTAACGCCGCATTCACCAATATTTCAGCTGCATGTATATGACAGCGGTCTGTATATAATCGAGCCTGGACCAGACAATCCAGTGATTGACATCTTGAGCATCGATCTACGTAATTGGGATACGATGGTATGCATCAACCAAGTCAGCGAGCCTGACCACCCGATCCCGTTAGTCGCCTTTTACGACAAGCATGGGTTGCTGAAGATCAATTCTAAACCTGAATCTTTACGAGACAATATCGTGGTGTGAATACAAAAGTCAGCGTGCCTGACCACCCGATCCCATTAGTCGCCTCTTACGACAAGCATGGTTTGCTGAAGATCAATTCTAACCCTGAATCTTTACGGGACAATATCGTGGTGCGAATACAAAAGAGAAAATGTACCAAGTCCTCGCTGAACTCACCAAGGACACCACCCAGTTCTGTTTTGAAACACTGCATCGGTTGTTAACTAGAATCTAACATTTTCCTAATTTAATATACCTGCTGTCACGTTATGGTTGAAATTATTCACCCCGTAATCATTTACTAGCATATGGGGATTCCAGTTCAGAAAAGGGCTACATGATTTCACATTGACGTTTGAACCATCTCGTTACTTTTTACCGCCAAGATGCTGTTGCATTCAAAGTGAGCTGAATGTCAGTTGAAATCTTTAGCCATCAAGCCAGGGACATTTTGCTTTATTTGACTGTATATTGTGATTTGATTTGAGAAGGGATTCCAGTTCAGAAAAGGTCCACATGATTTCACATTGACGTTTGAACCATGGCGTTATTTTTTACCGCCGAGACGCTGTTGCTCATCCCGTGCATTCCAAGTGAGCTGAGTGTCATTTGAAATCTTTCACCATTAAGCGAGGGACGTTTAGCTTTATTTGACTGTTGTGATTTGACATGAGAAGTAGGATCTTGAATGATATAGCTTTTACAATTAAAGAAAGAACATTTTATCATTTTAATGCCACCCCCTCCCACACCCCTATACACACCGTGATGCTGATGCAACGTTGACAAGGATGACTTTAAACCACATTCACCACCTACGCCGCCACTACGAAATAAAGTCAATGATCCTGACAGTGTTATCAAACTGTTAGATTGACGATTAAAAGAAAAAAATACGTACAGGAGCAATGGAGTTCATGTACTTTCAGATAAGTATGGCCATTCGTCAATGAATTTGATTTTTATTTTTAAAATGTCAACCTGTAGCATGCTCTTTACGCCGTTCTTCAATGTCATTCCGTGAATAAGACGCGCACCCAGTCAAGTATAAGGCAGTGCATCCCGCTAGGTGGCCACTTTGCCTCTGAAGGCGCTTTGTGTCGCCACAGCAGCTGATGAGTTCCCACGTGGTAGCAAAAGAGTTTCCCATGCTTAACAGTTATGTGATAATTTTCTCATGCATAACGTTCTTAGCCTTTAGATAACTAATAAATAGAGGCCTTTTTGATGGGAGGACTCCAGAAAAAGAGGCGTTCTGTTCTACTTTCTACCCATGGAGTTTCTCTAATATATTTCGTTGCTATTCAACGCATGATGAATCACGATTTCAACCATTTATGAACACATAACGATGATTTGAATATTTTCTGAAAACGTAAGCAGGGTTAAAATTTAACGTTTCAATCATGAATAAATAGTTCTGTATGCAATATCATTAAACTTGGATTTTCAAACATGATATTTTTGGAAATAATTCAGAACTGGTTACGCCTTTTTGGTATCGCCAACGTCCATTTGTACCAACAGCGAAGTGCAGCGAATGCACTAATCTGTATGCATGCATACACCCTATGATGAGTGGCCAGTTGGTGTCTCCTTGCCACAAGTACTGCAGCCAAGCAATCGCCACCCTCAATTACCCAGTGACTGAAACCAATACAGCGGATAAACGAGGATGGGAAAGACGAGGGCCGCAAACAACACCTATGGGTTCAACAATCCTCCATTCAGCTCTATGGGGATTCCAGTTCAGAAAAGGTCCACATAATCCCATATTGATGTTTGAACCATGGCGCTATTTTGTACCGCCAAGACGCTGTTGCTTACTCGGTGCATTCAAAGTGAGCTGAATGTCAGTTGAAACCTTTAGCCATCAAGCCAGAGACATTTGGCTTTATTTTACTGTGTATTGTGATTTGATTTGAGAACTAGGATCTCATATGATATACCTTTTTACAATGAGCGAAATAGCATATACATGTTACAGTAACCTCGATCTTGTGATTTTCATATTCATTGAAAAGACCTTGTGAAATGTTGCTTTCAACGCCATCAATAACGTATGTCAAACTATTAGATGCTAGACCAAACATAGACACACACAAACACGCACGAAGATCCGGGTTAGAATTGGTATTTAGCGACCCATACTTGCTGTGAAAGGCGACTATGTTTGTAGTAAGAGGCGACTAACGGGATCGGGTGGTCAGGCTAGCTGACTTGGTTGATGCATATCATCGCATCCCCATTGCGTAGATCGATGCTCATGATTTTAAATCACTGGAATGTCTGGTCCAGACACAATTATTTACAGACCGTCGTCATACTGCAGAGTGGGGCGTTCAACATCATCACACAAACAAACAAAATGTTAGACAGGTGAGGGGAAATAGGTTAACATCATGTTTAAGATTATTGCACTTATATGGCGACGCGCACGCACGTGTGTGCTTGTACTTATCCAGACTAATGCCAGTGTTATATTGCTAACCCACTAAAATGCCATGCTGAAGTTTAACATGGATACCAACAAAGTATACCGTCCTTCTTTTATCTCCTTAATGCTGAGCGCAAGTCAGGGTAACAACAAGTACCATCTTGTAACGTCGCTTGGTATGACGTTACCGGGGATTGAACCACCCACCTTCCACTCTCCCGACAGAGAGGCTCCATCCACTCTTATTCAATGGGACCCAAAGGCGCAAACCTAAGAGATCCCGCTATTGTCCAGTTCGCTGTCTATGTTGAAACATAGTAATTGCATATTGTTATTGATTGATTATTTTAGTGGTACATGCAACGAAGTACATTCGAAGTCATTGATAAACCGACTGGTCACTCAGGAAAATCAGAATTATATTAACTTTCGAGCGGATACAGACAATCGTATGTATAGACATGCATTTGCAGTAATATACCTATGTACATACAGACATAGGCTCACACACACACACACACACACACACGCACACATTCATAATCACTCACTCGAATTGTTTGATAGGCATCACTCACTCACTCACTCACTCATCACCTTCACTGAACACTCCAAGGACGAGGTCCAGTTCTGGTTATTTTTCACGGTAGATGGCGCTAATGTAAGATATAGATGGCGCTGCAGAGATAGGGTCTTCAGTACAGGTGGTAAACAGTCACCCTAGTCGAGTCTCTCATCACGTGAAATGGATTTGCACTGACAAGATGGGGTAGAGACGCATCGAAGCGAGACACTTTGACAGTTAACATTAGTGCGGCAATTTTATTCAAACGCTCTGACAAGTTAAGCTGTAATAGGTTTGAGGACGACCGAGGAGACACGCCATGTTTACAATGACACATCAGAAACTCTTGAGAAGGCGATGTACATCACTGACTTGCTACAATATGCTTTATTGTCGTTGATTCGGTGTAGTCTGGCACGTGTGTCCCGTAACATGACGTTGAATGGCCAAGTGGCGTTCTGGTATGTCGTGAGTCCACCCTCGCTGATGTGATTTGACGTTAGGTAGTTTGTAACCTTCATCTGCCATTCATCTGTCATTCATGCTTGATTTCTATCACGTGACGTATTTTTCTAAAAAGGTGTCAACAGCTAAATACATAAAACCTTTCAATAATGATATTTTTTGTAAAGTTTTGTTCGTATTGAATATTTATTTGTATCAGAATAGGTGATCTGACCTGAAGCAAAATCGAGGCAACTTAACGCGTAAGTAGAAGTGTAATACACTTAGATTAATTCGGGTTAGAATTGTCGTCGGAGGCGAGTAATGGGATCGGGTGGTCAGGCTTGCTGATTTGGATGATGCGTGTCATGTCATTGTTTGTTGTTTAACGCCGACTCAACAATATTCCAGCTAATGACGGCTTTCTGGAAATAATAGTCTGGACCAGACTCGTCGCCCATGTGCATAGATTGATGCTCATGATGTCAATCACTTGATTGTCTTGTCCAGACTCGATTATTAACAGGCCGCTGTCATATAGATGGAATATGCAGAGTGCGGCGTTAAACAACAAGCAAACGAAACTTTAAAACAAATTAGTTAGCTGAATTTATATAATTTAAGCAATTACCCTTGTATAAAAAAGCCATCCTCGTTAATACAGTGTATGAAACTTCCATGGAGATGGCGCGGATTGAGGAGAAAGAGAAGGGTGGCGAAACATCCAAGAATGGGTTCAAGCCTCCAGCGACCAGTATGGGGATTTCTGTTTGGAAATGTGAGGCGATGTGAAATAAGGTTTGACGTATTCACTTTTTTAGCGACGTGCATGTGCGTGCGTGCGTGCGCGCGTGCGTGCGTGTGTCGGGTGCGTGCCGACCAGTCCTTGTTTTAGCCCCTTAATGCCAATCGCCATAAAGCTGGAATATTGCTGAGTGCGGCGTAAAACAACAAACCAAACAAACCTTAATGCCGAGCGCCAGACAGGGTAACAACATGCACCATTTTTTAACGTCTTTTGGTGTGACGCGGGATCGAACCTCCGACCTTCCGCTTTCTGATCAAACGCTCTATCCACTCGACCACGGAGGCGGTATGATAGCAAAAGGTCCCCATGACCCAATGGTGCCGTAGCATGATGCCCACAAGGTACACACACAAAGTAAGCTGAATGTCAAATGAAATGTTTTGCCATCGAGTAAGGAAAGTTACCCGTGAATTATCGAGATTATCAGTCAGCCTGTCCTGGCCAAAGGGTGAGTGAGTGAAATGGGTTTAACGCTTCTTTGAAAAGTATATCACTGAGTTTCAGCTTGTGGGAAGAAAGACCGAAGTGATTCGAGCCTTAGATCTTGGCCACTATGTCAATGTTTTGTATGACAAATGTTTGTTTGTTTATTTACGCCGCCACCAGCAATACTCACGGAGGCCTATCAATTACCGAGTGGCGACTAACGGGATCGAGTGGTTAGGCTCGGTGTCTTGGTTGGTGCATGTCATTGTATCCCATCGATGCTCATGATGTCAATCACTGGATAGTCTGGTCCAGACTCGATTATTTACAGACCGCCGAAATATAGCTTGAATATTTCTGAGTGCGGCGTTAAACAACAAACAAACAAACAAACCAATTCTAACCCGGCCTCCCACTAGACTCCCATATGAGTTATCAATGGGGTGCCGAGTTTGAAAGTGAAAACATGTTGGTGTGAGTAAGCAAAGTGTTCATCATTTTGCTCTCAGTTGCGGATGCTGTACAATTAATGCATCGATTACGATGCAACGTGCATGTGTGTAACATAGTGACTTTGTGTTCGAAGCGTTTCATTTGTTGTGTTGTGGTATCGTATGCTTTATAATAATAAACTTCACATGACGTCCTACAATTAACGGATCAAAGACACGCCAATACACAACAATGCATATAAGAACAAACAAACAAACAACAGCCGAGTGCGTTCTAAGTTCGACTCCTTTAACCCAACCTGTTTTACTACTGTGAGTAAGAGACGTTTAAAACAAACAGTAATCGAGTCTGGACCAGACAAGCCAATGGCTGATGGCACAAAGAACGTCTGGTGAAGTCGAGGTACGATGACACGCAATCAGCCAAGCCTTACCGCCAAATCCACTCAGAGTCTGACCACCCAGTCTACACAAAGCCTAACCAACCAAGCCACACACAGAACTTAACCAACCAATCCACACCCTCAGAATGACCAACCAATCCACCAAGATCTATCGATGCCACTGGTTCCAACTAAATCAGGGGTACATACTGTAGTTGAATTGGCGCTCGTACCACACTGCCCAGCTTTGACCCACTCATCCCTGCCTACTGTTAAATCTATGCGCTGCCTTGACTAGGCTTCGTCTTCAAGTATCTGCTACCTGCTGCGCTAGGGGAACCAGTACATACACCCAGTCAAGTATCATTAGTGCTTGAAGTGTACACATTCCTCAACCCGGCTCCAACCGACAATACTTATTGAAATAATCTAAAATGTCAAAAATGTCAAACAAATCTCTCTCTGGCTATCTCGGTGCCAGTGATACAAGGCCCCCGTCGTCTCTCTTCCCCAGTCATGGCGTGTCCCTCTTCACGGCCCTTTCATAACGATGACAGAAATTCTTCCTATCAGCGCACCGACAATGATGGTTCCACCTGCTCCTATGTTCTCACTGAGCTAAATGCTGTTTGGATCACTAATCCCCCGAGTACCCCCCCCCCCCCCCCCCCCCCCCACTTTAGATTCACATCGGAGGAGGAGTCGTCAAAACTGATAATCGTCTTCTGGAGATTTCTACAGTGGAACCTCATTAATCTGGACGTCACGCTTCTTGAAATCGTCCGGTATAAATTCCGCAAATGCTAAATGGGGTTTAACCTGGCGTTCAAAATTATTCCAATTATCGACGTTCATTTATGTGTGTGAGTCTGTGTGTGTGAAAAAGAGTAAAATTAATTATCCCTATTTACAAACGGTAAAGTTCATAAATGACAAAAGGTGGAAACTTAACAAGGGAAGCCAACAGACACATTATCGCTACCTTATTATTTCTGTTGTTCTAACAGGTACATATATATTTTCTCTGCCTCATAGCAATCATTTACCTGATGAAGGAGTAAGCATTTATTTCGAAACGTTCTGTTGCTCATCATAAAGAAGTTGAAATCCATACATTCTCTTCCTTATGTGTATCACTTCTAAATGCCTTTCAAAGACTTGGTATAAGTAATAGTCCTAAACCATTGAGAAACAGTGGCTGGGTTTAATGGAATCCCGGGTATGTGATTGATCTTCAGTTAGAAACAATAAACAGCTTATACCGTATTCGATGTAATAAGCGCCCAGGGCGCTCTGAAAATTAGAAATAGGGGGCTCTTATTAGAATATTATTTTGGTGAAAACAAAACAGAGTTGAAAGATATATTTCGTGGATTATGGTGACAGCCTGAAATGTTTATGTACGACAGATATATATTTCCAGAATTTAATTGCTCATAACTAAGGGTGCCTATAATACACGAGTGTTTATTATACGCGAATAAATAAGTCTTGTGTACATTGATAAATCGGAAGGGGTGCTAATTGGGATTGTTCACTAGCCAATATATCAGCAAATATCGTCGTGGGCGCTTATTACGTCGAATACGGTAATCATTAGCCCAAAGAGTGCCGTGAATAAACACAAGCCGAATATGTATATGATAGACTCCGGGTTTCCAATAAACGTCGTCGCAAAGTAATATCCGAAAAAATAACATAAAAATACACACCTGGGCGTCAATTAGGAGAAATTCGGTAGTCCTTTTAAGTCAAAAGCTCAGGTGAACGACCTTCTGCGAAAAAGATACCATCACTTATCTGTACATATTCACAGTGTGCTTAAAGTACTGTGTCTGCTGGTGGATTGTAGAATTTACATGTTTTTCACCTCCTTTTACCACTTCTTTTCTTAAAGGTAAATTACAGGTAATTTCTTCAAGTAAAAGACAACAATGCTGCTATACATTTTGCAAGGTGGCAAGGTAATAACTCACAAAAAAATGTTACAAACATAAACCCAGATTTCATGTCAAACGGTCTCCCAATAAAAAACATATTTTGACGTCACAAATTAAAAACCCTTTAGTGAAAGAAGCGTGTTGATGTTATACGAGCGCGGGTATCCAGTTCAAGTTTCAAACCGTGGGAATACGAGAATATACATTCACCAACCACTGTCTTCATGAATGGGAATGTTTGACATACAAGAACTACCTGAGCAATCAGCCCGAGACTTACCTGTAATCACGTAGCATGACCTGAAAGTGATGACCGGATTTCAGGTATATGGGCGGTGAATATGATGGAGATACGTTAATGTCGGTTATTACTTTTTTATGCTTCATATATGGGCTATGTGGGTTTTATTACGGGAATATTTACAGTGAATGGTTTATGAGCTAGCTTTGTGCTTTTCACCAGGAAGGTTTCCGGGATGTTAAATATTTTTGAAAGTGAAAATAATCCTTCAGATTAAAGCTTGAATGAATCTGAATTAACACCTGAAACATACAATTTTATTGCCCATTTGCAGGCTGCGACAAGCGACACTGTATCCTGCGGAACACCTCGTTAATCCCGATGGTACCTGTGCTATATCGCCCACGCACAATGTTAGAGTTATCGTATACAGCGAAACACCGTTAATGCGGACAGACTTATACTTAAAGCGGACTGAAACCCCGCTAATCCGGACAGTATATACTCTTCTTCCTTCACACGCAATGAAGTGTTAGTTATCTGTATACGGCGAAACAACCTTTGTTTAATCCGGACTGTGTTTATAATAAAAGCGCAACGAAACCTCGTTAATCCGGACAATAGAGATGCTTCACAGTTATCGATATACAAAGAATCCCTATATTCCGGACAGTTTATATACTACACTTCCTCCACGCTCAATGAAATATTTTAGATATCGGTATACAGCGAAACTCGTTTATCCGGACGGTACACTTACTAACTCTCCTTCACTCAATGATGTTATAGTGGAATGGAGTGAAACCCGTTCATCCGGACGGTACCTGTGTAACACTCGCACCATAAATATATGTGACTACACAGTAGTCAAAACGTACTTCTTGTTCTTCAACGAGGAGGAATTAGCGAAGTGTTTGCACCCGGTGCACTGGGGAACATCGCTACCTGGTAATCCCATACCCCTGTCTGATAATGAAGACGTTTCTTGTCTACGTCAACAGCAGCAGCACAAACACAGCGCGGCAAGCCCTTCTTCCGAGACAATTAATGTCAGTTTAGAGGGCCCCGGTAATTAATATTGCAGGAGCGCATTCAGAACACCGTTAGAAAACCAGTCATACTTAGTTAGTCACAGGGTTTTCAAATATACCGGTTCACCTTACCTTCCTGTGTCCCTATAACAAATGAACGCATTGCAATGTCTCATAGTACTGTGTTCGTATTGTTCACAAAGCTCAAAATGCCAAAAAAAGAAAAAAAGAAGAAAAGGATTATGTTCGAAAGAAGGATACTCTTAATGAAATGTCCTAAGGGAGGGTCCACATGAATTAATTTGAATGTCCATTACAAATCCTATCTAAATGAGCTTTGACCCGTCAACATAGACAAACATTAGTCCCAGAAATGGAGTTTTTCTTATTTAAAAAAACATTCGTCAAAATAAAAAGAAACATCCAAATCAAATGGAGACCAGAACAATGTTTAATGTCTGTAGCCGAGGAAATCTAGACTTGCCAAATCATTCTTATCACGAGTAGACTACTGTCAATGCTTCAGCCATATCTGAAAATTAAACCCGGTCTTCGGCGTGACGAGTGTGCGCTTGAACCACAAGACTACCCCCATAGCCTCCATTGCAATACGGTTTGCATACGGAGTTGTCTTCCCTTGCCAGACTGACTGGAGAATGAGCGAGTGCGAAGCGTACATCAGGTGGTGTGAGTAACGACTCGCGCCATCTTCAAGGTGAGTTGATGCTAGAGTCAGTATATCCTGTAGCCTGTTAATAATCAGTTTTAGGGCCTGGTAAACCAATGACTGATAACATGAGCACCGATCTACGTCATCGGGACGAGGCGATGTTAGAGCTACGCACGACTCACAAGTCCGCGATAGAGAGAGTTACGTATAGAGAAGTTAAGTATAGAGAGTTACGATCATATTAGTACTTAGACAGTTTTGTGGCACAGGGTCTGTGTCTACTTTGTCCACCCGATTCTCATTCTGATCATCTCTTACGACTCACATGAGGTACTGGGGATACGATATACCTCGGAATTCAACGGGACACGCCTTCCGTGTACGATTGCATACTAAAACAGCCAGGGCTCCGTTCCTCAAAGCCATCTTAACGCTAAGCTGAAAATATACTTATTATTCCTGGGTGTTATGTAGGAGGTGTATTAAAAAGAGTTCTGTAAAGGGCCCTTATGTTAAAAGAACCCATAAGACATCTCTCTTGATGAGAATGGAAATGGGGAGGGGGGGCGTGTAGGGGCTGTCGTATGTCGACGGGTCTGTATCAGAGACTAAACTGAATGAGTGAGTGAGTTGGGTTTAACACCACTTTTAACAGTATTCCAGTGATATCACGGCGTGTCAGCTTGATGTGGAGGGAAAGCCCGAAGTGATGCAGGTCTAAGACGTTTACCACTTCAGTGAAACCCACGAGCACGGGTATGGTGCTGACAAACCTAGAAACATAATCGGGGCGAACCGGGATTCGAACCAACATTCATAGGTTTCTGCCATGCCCAAGGGACGTAACTCTGCACAGCGAATCGCGGCACCTTAGACGACTGGGCCACCCGTGCCCCCAGAGAGACTAAACTGAGCGCAACACCCATACTTAAACATAGACTATGGCAGTCGTAACGCTAAGAACCCTTTACTGGCTCCTGTAAGGTGGCGATCATACAAATAGGTCACACTCGTCATTAAGGGTCGCCATCTCTCTGAGCTGCTCGTTTCTTACGACTGAGCACCTGTCTAGTCTTACCGTGATCCCCGGTATTACAGTATTGTGGAATGACAACGAGTTCAGACAATCGTGACGCTACTGATGTACAGTACCATTATTCCATATTCACAACAGTCTACATGACTTACCGTCAATAAATGTCTTTTCTTCAAATGTGTCAAACCTACAACCTCATTATGAAAGATTTTGAGGTTCAATTCCCAGAGCGAGGGGACAAAGGCGAGTATTTGTAACAGATCATTAGGCAGCGGAGACAAGCAGCACGTGTAGGCGTCAACAGCTAAAAAAACCAGTTATCTCCATATTCGTTAAAAACGTCCCTATTTAATGAACTGTTTTATTGATGCTTGAGATAAGTTCAAACATTATTTCTTTCTGGTGTACCTTGGAGATAAGATCACCACGAGTGATATTTGGAATGAAAGAGGTGTTATATTTTTTATCACGCAAGAACGTCGTTTCAAACGGGAGCTTTATCTGCCATGGTTTGATCCAAAGCTTTTCATCCTATCTCGGGGTTCGCATATCTACATTGGCGCTGTGAGGAGGAAGGGGGTGTAAGGAGTTTGGGAGGTTGCCAAGTCGACATAGCCCGAATACTCCGGCTTTAGACAAGGAGCGTTCTCGATGTGAGGAGTCAACTAAATTTTATAGTGGTACGCAAATCTGGGGAGTGTTAAACCTGGCCAATCAGAATGCAGGATTCTGATATATCATGATGTCATTGGAACTTGATGTCGAAGATGTCTCTAGAATTAACTACAACACAAACGTACTCCCCACTCTTCAACAACCCATGCTTGCCGTATAAAGCATATATGCTAACGGGGGGTGGGGGTGTTGGTGGGGGGGTCGGGGTCAAACTGCTTGTCACTGATCCCAATTGTGTAGATCGATGCTCATTATATCAATCGCTGGGTTGTCAAAATGAGAGCATTGTGTGGAGCTAATTCCTGATGTCCCACGCGATATTGCTGGAATATGGCCGACTTATACAAGATTCACTCACTAACTCACTCATCAGCAACTGTGATACTATACAATACTTAAAGGATACTTAATGTAATGTGGGGGGCACGGGTGGCCCAATCGTCTAAGGCGCCGCGATTCGCCGTGCAGAGTTGCATCCCTTGGGCACGGCAGAAACCTATGATTGTGGGTTCGAATCCCGATTCGCCCCGATTATGTTTCTAGGTTTGTCAGCACCATACCCGTGCTCCTGGGTTTCACCGAAGTGGTAAACACCTGAGACCTGCCTCACTTCGGGCTTTCCTCCCACATTAAGCTGACACGCCGTGATATCACTGGAATACTGTTAAAAGTGGTGTTAAACCCAACTCACTCACTCACTCATGTAATGTGAGTCCCACATGTCATGACCTCCCTTGTATACTGAACAGAAAAAGTTACATCATCAATAGTTTTGGGTGTATTTTCTATTGTCGTGAAGACTGTGTACACACTGTCATAAACGTATCCCCGAAATGTATTCGTGATCCCAAACTTTTTTCGGTAAACAACTTCAGTGTGTAGAATTTCTGTACGGGTTGATACACCGCCATTGACTACCGTGTCAAGCATGTGTCAATAGCTTCATCCGAGCGCTCAGCCAACAGACACGAATAGTATTTATCTCTGACATACACGATTTGAAAACACATTTTAAATTTCATGCTGTCACGCTGGACCGTCACAAGTGAGTGCCTGCCACTTTTTGTAACGCTTTGAAGTGTTGTTTGGGGGAAGGTAGCGCCTTTTAGGAAAGTTGATGATACTCGTAGCTCTTTTGAATACCGGTTAATGGTAGAAAGTTAGTAGGTGTGAAACCGTAGGTTAGGTCAGGGGAGGATATTAGCTGCGGCGGAAATGTTTTGATCAGCGATTGAAATATTAGAAATAGATCAAATTTGCTTTTATTTGTTTGTTTGTTTGTTTAACGCTGCACTCTACAATATTCCAGCTATATGACGGCGGTGTCCAAATAATCGAATCTGGACAAGGCAATCCAGTGATTGAGCATCGATCCACGCAATTGGAATACGATGACATGCATGAACCAAGTCAGCGAGCCTGACCACCCGATCCCGTTAGTCGCCTCTTACGCCAAGCATGATTTGCTGAAGATCAATTCTAAACCGTATCTACACGGGTTAAAAATGATCTTATTTGTAGCATAAAGAATTTTAAGGGAAGATTACAATATTGGAAGCGGGGAGAATGTCGAGGTGGGGACGTCAGGGCTAGGGGAGAATGTTGGGGTTGGGTAGAATGTTGCGAAGATATGTAGTTCCGGAAGTGATGTATGCTGAATACTGTTGAGGAACACACCACTCCGTTCCCGACACCCACCTCCGTGCCATAATACGACACAGCAGCAGCAGAATCAATAGTGACGTCATCCCACCGCCTCAGAGATATACACACAAGGTAGACCGTCAAATGGCACTGTGATATTATACGCATACAACATAACAGGGACACTTCCCCAAAGCGGTCTTTGCGCTACTACTATTGAAAGCCAATGTTAAAGTATGGGAGTTACGATCGTCTTAACACTAAAATAGCTTTGTGGAACGGGCCCATAACTGTATTCATGGCCTGTTACAGAGGAGCGTCTGTACGTGACACACAGTTTAATAAGCGGAAAGGTTATAAGAAAAGTTGAATTGTAACAAATATAGATAAGCATAGTTCACAAAATAAGGTATGGATCGGGTAAAATACAATAACCCCGTAAAGGAACCCTCAAGTATTAAGGAACCTCATTTATAAAGGAACCCTCAAGTATTGAGTAACCCTCAAATATTAAGGAACCCTAAAGTATTGAGTAACCCTCAAGTATTAAGGAAGCCTCAAGTATTAAGGAACCCTCAAGTATTAAGGAACCCTCAAGTATTAAGTAACTCTCAAGTATTAAGTAACCCTCAAGTATTAAGGAACCCTCAAATATTAAGGAACCCTCAAGTATTAAGTAACCCTCAAGTATTAAGGAACCCTCAAGTATTAAGTAACTCTCAAGTATTAAGTAACCCTCAAGTATTAAGGAACCCTCAAATATTAAGGAACCCTCAAGTATTTAGTAATCCTCAAGTATTAAGGAATCCTCAAGTATTAAGTAACCCTCAAATATTAAGGAACCCTAAAGTATTGAGTAACCCTGAAGTATTAAGTAACTCTCAAGTATTAAGTAACCCTCAGGTATTAAGGAAAGCTCAAGTATTAAGGAACCCTCAAGTATTAAGGAACCCCCAAGTATTAAGGAACCCTCAAGTATTAAGGAACTCTCAAGTATTAAGTAACCCTCAAGTATTAAGGAACCCTCAAGTATTAAGGAACCCTCAAGTATTAAGGAACCCTCAAATAGTAAGGAACCAGGTAACATGGAAACACTCTGCTATCATGTATACAACTTAAATCTGAAAGGCTTATTACAGGTAAAAGTATTGGTACTTTGTATTGTTATACTGACTTATGATATATCTGTGTATATAGGTTTTAGAATATTGTCACTGTTTCTACACGTTTGCGCACTGACACATCTTGTATCTTGTCTCCGGCACACTTTGTAATGGGACATATCCTTTCCCGTATCTAGACTCGTGTCACAAATATACACATGATGAAACCTCCTGAATCCGGACGGTACAGATATGGGGATTTTGTCCGGATTAAAAAAACTGTATTAATGAATCATGATGTAACAGGATCGGCCGGAGAGTGGGGTTTCTTGATTAACGCGGTGCGGAATAAAGAGGTTTCGCTGAACTCAAATTACTGACCAAATGACAGTGTGTTGTTTATTTTTGTTTTGAACATTTTTTAAATCGACTTGGTGAATTGACACGGGCATCTGTTCCGCACATTGATGATATTGAAATAATATGCAGCATGCAGAGTGGAGTGCACTTCATATTGGGAAAACATTGGGAGTGTTTATTTTTCCTGTACAAATACGAGACACGTGGATATTGTTGGCTTGGAGTTGCGGAATGCCACTGTTTTTATTTATTCACCCATTCGTGAACCAAACCTACTTGAAGAATCAAAATGGATTTTCAAATATTCCGGAATTTTACCATCTCTTCAGAGTTTTCGATATATGGGACATTGCATGAAACACTCCCGGGTACCCGTTTACATAACGCAGACGTAGATAGAAAATATACTACATGTATTTTGGACTCATCAGAGTTTTTCATTATAGAAAGATCAACTAAGACATGATGAGTGAGTGAGTGAGTGAGTTGGGTTTAACGCCGCTTTTAACAGTATTCCAGTTATATCACGGCGTGTCAGCTAATGTGGGAGGAAAGCCCGAAGTGATGCAGGTCTCAGACGTTTACCACTTCGGTGAAACCCAGGAGCACGGGTATGGTGCCGACAAACCTAGAAACATAATCGGGGCGAACTGGGATTCGAACCAACAATCATAGGTTTCTGGCGTGCCCAAGGGACGCAACTCTGCACAGCGAATCGCGGCGCCTTAGACGACTGGGCCACCCGTGCCCCCTAAGACATGATAAATTATATCAGCGTGAAACACAACCAGGTACCCATTTACACAACGGAGGCGGAGATAGTAGATATACTAATGTGGACTCATCAGAAGTTTTCATTAAAGAAAGACCGGCTCTGCAATATGCCGAAATATGTGTAGGCTGCGGTAGAGATCAGCGTGACACCCTGCCGGGTACCCATCTACACATCACAGTTGGGAATGGCAGTAAAGTGTTTGTTCACTCTCTTTATAATGCCCGATCCCTTACAATGCCACTTCGCAGATGGAACAAGTGGTTACATAGACGGTATTTTTACCTTTAGCTTTTTGAAACCTTTTTGTTTCCCTGGCGCCCAGGCAACTACACTGGGGATCGGGTGGGCACAATGTTGTACCAGTTAAAGGACACTATCCTCGGAACTGTCCGCATCAATGAAGTGCCACTGTAGGTATTCTTGTCTCCTAGACAATACACCGTTTCACCTCAATGATCACTGGTGTAAATGTATGACATAGGTGTTATTTCAAGGTAATATGTTAAAATCAGCTTGTATTTCAATGAGAAAACGAATTAAATCGTCGATTATACTATCACAGCATGAACTTATCTTTACTAATATGTCTTTTTTCAAAATGGTGTTCCTAGATGCCGTGTTCAAGAATCCATGATGACGTCATAAACATATTTGTGTTTAATAGAAAAGAGGCAAAGAATTTCATTCCGATTCCTCTGTACAAGATACTATTTTCTTTCACACTGTACTCAATCACAATTCAATGACTCATCCCCAAGGCCACCACCAATACTCTGACCATTGAAGCAGGCCATAATATTTTCCATTCTGTCTGTTTGGCCCTTGCTGGTCCCCCTGGGTGGTTGCAAACGGCAGACTAAAACCATCCTCTTCCACTCCGTATGGGGGTCTTGTCGGTCAGTTTGGGGGAATCACCGTCTATATTACACATTGAACCAGAAACAGAGAGCCTAAAAGGGAAAGGTCAACAAAAAGGTCAACAGAAGCCTATGCTGAGATCTATGGTGATTGGAGTAAGGAGTTAGGAAGGTAGTATTTACGAGCGTACTCTGGAATCCGAAGCTTTCCGGGCCACGTCTGTTGGTGGTTTACTGTGTTTAGGTCTGTGGTCAAGCAGGGGATGGAATGTTGGCTGCACATGGGGGTAATAAACTGGAAATAATTATTTAAATTCCGGAACATGTCCGGCGTTCGTTGTCTCGGAATGGCGATTGTGTTGTCTGCAATAAACGTACTGCGTGCGGTTGAAGATGTAAGACCGCCGTGCCATGAGTTCTTCAAGGTCAAGTGAGCGTGTTGGTCTTGTCCGGTCTGGTAATGCTTTGGAAGAGCTTACTTTATTGACGCCACATTTTAAATGCCTATGTCATGGAAGACATTGACGTGTCAGACAGGTTCATATACAAGAACCCGCGATTAAAACGAATACAAAGTCTATATCCTCCACTCCGTGGACTAGTGGTACAACGTCCGCCCGCAGAGCGGAAGGTCCGGGGTTCGATCCCCGGCCGCGTCATACCAAAAGACGTTAAAAGATGGTACTTGTGCTACCCTGTCTGGCGCTCGGTAAAGGGGCTAAAACAAGGACCGGTCGGCTCGGAGTCAGTATACTGTGTCTGAGTGGTACTGTATTCATGTTAAACTGCGGCATGGTATCTCAGTGAGCTAGCACTATAAATCGGCATCAGCCCGGACTAGTACAAGCAGCCACACAAACACGTGCATGCACGTGTCTATATAAGTGCAATAATCTTGGACGCGATGTTAAACACCATGTAACCTCACCTCCCTTAATGAGGAGCAGGGTGAGAGTAATTCCTCACAGTGACAAAGCTGCACATGTCAAAGCACATTTCCCTTGCCGATTTATCTTTACAGTTTTACCTTCATCAAAACCAAACAGCCATGAAAATGATAAATTCTTTTAAAACCAAAATTTTATCGAAAGAAAATTAATTCTCCCAGACTTCCCTCACTTGAAAATTAAATAGTCTCTCTCGAAGTCCGACATTTTGGTTCAATGGTAATGTATATTTGTCCTGATGTAATGCTGTATTGACGCTAAACGACGTACCGACGTCGTTCCCACGGTATAAGACGACGCTGTCCACTCGAGTAGAACCACCGCACAAGTCAAAACTGCAACAACACAATGGGCTCAGTATTAGCTCCGCCATATAACCATTATTCACAATACAAACAAGCCTCCCTCGCCATACCACTTTCATAAATCCACTCAAGCAGAATCCAAACCACCATTCTGGGTTACATGTCGAAAATAAGCATATATACCTTGTCATTAATTTGTTGTCATTTCTGTCCCGCCCTCTATTCACGGTGTGCCGTGACGGAGGTACTACCTGTACATTAACATACGTCTTTTTTACCAACACTATGCCTGCCATAGCTGTAATAGGTGGACGGCGTCAATATGCATGTTCTTATAACTGGTTTGGTTTCGTGTATATGTTGACAGGCAGATATATGGGTGCTTAGCGTTTGTTATGTTTCCAGATCATTGCCCAGTGACAACAGGGATTTGGGGCATTTGGGGTTCCAAAAAGTTCGCACGCCAAGCCAGCAGCTGTTTGTGTTGTGACGAGGCAGGGACAACGTCGTTCCATCAAGGAGAAAATATCGGTCTTAAATGAATTTGTCATTGTCATTGTTGTTTGGTTTGATAAAGGTAAAACCGTAAAGAAATATCGGCAAGGATAATGTGCTTTGACATGTACAGTTTTGTCACTTTTAGAGGAATTACCCCCACCCACCTCTTCGTTGAGGGAATACTATGAATGTATAATATTATTTAATTGGTGTTGGACGTTAATACAGAAAATTACTTTACCATGATGAAAGGATACGGGCATGCATCATATATACTTGCTTTTAAATGCTAATTACTACGTTCATGACTACTTGAAAAGATTTTGAATACTCACTTCATTTTTTGTAATAGTTTGGATTTCATTCATTCATGCATACTTACTTCATTCATGCATACTTACTTCATTCATGCATATTTAATTTACTGAAGCATGCTTACTTTATTTATACATACTTTCTTCAATCATGCATATTTACTTCATTCATGTATACTTAATTTACTCATGCATACTGCTTTATTTATTCATACTTGCTTCATTCATGCATATTTACTTCATTCATGCATACGTAATTTACTCATGCATACTTACTTTATTTATGCATACTTACTTCATTCACGTATATTTATCGTATTCAAACATACTTACAAGGCTTTTGATTACTTATTTAAGTTTCGTTACTCACTACGTTCTTGAATTGTTACTTCATGCGTGCTTACTTACAACGTCCTTGAATAATTATTCCATTCATAAGTAATTACTCCTGTCGTGATAACGTACTTCTCCGTTCTTAATTATTTATTACTTTCTGAAAATGTATATTACATCCTTATATTTGAATCTGGCCAATGGCTGACCTTTAGTACGTCCACATGAAAATCCCCTTGAGCAGTGTATTCAGTGTTGTTCCTGTAGGTATCAAATTTCAATGCATGCAATATGGCTTCACTGGTTAATATGTCTAAAGAGTGCACTAGGTGCTATATATCAATAGTGCACTGATTACAATGTCTCAATAGTGCACTAGATGTCACATCTCAACAGTACACTGATAATCAGATCTCAATCGTGCACTTGTTATTATGTCTCAATAGTGCACTGGTGACTCTATCTCAATAGTGCACTGGATGTCACATCTCATCAGTACACTGATAATAAGATCTCAATCGTGCACTTGTTATTATATCTCAATAGTGCACTGGTTACAATATACCAATAGTGCACTGGTTACAATATACCAATAGTGCACTGGTGACTCGATCTCAGTTGTGCACTGGATTTAGAACTACATCTCAGTAATTTACTGGATACTGTGTCCGATGTTACAATGGTACATTTGTGTCAATAGTTTTAGGTTTCTAATTCTTATGGATAATTAAAGTCCCTTATACTAAATATTAATCCACCCCTGGCGACACGTACTGGTGTGGCAATATCTAGTCTTCGCCCAGTACAGCAAAGTTCACGTCCTTAAACTGCTTAATTGAAATCATTTCTCATGCATTATAATTTGATCTCTGACACCAATAACGCGGACTTGGATCATCTGGATTTACCCAATTTGTGAATGTTGACATCCCATTTCACGAACGTTCAAAGGGCTCTATCTAGTTTGTTGTCGAACGTCAGTGCAGCGGATAGGTCACACAGTTTCAACATGGCTGACGCTACGCCAAAATAATAAAAACAAACGTTGCGTGACATTCGAGCTGTAGCAATATTGCGCGTTCCCACGTTCAGATGACTGCGCTCGAATACAGGGAGGATTGTATTTGCCAAGATCAGCTGTTGGGGGGAGGGTGCACGCGCTAATGTCAGCTGATGAGAAGAGCAAGGATAATGACTAAAGGGCAGAGGTCAAACGCTGGATAAAAAAAATGCTGATAGGGAAATAGTATATTCTGATACGAAGACAGATAAATGGTGTTTGGTCTGTGGGAATTAGGATATGATGTTTAGCGACAAATAGGACTGGATATCATTGTGTACAGGGTCAGGGTTGTGAGGTGGTTGTGTACAGGTATCGTATCTAAGCGTAATATGACGTTGGGATCAGCCCCTGAAATAGATTTAGGTTAGCGATAAGTTAATCAAGGTGATCTTTGTGTGAAACAAATCATCTGAAAATATCACACATGCTGGGGAAGAGCTTTATTTGCAATGAAAAATGATACATCAATTCTGTATTAAACATGATCAACTGAGAGACACATGAGACACAAGAGACCCGCAGCTGATGGCTGAAGGTGGGTTAGGGTGGAGCTGGGAGTGTCAGAGGTAAAGGTGCGTTAGGGTGGAGCTGGGGTGTCAGTGGTAAAGGTGGGTTAGGGTGGAGGGGTGTCAGTGGTAAAGGTGGGTTAGGGTGGAGCTGGGGGTGTCAGTGGTAAAGGTGGGTTAGGGTGGAGGGGTGTCAGTAGTAAAGGTGCGTTAGGGTGGAGCTGGGGGTGTCAGTGGTAAAGGTGGGTTAGGGTGGAGGGGTGTCAGTGGTAAAGGTGGGTTAGGATGGAGGGGTGTCAGTGGTAAAGGTGGGTTAGGATGGAGGGGTGTCAGTGGTAAAGGTGGAGGGGTGTCAGTGGTACAGGTGGGTTATGGTGGAGGGGTGTCAGTGGTAAAGGTGGAGGGGTGTCAGTGGTACAGGTGGGTTATGGTGGAGGGGTGTCAGTGGTAAAGGTGGGTTAGGATGGAGGGGTGTCGGTGGTAAAGGTGGAGGGGTGTCAGTGGTAAAGGTGGGTTAGGGTGGAGCTGGGGGCGTCAACAGTAAAGGTGAGTTAGGGTGGAGGGGTGTCAGTAGTAAAGGTGGGTTAGGGTGGAGCTGGGGGCGTCAACAGTAAAGGTGGGTTAGGGTGGAGGGGTGTCAACAGTAAAGGTGGGTTAGGGTGGAGCTGGGGGCGTCAACAGTAAAGGTGGGTTAGGGTGGTGCTGGGGGCGTCAACAGTAAAGGTGGGTTAGGGTGGAGCTGGGGGCGTCAACAGTAAAGGTGGGTTAGGATGGAGCTGGGGGCGTCAACAGTAAAGGTGGGTTAGGATGGAGGGGTGTCAACAGTGAAGGTGGGTTAGGTGGAGCTGAGGGCGTCAACAGTAAAGGTGGGTTAGGGTGGAGCTGGGGGTGTCAGTAGTAAAGGTGGGTTAGGGTGGAGCTGGGGGCGTCAACAGTAAATGTGGGTTAGGGTGGAGGGGCGTCAACAGTAAAGGTAGGTTAGGGTGGAGCTGGGGGTGTCAGTAGTAAAGGTGGGTTAGGGTGGAGGTGGGGCTGTCGGTAGTAATGGGGGGTTAAGGTGGAGGTGTCGCTACCAAAGGAGAGGAAACCATTACTAGGTATAACCTGCTGGCCATAATCTCTGCTGTATGGCTGGAGTGATGGGATACCCCAGCGGGCACAGCGTTTGCTCGTCGTGTCCATTTCCGGTATGCACAGATATGGTACAGGTATGTATGTCCTCTAACGCGACATATTGCTATTGCCCAAAATGGCGTAAAACATAGCCGTTTTCCCAGTTATCGCACGCTTACATATGGCCTTACAAAAGAATACTGTGTCCGAACACGGGTACAAGGATAATATTTAATGCGTGAAGCACATTATTCGATCTCCCCCGCTGTGATATACTGATATTGCCAAATGCGGTGTAAGACCATATTTACCCAGCCAACCATCACACTAATGACATGACCTAAGAACTATACAACAGACTAAGATATAGCACAAACAAGCTTACTCTATGCGATAAGAATCCTTCACCATATCCAGCACGATAGCTCTAACTCCAGTCTAAATACACTGTACCCTTACATGACGCAACCGAGAAGTGATAATTACAGACGATGCATTTTAGATTACTTCGATTAGTTTTGTGTGATCCGTTAATGCGTCTTTGATCCAGGAAATAACAATCGTATCAGATTCTACCTCCTGACAGTGTTACCATAATGAGACCTCCCTTATCACAATAAGCCAATGAAAAATAAATAAACGATCACGTGACAAGTCCAGTTCCGGCGTCGCCAAGTTTCAAACATTGGGGATTACTTTCACATTGTTCGTGTCTCGGTTTTCTGTTTAGATTATATAATCTGGCTAGCTTTGTTAACAACTGGTGGCGCTGGGAACGAGGTAATTTATCAAAGTAAACTATCGTGTTGTTATGAGATTGAAAGGGCGCAAGGCCATGAATATCCACGCACTGTTCGCTTTAATCATTGTTAGTTTCCGGTTTCTGCGGTTTTCTGATTATTCGAAAAGTAATCAGTGTCTGGAAATGTGAGCTCGAAAACTTGGAATGGAGTATTCAAAAATTGAAATTTTATTTTCCGATATGTGGGAATCCCATTTATTTAGTCACGATTTATTCCGCGTTTTCAAGGATGTTTAACCCATCGTTGAATTAGTTTGTTAAGGTTTAATTAAGTTTGTCACGATGTCAAGGGTCGTGATGGCTAACCCGTCGACTACAGTTCAAGAGATAATTTGAACAATTAAAACGTGACTTTGGTGTTTTAACGCGGTCATGATACCAGCGTGTTTTAGTTGTCATTTATAAATCAAACGTGGAAAACAGCGCGAAATTAGGTAGTGTCATCACTATTTTTTAGTGACATGCTTATGAAAACGTACAATAAACAATTCTTTTAGTAGATATTTTCTGAGTATGGAAATGTTTGTTGTTTTTATTAATTTTATTGATATTTAATAGTTGGACTCCAGACACCAGAAATGGGCTTCACACAGTTTACCTATGAGGGGAATCGAACCCGAGTCTTTGGCGTGACTAACAAACGCTTAACCCACTTGGCCACCGGGCCCTGGATTTCATAGACCATGTATCAGCCTCCGGTCTTATCAAGCAGTTCGTCATTCCGCCTGTCCATATGTTCTTGAACACGGTGGTCTATATTGGTCCAAAACTAACCAAACTTTAAATAAACTGTAAAACGAGGAGCTAGTTTGTTCAGTCTCGATAATCAATAAAACCAATGTTCTATCGTGTTAAATAGGCCTCCCTGCTTGAAATTACAAATAAACTGGTGCTGTGCTCCATGGCTCGTAGACTAACATCTAGTCTCTGAAAGGAACATATCGTACAGAAAGAAAAAACAGTTGTTCAGTTATGTTAATAAAAATATAATAAAAGGGAGCCCAGTGACTCTCCATTTTCAGATACTGATACTGCAGTAATCTAGACTTGCCAAACATTATAGACTTGCATTGGCTGTATTTGATATATATTTGTATCAGGATCTGTAAGACAGACTACATGGCTCGGTGTCCATTTCCAATCTCGATCAGCATGTAATCAGTCTCACGCATGAAAGGAGATGTTGTCGCTGTGTAATTACTCATCCCTAATTGTTGACTTGGTCTACAATCAAAATTTGAGTTAGCAGACCTAAAAAGATGGATTTTAAAAAGCTTGAACCAAACTTGTTAGGGTTGCCATTTTGCACGTGCCTGGTCTCCCTTATACTTGTAATCAACGTGCGGCAAGTGACCCCATATCTATGTCAGTGGGTCTTGAGCGCGAGGTAACAAATAAACAATTCGTAACACATAAAGCTTACTTGGTAATTTAATTAACTTATGATAAAATAATAAATTGACATGTAAGAAGCTTTAAAAAATAAATATTATATATCTTATCTTATCTTATCTTATCTTATCTTATCTTATCTTATCTTATCTTATCTTATCTTATCTTATCTTATCTTATCTTATCTTATCTTATCTTATCTTATCTTATCTTATCAACGTTGTTCTTCTTTTCGAGCAAAAGATGTTTTGGCAGCGATAGGGCAGTTGTTATTGGGCAAAAGAAATTCAATGTGTATGCATCATATATGCCTACAAACAAAAAACAAGACTAAAAATACGTATATTTGAAATAGAATTCTTCCATGCACCGCGTCAGAATGGCAATAAAACATAAAGCACATCCTCAAAATATCTGTTGCAGCTGCATGATGTGCATCACATTCCCAGGTTCATCATGGCATCACTCACTGCTCAGTGCTTTTGATGGAATAAGGGAAGTGGGGTCGCCTTAGTTTAAGGCTTTCGCTCATCACGCCGTAGTACCTTGTTCGATTCCCCTAATTGGCAAAATATTGACGCCAAAATCTTGTGTACACCACCGTGAAATGACTGGAACATTGGGCGAAGCCTACATGTTCACTTTCTATGTGATATTAAGTTGTTCTGGCTTACGAGGAGTGAGTGAGTTGGTTGTTGCGCCGCTTTTAGCTATATTCTAGCAATACCAAGACGGGGGGCACAAGAAAAGCACTTCACACGTCGTACCCAAGTGGGGAATCGATCCCGGGTCTTCGGCGTGACGAGCGAACGCTTTAACCACTAGGCTACCCCACCGCCCCTGACGATCGAGGAGAGATGAAGCTGTGTGTAATAGTTCACCTAGCAGGTGTTAGTGATGACTGAATTAAATGAAAATATATGTCAAGTTGCATCCCATTTTATATTCAAATAAATCAAATCTGACTAAACTACATAATTCATCTCCTTTTGTTGGTCATCTAATATATGTTGGATGTACTTTATAAGGTTACATGACTGTTGACTTTCCCCCGTGCGTCTCTCAAGTACACCCCACCCCCACCCCGATCCACCCCAACCCCCCCTACATCCACATCCCCCTTCCTCTTCCCACCTGCCCCGACCCACACTGACCTAAGCAGCTGTAACACCACAAAATCAAAATGCCTCCAGAGCTTCAAAGACAAGACAATTATCAGCTTGCCGACGGTACGAAGCAGGAAAGTCACTAAGACCTGCAATTAACACGAACTGTTGTGGAAACGGATGCACATTTTTGTCGTATCCTTCACTTCAGAGTTTTAATTACCGACGCTGATTCAGCGCCAAAACTGCAGATTTCTTCATCCTTTCAAAACCTTTGTATACCGACGCGTGCCGGAGTTGGTCGCTCGTGTCAGGACAATCCAACCCCGTGGGGGTCTGCGTGGGACGCTCCTACCCGGCAGGTGGGGAGGGAGAGAGAGGCAGGTGAGAATCACAGGGCACGCGCACTATGATCACAATACCCATCACTTTAATTCCAGTACCCGCAACATCAGTGTAACACTATTCTAAGGCGGTATCCCTTTTAAGTTCCGATATTCGATATTCTATTGTAAAGTTTGCGCCAGATGTTGGACCATACATGACTATCATGAGGCATTATTTGCTAACCCTTTAAAAGAGCGGGGACGCTGATTTGTTGATTAAATACCGTTACACGTGCTGTCCCCGGTGTCTATTGTCCAGCCCTCATTCGTGTTTGTTCTGAATGGGGAAAGCGAGGGGGTTACGCTCCACTGCACTTAAAAGTTTGTGTTGAAACGAGGAAAGAATTAACCATGCGAAACATTTTGTTACATTGAAATATTAAATTCACGGCGCCAATTCATCGCATTTTATGCACAGAAATCTGTTCTTAAGCCCGCCAGGAAAATCAGGAAAATCTAAACAATAAATTTCTTTGGTATCATTACCTGTTGATAGTAGCATAGCTCCATATCAGGGATTCCATATTTAAACCAGACATAATATACTCTTTGAAGTAATGTGACAATCATATGGATTTAAACATATAGTACGTTCAGTCAATTATCGATATAACCTTAAAAATAAATTGTAACGCGTTTCGAATTTCGTCCCAAATATTAGCGAATGAAGACTTATGACTCATAATGAAGGATGAAACGTGGCATACTGAGTTCCTTAAAGGGAAATGAGTGAATAACGGGTTTAACGACGCTTTTAGAAATATTCCAGCAAAACAATAGTTATTGCTGGGGCGACCGAAAATGGGGTTGACACTTTGTACCAATATGAATCTTCAACGGCCGCTTGATATCACTGTGATGCTATTTCACAGCCCCCGATAAGGTCGGGGGAATTGGGGCCTTTTTCAAACAAACATTACTTCTATTTCGCCTTTCTGTGCCCCTTTAGTTCATTGCAAAACGTTTAGTTTAAGTTTACACAGTTCAAGTACTAACTGTGACTCTAACACTGTGACCTAGGGTCATCAATGTTACTGACGATATTTGTAACATAGGAAACATGCTGAAAAGATACTAAAATCACGTCAGCGATTTTGTCTAACGTAACACAACACAACACAGCGATACAATACAACACAACACAATACAATACAATATGTTTATTCACATGAACGTAACTATACGGTCAGGTATTTGTGACTGCAGCGATATGTGAGTACATGTATATGCAAAATATGAGAACTATCATATATCGTTATCATCATCGGGAAAATAGGGGGCAAATTCGGAATTAAACCATATCTGAAAGTAACCAGTGCATTAGAACACCGCAGAGCAGTTACAAGGCTGAGACTCAGTGCTCACGACCTTCAAATTGAGAGAGGAAGATACTTTAACACTCCCAACAGAAGAAAGATTATGTACCTTCTGTGATTTTGATGAAATAGAAGATGAGGAACACTTCCTGTTACAATGCCCTCTGTACAAGGATCTGAAACAGGAACCATACTATATTCATCACCCACCTTGGCTATACACACAATATCTCTAAAAATACTATTAAATCCACCAGAGCCTTTTGCAAAAAATATCTCCTATTTCATTCACAAAACGTTCAGGTAAAGAAAATCTGCGTCTCCTCTCTAGCAATATAATCATAGCAATATTTGTATTCTATTGTGTATGTCAATGTTTAATTAGTCATGTTCCTGTTTTGTACCCTGCATCCTGTGGGTGTTTATGTACAATAAATATTCTTCTTCTTCTTCATTGAGTTTTTTAACGTTTTTATGTAAATGTAGACCAACATATTTTGTAAACTTAAATATTCGCGCGTACTTCCTATGTACAATGACGCGTGCCTGCTGTTCCATGTTTGTTGCCGGCAGATGGCGGTAGTGTATCTGGGCATTATAGAGATATATTAAATATAAACACTGACCACGTTTGCAGACCTAATGGTGTTTACTCTGGTCCCCCTGGCTTCACACGCCGAATGCTTGTTTTGCCGGCCTCTCACCCCCCCCCCGGGGCAGACTAGTGGTGGGGTGGGGGATGGGTCTCTGCGATCTGGAGTCAACGGACGATCAAGCTACCAACCTCCTTTACCATCCTGTCGCAGGGTGGTTATCTTTGTCGCTATTCTTTTAATGCTAAAGTGTAAAGCATTGTATACAAAACATCTGTACTGTCAACATTAAAACACAACAATAGTATATTAACTACAAAACTAGTGAAATCATATTCTGATCATCTACACGTGTAATACTGGAATACCCCCCCCCCCCCCCCCTCTCTCTCTCTCTCTCTCTCTCTCACTATCTCTCTCTCTCTCTTACACACACACACACACACGCACACACACAGCATGCAACTAAGAACATAAGCCTCGTTTGTTTGTTTTCAGAGAACCAGAAACTATCGCATTGACTCTCTCTCTCTCTCTCTCTCTCTCTCTCTCTCTCTCTCTCTCTCTCTCTCTCTCTCTTCTTCTTCCCCTCTCTTTCTCTCTTTTTCTCTCTCCAAATATTTGTCAAAATAATTAAGATTTCCTGACAAATTATCAATTATGGAACTCGTGGCTACCACCCACATCGCATCATCCCGCCCCGAAGTCGGCAATCCGTCCCCCAATTTAGTATCTTCGGACATTATCGTTATCTCCGTTGACCATCGCCGCGTGGACAGTGACCCTGGTGTCCGTGCAGTTGTCCAGTAGTGCCGGTCTCCAGCTGTCCAGCCCCACCCATCTGTGCAGGCTTCTGTAGGCTCCCGTCACAGATAGAGCAAGCGTGATGCGCTTATCAGCTTGAGAACCAGTCAATATGTCAGACCAAGTCTGCGTGGTTGCAGATTGTCCGCCGCCAGGTGGTGATAATGCACATGAGACTGTGGTCAGTACATGCTGCGCAAAGGTGTATGGGGGACAATGGCCACTAACTATGAAATACCACCTGGGATAGATAGGATGTTTACTTCGTGAAGCAGCTTTAAGGGGCAATTTAGAAGCTGTAGTATCAATATATAAAAGTGGCAAACCCCTTTCCATATTCCAGGGTATACAAACTTACGACATACAGGATACATGTAGTTACATATGAAATAAAATTAGAACCTGTCTCAGTCACTGTAAAATAAGAAGATATCGAGTGTACATTTCCAAACTAAGATTAAGTAACCATAAATTAACTATAGAACATAGCCATACAATGCCAACCATCCCAAATAATGAATCAGTCAATATCAACTGCATTTGTTTCCATATCTATCATTTCAAACAATAAATACCTCTTTATAATCAACCGTTGACATTTTATGTATAATAATATCATCAAATATGTAATATTGATTGTTTTGTTTTTGTATGTGTCTAGAGGAATGTAAATTATGTATGTCTGTATATATGTATATATGAATCATAATGTCTTGTCTTTTAAAATTGCATCTGTCCCGTAATGGAACGTTTCTGCAATAAATATGATCTTATCTTATCTTATCCCACTACATCAGAGACTATATGCTCAACATGTACGTACATATGTACGTATGTACGATATGTTTTGTCATTGAAATATTGCATCTATTCCGTAATGGAATGTTTTCTGCAATAAATACTATCTTATGTTATTTTATTCCATATAAAGTCCCAGTTGACTTATGTATTTCAACTTTTGTATTATTTCAATGCAACGCTTCGGTACAGATGTTCATACCTTTATCAAGGGGCTTTTCTATCAACAAAAACTCTATCACCATGACTTCGTGAAGTACATAGTACTGATTCTCGGTACATTGTTTATTAAGCGTATTTATTTCATAAGAAAAGCTTACATATATAAACAATAATGTTGAATACTGTACCCAATATGAATGTGGGGTGGTTTTAGCCACTTTAGAATAATTCCAGTCATATAACTTATCCCTACTATACTTCATTACGTGTACGTCACCAACAATCAAGAATCAAGAATCAAGATTTTTTTATTGTACAGAACACCCTCGTAGGGCCGGGTACAAACTATCTACATATGGGATAAATATAATTATAGACATGAGAGGTAGATATACATACTGTGCATTATATAGAGAGATATTACATAATAATAATAATAATAAGTGCATTTATAATGATTCCATTCACCAAGTGGATGCTCATAGCGCTTCACTATTATTACCCCGGTCAACGGATCAGTGAGTACTCAATTTTCATTCCTAGTTCCCTGAGGAGTATGCAACCCAAGCTGCCTGTGAGGCGCTAGAAAATTAACAGTCATCTTACAGGGTACCCACTCACTGCTGGGTGAACAGAGGCACATTTCGAACAAAGTCACTTGCCTAAGTGATACATGTGCTTCAGTGTGGGGGCAGGACCGAAGCCATAGAAAGTCTCAGGAGTCAAGCTGCTGATCGTGGACACCCATCCAACGACTCTCCGAGACCGACCTGATACCTGATTTCTGATCTGTGCGCTATGCACAGGACCACGTGCCCCTACATATAATTTACATTCACAGTGTATAAACATTTATATATACCATGAGGTGGCTGGCAGCCTACACTTAGTGTAGATACTGTGTTGACAAGTCACATTAGTTTTAGTAAAGACTTAACGTCATATCTAATCGTTGTCTACAGGGTTCTTTAAATAAACATGTCAGAGATAATTTATAAAAAAACATATTTTACTTTTTCAGGGCAGGGGTTCAGGATACTTGCAAAGATTATATTATCATTTTGGCTGTTTAATAGAGCTAGTGTTTGAAGAAGTAACTGTCTTTAGTAACGATAATTCGGAATGTACGAAAGGAAGTGTTTTTCATCTTCTATATTGCTTATGATATCTATAAACCTTTATCAATCTTCTGTAATATTAATATGTTATATATCTGTGCATCATGTACATTATATGTATATTTGCCGTTGCAATTATATTTACTCCCAAATGTATCTAGTCTGTATCCCGCCCTATGACGGTGTTCTGTACAATATTGATTCTTGATTCTTAATTATATCAGAAACACCAGACTCCAGAAATGGGCTTCGCACACTAAACCCATATAGAAAACCGAACCCCGGGCTTCTGCCTGAGGAGCGAACGCGTTAACCAATATGCTTCATCACCGTCGTAACGAATGGACCTGGGATGAATTACATCCTACTCAACTAATGATAAGGATGCTGTAGAAATAACATACAAAATAAAACAAAAGAGCAAAAGAGCAAAAGAAAGTAGACACCTGTTTGTTGGTGACTAAAAATGAAAGAAAGACAAAGTGGTTATTTGATGGTGATGTATTTGATACGGCTATCATAGTTTGTGTTTTGGACCTTAAGTTTGCAGTGTTTCAGCCGTTTGATAACGTTTGTAATTGTTTCGTCAAATTCATGTTTCAAGCATATACATTCTTTTGCCTGACAGTTTAGCAGGAGTACAGCTATCAGAGGATGGTTTGCATTCATATACTAGTAATTTTATAAAATGCAATAATTTTGTGTTCTGATGAATAACCAGGACTAGGTTTCTTTAAAGGAACAATAGGGCATGCAATCAGTACTCAGTGTTTTCTAATAACGAATACTGTATTTTGCTCAACTTCAGAATGTGTGCTCAATAGATATGATGGGATTCCATGCCATGGCCCCGTCACACAAAGCGATCTTAGCTCCACGACCCATACCCCACACTTTATCATAGACTTACTACAGTCGTAGTACTAAGATCGATTTGTGAATCGAGTCCTGATTTTAAAATATCTTGCCAAGGCGAAATCGTAATTCAAAAAACGATCGCTTAAATATTCTTTCAATGATAAATGCATATCTTTATGCAATTTTTTGTCCAGATGAATTTCAAGCCAGCAAAGCGCTAATCATTTCTAACGAGACGTATAAAATATCTTCAAATTCCGGAACACTTTCGTTGCTCCCACGCAAACCACTTCCTAATGCACGCGGGTGTAGAGTGCCTCCTTGTCTAACACAACAAATATTCTTTATGTCATATCTCCGCCCTATCACATACGCGTGCACGACGCTTCCTAATTTCCTTTATCAAAGTACGGTAAGTCACTCGCAACAAAGAAAACCAGACCATCTTGAAATCGCGTCTGATACGGGACCCTTTGAAGATGGCGAGATTTGGCGAGGTACCGCTATTTGATCGCGCGCGGCGTCGAGCCTATTGTTCAAGCGCTATTCACCTGCTGGTTAAACCCGAGTCGTGGCTCTCCATTCATAAAGGACGCGGAGGTTCATTCATTAACTAGATGCTGGTAGGTGATAAATGGTTGCTCTCCGTCAGCGTCGGACCGGACGAGATAGCGACAAATGAGAAATGTTTTGTTTCGGTTAGAACTATGTCTTTGATTATTACAGAGGTACCGACGTTCATAACTGTACGCGCGCGCGACAGCTGGTAATCACGGGAGAACTAGTGTAGTAGCGCGAGATGCTCGCGCACCTGGCGCGTCAGCAAAGAGACAGGGAATTCCATCGTAAAGAGACGTATTTGTCCATAAACATTTCTAACCGAGTTCTTTGGAGTGGTTTCTTTGATATGATTTTATCGGAATTCCACCCGTTGATCAAAGGATGAATCTTACACAGTATCAATATGTTGTTTCGTTTTAACCGAATTAAAAAATGCGTTATCCCAAGATAAGATAACATTTATTGCAGGACCAGTCCAAAATAATCGCGGAACAACATACATAAAAGATCATAACCGGATACATTTTTATTGCACTAACATTCTATTTGAGAACAGTTGCAATAAAAATTAGATGAATAAAAACAATAATTATTATCAACATTTATATCATAGGTGCTGAATAATTGTGTTCAGTGTTGTGAGTTGAGTGGCATCGTATGATCCGAGCGGTACCGTTCACAGAAATGTCGTCGGGATAAACGAATATCCGGATTAACGAAATATTGGTAAGTGTTAATGTTCCAATAACTGTGGACATTCCCAATAATGTGTGTCCGGAATAGAGGGGTTTTCGGATTAAGGAGTTCCGGACTAACACGCCGGGTGCCGTTGTACAAAACAACCTTAGCGCTACGGCGGCCGTAAGTCCAAGGTACAAGTATAGGAGTTAGCATCACCTTAGCGCTAAGATCGCTTTGTACAACGGCACTCGGTTCACATGTCTGTTAAACAACCGATATAGAGATAAGAGGAGATGCTAACATTTTCACAACAATTCCAAGCATCAAACATGCATAGGGTTGCATACATTTACAAGTTACAAGTGAATGAATGAATGAGTAACTACAGTAAACTACGTTTATAACGAACATGCTTATAACGAACTGTTGGATATAACGAACTGTTTCTTGGTGCCGTCCATTTTCTATATAGATGTTGTACATATACTTATAACGAACTACGGTTATAACGAATTAAAATTAGTGGTCCCTTTGAGTTCGTTATAACCGTAGTTTACTGTATTGTCAGTACAAATGTCATTTCATGGACTTGATTTTCTACAGTTTATGCAACATATAAATAATATTGTATAAAAAAATCCTTCACAACAACCGTCAGTGGCTTTATAATTAAAAACGTATACTCTCTCTCTCTCTCTCTCTCTCTCTCTCTCTCTCTCTCTCTCTCTCTCTCTCTCTCTCTCTCTCTCTCACACACACACACACACACACACACACACACACAGCGTGCAACTAAGAACATAAGCCTGGTTGTGTTTTCAGAGAACCAGAAACTATCGCATTGACTTTTCAAAACAAATTTCAATTTAGGTTTGAGTTATTTTATCTAAGGGAAATCGTTCTACGCTCAATCTGCACTTTCCGTGAGATAACAGTCGTATGATGGTATGTAAACAAATCCGATATCACACCCATCGTCCCCCCTCCCCACTGGGGTAATCAGATAAAATACTGGATCTTTGACAGACGGGAGTGATGTTGAAACGTTTTCGCGCCATATGACGACATCTCGCGACATGGCCAGACAGATGGGAAATGTCCAGAACGAGGCTGTCGACTTTGACAGTGTGGGAACCAGATGTCGAAAACGTCATCACGCGACTCGAGTAAAACGAGGCTTCAGCAGGTCATATTGCTTCCCTAAATATGAGATCATAACTTTTATTGATGTATCAAATATATAATTCAAAAGTTTTTCCAATTACATAAACAACACACACCCACGCACGCAAGCACACGCACACATAATTTACTTCCGAAACGGTCAGCGATGAAATCACCATTTTATGAAATAGGAAGTTTTAGAAATAAATAATTGAATATGAAGATGAAGATGAAAATAAAGATGCGGGAAGGTAAGATGCTGTAAATTATCTGTCAATGTGATTTTGAAAGCAAATTGGCAACCCTCTCTGACTTTGTGGAAATGCAAGACATGTTATCCGCGCTATCTTGGATCAAATCATAATATAATTTTGTTGTTATGAACCGTTCATGCACCCATGGCAAAGTCTACCATGCACACGATATCATCTTCCGTGTCATTTGATTTAGTCGAGGGAGAAAAGAATACTCCCTGTCTAATCAGATTACTTTAATGCTCACATTTCTGAACTATTTTTAAAGACATACGTTCCTTCCTTTTATCTCTGTTTTGACAGTGTTAGCAAACACAGCCCCCGAGCCCAACCTGATCCTATCTTTCACGTAGATGTAGCGGTACAAGGCGGCTTTTTTCGCCTACAGCCGACCATTCGCTACCCCATACGGCGACTCCCCGCGACAGATCCTAGAGAAACATGGCCATAGCAGATGGTAACTGTCAGCCAATCAGAACCATTCCACTGTTCACCCCAGCGTCCTACCTCCCCTTTGGAGGTCGGGTGTGGTATCAGAGAGTTCCAACATGTTGCTTCAAAGTATATTCATACTCTCGTGCCAAAGTACATGTTTATCTTTGAATGAATGAAAACCATTAAACCATGAGTTGATTGAAATAAACACGGTGGTTTGCATGAAATTATGAATATTATATTTATTATATGCTCTGTGTCAATACTTTTCGACGCAAAACTGTTGATATAACCAAAGACGTATATACAATCTATATACGTCTTTGATATAACATTGCTTCTGCAGTGTAGCGATAGCAGGTTGCCATTCACCTATAACAAGGAAACTATTTCACCGATAAGTTTTGCAACCACCGCTAAGGCTATAATAGAAGAATTTATTTTCAAAACACATGATTAATATAACTCAAAGTGGGAAATGTCGTTGCCAAATCAGAATCAGGGGTTCTCAAACTGTAAATAAAAACATTGTTGGTAAATTCATAACGGCAATGTCAGATTATCTGCGGAAACAGATTCCATTGGGCGCAATAGGCCACATAGTAATCAGGTTTCAAACATGACGCAGGCAGAGGACTTAGTAGACTAGAATCAGTCTCTGGTACCAAAATACATTTTTGAAATTATACGTTTCCTAACTCCGAGGAAAAGTTCCCCGTATTTGGTGTGTTCCGAATGCATTTCAGTTTCATGTGTTACTTTTCGGAGTTTTGAATCATTTATTTTTCAGCTTTATGATTGGTTGTCTAGTAATGTCAAATGTTTATGACATTATATAATAAATAAACATATATCAACTGACAATACAAACATACCTCGGAACTCAAATTGAAACCGTATAGTAGAGTAGCCTTTGAAACAAGTTGACGAAATATGAAAACAAATCACTTATAAAGGCAAGATAATGCAAAGTATTGATCTTTGCTTTTAGAACTAGGTAACCTAAAGACCAAGATAACCCTTTCATTCTATGCTTTGCGTGCAAAACGTGCATGGAACTCTGTTTCACTTATGACGTCACTTCCTCTTGCTGGTCACATGCCAGTGTCCAAAAACTCTGTTCCAACCATGACGTCATTTCCTCTTGACAGTATCCTGTAGTAGTAGTAGTAGTAGTAGTAGTAGTAGTAGTAGTAGTAGCAGCAGCAGTAGCAGCAATAGTAGCAGCAGTCGTAGTAGCAGTAGCAGTAGTAGCAGCAGTAGTAGTAGCAGTAGTAGTAGTAGCTATTAAAGCCGACTTGGGGCAGAATGGGTCTCTTTTGACCTAACATCATAATTTTAGTTATATCATCTGAGTGAGTGAGTTGGGTTTAACGCCGCTTTTAAATTTATTCCAGTTATATCACGGCGTGTCCGCTCAATGTGGCTCAAAGCCCGAAGTGATGCAGGTCTCAGACGTTTACCACTTCGGTGAAACCCACGAGCACGGGTGTGGCGCTGACAAACCTAGAAACATAATCGGAGCGAACCGGGGTTCGAACCCCTTCCATAGGTTTCGGGCGTGCCGAAGGGACGCAACTCTGCACGGCGAATCGCGGCGCCTTAGACGACTGGGCCGCTCGTGCCCCCTATATCATATGAACAGTAACCAGAGCACAAGTTCACTCAAAAGAAAAAGAAACGACGGAAAAGTCACCCTGCGCAAGGCATCTATAAAACCACAAAACAACCCCCAGAGAGGAGTACGTTATTCAAATGGTTCCAGTGACGAGCCTCGCATATTGTAAAATAAACGTCGATTAAGTCTACCCCAGTCTACCTCACCCCAGAGACACCATACCGGTCGGTATATGGTCTCTGGTGACTCCCCCCCCCCCACTCATTCTTCCCATCACCCCTGCTCCAATTCACCCACTCACTCCAATTTTGAAGATGCATATGGCCATACTTTCTGCTGACATTTCACTCAATAGGATCCCTTCTCAAGTCTAGTTAGCCTAGATGTCAGAACCAATGTCCTGTTTGGTAGTGAACTAGAACCAGCTCTCGTCAAGGGACGCGGGTATCGAGCCACCTGCCAGCGGCCAGGCATCAACTGGCTGAGACAGACGTAATGAACGTGCCGGCCTTACGTCCGTCGTTTGTCAAAACTAGTTACTGCAAGGAATTCCAGGTTAGACGCGCTAAGTTGGGCTGTCATCACACCGGAAGTAGTTAGTGGTGATCATTATTCATGTAGCTCGGGGGATTCCTCTCCGACTGGGTTCTGTCTCTACACATCAACAGACGCCGTGTTTAACAGTAGATACAGCTGTCTGTATAATTACATATATACACACTGGGTTTAAAAGTGAAGTCGGAATTTAAGCATATTAAAGCATATATGAAAGTAACGACCGCATTAGAACACCGTAAAGCAGTTACAAGGCTAAGAGTCAGCGCTCACGAGCTTCAAATTGAGAGAGGAAGGTATTTTAACACTCCCAACAAAAGAAATATTATGTACCTTCTGTGACATAGATGAAATAGAAGATGAGGAACACTTCCCGTTACAATGCCCTCTCTACAAGGATCTGAAACAGGAACTAACTTCATCACCCGCCCGCTATGCACCCAATATCGTTAAAAATACTATTAAATCCACCAGAGCCTTTTGCAAAAATTATCTCCAATTTCATTCACAAAATGTTCAGGCAAATATGTCTCTAGCAATATAATTATAGCAATATTTGTATTCTATTGTGTATGTCAATGTTTTTAATTAGTCATGTTCATGTTTTGTACCCTGCCCCCTGTGGGTGTTTATGTACAATAAATCTTCTTCTTCTTGTACTATATTCGGTATGTTCGTTAAAGTATTGATCAAACGTATAGTTGATCTACCTGTATCAGATATAGTGTCAGTAGGTTGTATATAACGTTTACAGACATGTTCCACTTAGCGCTTCAAGATAAACCAAATCAATTAAATTCAAGAAACAAACTTAGAACATGTACATAATTTAAGTCAGAAATTAAACTTGAAACCTATTTAGAACACTGCAAGAAAAAACACCGTACCCACTTCACCGAGCTAAGGCTGATCACAGACCAAATTGAACTGGGTAGGAGAACAAGACGACCTATCACTTTAGAATAACGTCTCTGTGGACACTGGTCAGTCCTTGAAGATGAAGAATACTATTTGATGTCTTGTGGTAAATATTCAGATGTAAGGCATCCCCGGTTTAATTTTATTTCCTTAAAAAAATATTCCGAAATCCTTTACATCACAGAAATATTTAGTTCAGGTAAAATAGAAATACTCTTCTGTCATGTATACAACTTCAAATTAATCTGAAGTACTTATTATAGATAACCCAAGATCATAACGTAATATTTTGTATTGATACTTTGTGTTGTTATCCTGACTTCTTATATATCTGTATATATAGTTTAATGAATATTGTCACTGTTTCTACTTGGAATGTTTGCGCAATAAAATCCTGTATCTTATATCTTGTATCTTGTATATCCTGCATATCGAGGCAATATATACGTTATTTCAAGACAGCATATGTTTTAAAGGCATTTTATTCATAATTTCAAGGCAGTATGTCCGTTTTTTAAAAGGCTATTCGCTATTTCAATGATGCAATTTATCCCTTATATTAAGCCAATATATCCGTTATTTCAAAGAAGTATAAATCTTATTTCAAGGCAATGTATCCGTTATTTCAAGGCAGCATATTCCTCATTCGAAGCCAACATATCCGTTATTTCAAGGAAATATACCCGTTATTTCAAGGCAAGATACACATTATTTCAAGGCAATATATCCGTTATTTCAAGGCAGAATAATTTCGATATTTCAAGCAGTATATCCCTCACTTCGAGTTAAAATATTTCTTATTTCGACTCAGTATATATCTTAGATTATCTCTAACATATATTCCAAAGCTATATACAAATATATCTATTCTTTAAGGTATATAAAATATATGTGTGCTATGCAAACCTTGATTGTATCTGGTATTCCCTGCATAAGGCGATGTGTTAGACTGGTGGTCCCTTTATCACTCGCCAATGCAGTGAACGTATGAAACATCAAGACAATGATCGCTGATACACTTCTTGTTACTAAGCTGGTATATATCTGGGCATACCCGAAACCGAAGTCCCCCTATGCATCCTCCCTTGTCTTCAACGCATGGTGAGGTGAGGTGAGGTGAGATGATGTCCCGTACAAGATTATTGCACTTATATAGCGACGTGCATGACTGCGCGATGCTTGTACAAGTCCGAACTTTATAGTGCTAGCCCCGGGAGATACCATGTCGCACTCAGACACAGTTCTGAGCCGAACGAGCCGACCTTCTTTTATTTCCCCGAGCGCCAGACAGGGTAATAACAATTTTTAAGTACCATCTTTAAACGTATTTTAGTATGACCCGGTAAGGGGATCGAACCACCGACCTACAGATCTCGGAGCAGATGCTCTATCCACAAGACCACGGAGGCGGTCTCTTCCTACACTTGGGGCGGTGGGGTAGCTCAGTTGTTAAAGCGTTCGCTGGTCACGGCGAATGCCCGGATTCTATTCATACAAAACGAGTCTGAAAGCGAGCAAAGGGTAGATGTAAATGTCACACACTCGCGTTCACTGGACATACGTAGTTGCAGAGAAGTTATAATTATAAATTCGAAACGTGTTGTCCCATACGTCTTCTTACAAAGTTAATAAAAGTGCAAACGGGATTTACGAGCTGAAAGTTTGTGAACAACCTCGGTCTCGTTGTGTACAGGCTCGTATAACCCTAGCCTTGCTCCAAGGCTGATCTGAAAGATAAGTCCATGTATGTGTAGTAGTTCTATCCTCCTAATGGGCAAGTCTAGATGTGTGGACAGTACAACTCAAGTCTCTTATAGGGACAGCTTGGTATTATTTACATAATCTAGAAATTATAATTATTATTATTGCCTTAGAGACCCGTGTAAGTCTCGTATAACCCTCACACGTCGTTGTTGACACATGTAACTCTCCGTCTTATGTTTGTTGTTGAAAGTCACAATGTTCCATCATTAAGGTCAGGAATTCTCAAGCCAGGCCCCAAGCAGGTGGGTTTGACAAGGATGGAACCCCTGTCACTGCCCATCATACCATCTACGTGTATATTTTTGGATATTCTTATCAGCGAACCCTAACCCATTTTGTCCGCTGTGAACTAACTATATAAGTAGTCTAGAGTGTCAGAAACCAACACGTGGTTAACACCAAAAGCTGCACGAGGCAAAGGAACACGGTCATGTTAATTACAGCCTCATGACCTAAGTACGGGACACAGTTCGTTTTTTATGTCAAGACATCAATCCGAATTTTGTAGAAAACCAATATGTCTGCGTTATCGCGTTTGCGTAGTTTGAATGCTTGAAGGAATCGGAGGCGTGTTTTATCTCTCCGCCGTCCAGATAGGAATTTACTGCTGTTTGAAAACATATGGTACAGATTTGATGTCAAGAAGTTCGTCCACAAAATTCTTCCACATATCTCAAAATGGCGGCGGCTCAAACGCTAGTGTGACAAGGGAAAATGAATCTGTAATCTGTCTCCGTTTTTTATCACCGCAGCTGTTTTTTGATCACCCAATAAATAAAAGTCAAACTGCGGTACATTATTCCTGATAAGGAGTAATGAAATACTAATCTGTCGTTAATCTAAACATTATTGTTTTACGAAACGCTTCTTGTGTTAATGCGGAAGGCGGAAGGTCTCCTTGGACCCTGAGATCAGTTTTATATAACCCTTGGCATCCCATCACTATACTCTCGACGATAATGAGTATCATATTACAGCTGAGTTTGCCTTTGCACAATATATACCTCTCTCTCCACTATGGTGAAACCCATGAACCGATATTCGACTCCACGATCATAGTTTCTGGTATGCCCAAGGGACGCACAGCGAATATTTAACGACTGGGCCACCCGTGCCCCGTCATGGAATGAATAAGTGAGTGAATGTGGTTTTAAGCCGCTTTTAGCAATATTCCAGCAATGTCACGGCGGGGGACACCAGAAATGGGCTTCACACATTGTACCCATGTCGGGAATCGAACCCTGGTCTTCGGCTCGACCAGCGAAAGCTTTAACCACTAGGCTACCCCACGCCTAAATGACGGAATGAAGACAGACAGACAGACAGACACATATTCATGACCACTTGTGCGCAGGTTACGGAAAGTGACGAGAGGTGACGAGTGAGACACCTTGTGAATCCCACAAACCACACAGCGCCTTTTAATGGCAGATAATACCATAGTGCAAGGCACCTTCTACACATTGTCTCTTAAACAACAAGGTAATTTCGTTGCTCTGCCAAGCCTACCAAGGGCATTCCACCGCAATAGAATGTGTAAAATATGTGATATTTGACTGCATAGCACAGTAAGCATTCTCTATCGTTTCGTGATTATCCCAGGGCTGCAACATATCAATGGTGGCTAATACAGTTAGGGTAAGACCTTTACCTGTTTGCACGCAGTGCATCTATAAGTAGGAGGCTGTAGATCTCGCGAGACCTGAGCGTGAGGTAACCGCTTCCGAACATTGCAGGAATAGTCTCCGCGTTACGTGATGCTGTACTTGTGGGTAGCTGGATGCTAGGGGTGACTCACGGTCGACTGTACGCCCCCGCGCCAGACGCTGTGGGGGAGGGGGGCATGCAGACGGAGAAGGAACGCCACAGTGGGGGGTGGGGGTGGGGGGGGGGGGGGGGGGAGAACTATGTTTAGGGGCGTGTTGCTAGTTAATGTTACGACGCTACATTCTTCCCATGTCCTTTTCGTCTGTCTTTCTCTGCCATTTTTTCTTTGTTTCCACTTTTTCAAAATTTGTCATAATCAATCGAGAATATATCTTCATAAATATCAACAATTATGAAAAGAAATTATATCCTTTCACGTAATGAAGCCATCTAAATTGCATATGTTTCCATGTATGTATGTATTTGTGTGTGTGAGAGAGAAAGAGAGAGAGAGAGAGAGAGAGAGAGAGTGTGTGTGTGTGTGTGTGTGTGTGTGTGTGTGTGTGTGTGTGTGTGTGTGTGTGTGTGTGTGTGTGTGTGTGTGTGTGTGTGTCCGACCCTGAACAAATATATCCTATACGGCTCATGCAAGTCTATAATGTTTGGCAAGTCTAGATTACTGCAGAATCAGTATCTGAAAATGAGAGAGTCTCTGGACATCTTTTTATTATATTTTTTATTAAGATAACTTAAAAACTGAATTTTCTGTATATATGTATGTATGTATGTGTGTGTGTGTGTGTGTGTGTGTGTGTGTGTGTGTGTGTGTGTGTGTGTTAGGACATTTATGAATTACGAGACTGTAAGGATTTTCGGTGCAGAATATATCCCCAGTATCTAAAACCGTTGTTCAGGCTATCAACCATTTGTTTTCCCGATCCAGACTCGGCTATTACAGGCAGCCGTGGAATCCCAATACAGCTTTAACAACATTTACTGGCTTACATAAAATTGTAATTCTATTTCTGCTTTCATTGTTGTATAAAGGGGTACCAGGCAGGGATCATATATACGCTTCTTCTGTTTATTCTGTCACAAGCTACCCGCTGAGAAAAATATTACTATAGCATGATCTGTGTAAACACAGAGAGAGAGGGGAGAGAGAGAAGGGGGGAGTGCGTCACTTGCACAAGCGTTCATGGTAAAACCCTGGACATCATAAGGGTTCAGAATTAAAAAAAACTTGCACATACAGACTTATTAGGCTTATGAGACACATTAAAATACATGCGTATTCATTATGAAAAATATAATAATAAAAATATAAATCACTTTTGCTCTGTCGCCGAACAATACTGTAGCCTCTATAAAATTCAGCCTCGTCCATCAAGTTTCTTGAAGATGTTTTAATATCTTTCAAACAGCGAATTTAAATATCCTCTTTGAAAATACTATTTAAAGGCATTTTATTTTCCGATTATGTCAGAAAGGGCGTCCTCAAATTTGAAGCAATTTGTACCCTTAAGTCCCTCAAGTTGTGAAGGTCACCGAAATACCAGATTCTGGCTGTTTTTTCCCCAGAAAACTGTCGCCGTACATCTGTAACCCATTCTGTGATATGCTGATTGTATGATATAAAATCCACACCGTCTGTGAATCAAGCGCTTAATCACTTTACACTTCTCTCTGTAAGTAGCCGTGAGAACCTCACAGCATAAACAGACACGGAGCAGATGCGCATGCGGTGCCGGACATCCGCTACCACGGAATTGTGGGACGGTTTCGTACAGGTGTGGATTCCTACGATGTAACTTCCTGCATTTGGGTGACGTCACAGCGTTACAACGGCTTCCAGTGGGTATTTTTAAACAGTTTCCAGGCCTCAATTCAGATGTTCACTTAATTAATCCCAACTGTTAGACCGCCTGGTAGATTTAAACTGCATCCATGTCATATTTGAAAAAAATCTTTCTGTCTGTTTTCGGAGTCATTAACTCTCGTTACCCGCCCATACAGAACTACTTTCTCCCTGACCTCCGAAATTATGTCATGTGACCTCTCGACCCCCATGGCGCCTAAAGAGTTTTGCGATTCGCAGATTCCGAGTGAGGCTGTGCGTATGGTTCAGTCATATTAACACAAATTGGTTATAATCACTGACAGATTAGGGTTCTATCGACAAGCCTGGTAAAATCGCTTTCCCACGATGTAAGTCTTGTGAGAAAAAGGTTGAGATTCATTCGTATAACGGAAACATTTATTCTTTTTTCGACCCTATGTTTGTTAAAGACTTTTTGCATTTCTTCTTTTCTAAAATATTTTTAAGCGTCCCATTTGTTAATTTATTCCACAAGTATCTTATTTCTATTGCAATGTGTTCAGGTATTTGTGTCATTTAGCCTCTAAAATGAAAATAATTTTAGACTTTTTTGTGTGGGTTTAATTGTTTTTTAATGTAGTAGATGAAGGCGACCATTGTCCTGCACTATAAGTGTGGGATATACTTGTGTTTTATGGAAACAAGATATTAAAAAGCAATTCTAGCCAGTTCTATTCCACAGGGGGAAAATAGAGTAAAGGAATGTATTGTATAATAAAATATTTCATGTACTATATGTTGGTCTCACGAGCCCATAGAATCTTATTATACTGTGTTTGTTGTAACCAAGTAAGAATGTGATTTAAACAGGAACATCACCATGGTAATAAGGATGTCTCCCATAAGAACAGACAGACAGATATGCGTAGAGCAAGAAATAGTCTATGAACTCTTTCAGCAGAAAATACATTTCTCTCCTCTAAAATTAAGACAAATATATTTCCTGATGCGGATTTGTGGAATGGCGCCTGCTAGAGCAGGACTAAGACAAACAGTAAGATGTGAAAAATAAAACATCCGGTAAAAACACAACTACGTTCAAACTATGACCCGTATTAAAGACATCACCATCGAATAACCATTTCTTGTTTGTTTCATCTTTGGCCACCATCAACATGGGTGTATACTTTCTTTTGTACGACAGTTTACTTGAAAACAGTATTCCCGACAGTCTAGCGAGAAACGATAAAACATACGATTCAATGCAGATTTATAACCAAACCCCGTTCATCTGGTTCACCTGCCTCTAATCCGTTACAGCGACTCGTAATCCCGATACTTGATAATATGGACGATTTCACTATGAAAGAGACCACCCAAAATGCATTAAATCCTTTCATTTCAGCGATTGTATTTAAAGAGACGACAAATAAAGTTAACTCTGTTATGTTTTTTTTAATGGGAACGTAATCGACAAAAAAAATTGGCGGTTAACATATATTTCATTGTTTAATATAACAGCTTATATAGTTTCATATTATTATGCCAGACGGTAACATTTTTCTATGTCGTAATTTCACCAAATACGCCACCCTCGAACAGTCACCATCAAACACGGGTGTATACGTTTGACTAGACTCTAAAAAAAAAAAAAATCCACGAATTCCATTTTCCACGATCATGGTGCAGGAGTAACTTTTGACCGGTAGTCTATTAAACCGAATGTTAGCTAATCGTCAAGCAATGTTAATAAGTTCATAGTAATTTAAACAAACCGCACCGCACCGGAAAAACCAGTCTATACAAGCGGGGTTATGACAACAAGCAAATGCAATCGACGTTTATTCTGCATGCGAAATATATGTTTTCAGGGGATCATGCATATCATGTTTATTAGCACTGTAACCCTTCACCATAGTGCATGGTTGGATATGCATACATTTCTCTCGCTCCAGCTGTCCACTGTTGTTCCGCTAACACAGTATGTAATACCCTTTTGGTTATAACATGAAAGGGTGACGGCTCCAACACGACTTCTACCATTACCTTAATGATATGTATGATATATTTGATCTCCCGTATTTGCTATTCACCGTAAACGTGAACTGCGGTAGGTTAGAACAAGGAATGTTAAACTCTGTGATCTTCGAACATAAACAGAAAATCGGCACACTGGCTTGGCATTCGCTTTGAAATTTGTTATCATAAACCCCAGACCAAACTGTTGTTAAAACCCTCGTATGCTTTTGGTAAATAATTTAAACTGCAGGGGTTCCATATTTGTGTTGAAATGATCACGATAGCGCATGCACATAATGATCTTACAGTTTCGCCATCTCCTTGTCTCTGTGATATTTTCTGACACGGCGCTGCGCACAGCACAGATAAAACTGGGATAAGTCAGGGAGGTTATCTCTCAGCCCTCATTTTCATCCTTCTGCACGTGCTACAAAGATAACAACATTTGACCACGTGGCCATCGTAACGGCATCATCAACTTTATTGCTGATAAAACACAGAAACACTCCTGCTTCTTCCCAATAAGACAGGTTCTACTTTGCTTTACCACTCGCCATTTTAACAAGTGATAACTTATCGACCAATCAGATTGCTGGATTGCCGGTTGTCCGGTACGGCACTTGACGAAGGACGCCATTACCGTAACAAGCTTATCTGTCGATGATGTTGGATAACAGACGTCTGTAGGAAGAAAAAAACATTATATCAGAGCCATCTTTCCGCGATGAAACCATCCACCCTTTATCGCAACTTGCCTTGATAAGCAATTTCACAATATGGACCAAGGAGATAATTAATTACCAAGGCACGCGTTGTTATCTTGTGTCTAGTTCGCGTTCTTGACTGCGCTCCTAACGTTACGCTTTGAAGACGTTTGCTGTTCCACTTTGTCAACGACTAGGAACTGAGCAATAACTCGTTACGCTGTGAACATGCTGGTCATTCCAGGGTATTTGGGTGTCCGGGATCAAAAACAGTATCGGTCTGGTTTATTGGAAGGGATTTGTGTTGATTATGCTTGCTCTCTGAAATGATTTTAAAGGGTGGTAAAAGTGTATTTTAATTCATAATATAAATGAAGCCAATAGTGTATCTTCATTTTTCTGAAACTGAGTGAATATTATTCTACGCCGCTTTAGCAATATTCCAGCAATGTCACGGCGGGGGACACCAGAAAAGGGATTCACACGTTGTACCCATGTCGGGAATCGAACCTGGGTCTTCAGCGTGACGAGCGAACGCTAGCCACTAACCTCCCCAACCGTACCCCATGAAACTGAAGAAAGCTAGACATGCCAAAGTATTGTAGACTGGCTATATTGTTTTGTTTCAGGGTCGGTATGAGAGACAAATATACTGAACAACAAAAGTTCCTGTGACATTGGATAAGATTTAATACAAAGTTATGTTTTTTACCAAATCTGAAACAATTTCTGTTTGCAACAGATAAAAGACTCCTGTAAGTGTTCAAATGGTTTAATTTGCCATGCTGACTTCAGAAAATGCGTGATTTCATATAAAAAAATATGAACATGCCAAAATGTCAATTTACAAATCAATAGTGTGTGTCCACCTCTGGTTGCGATACAAGCAACACACCTTCGCCTAATTGAATGGGCCAGGCGTCGCACAAAGTCCTGTGGGATATCTGTCCCTAGCTGCTGGAGCATGTTTCGAAGTTCCTGGAGTGTCTGTGGAACACGTGGTTGACGTCGAAGGCCCCGATCCATCTCATTCCACATGTGCTCGATTGGTGAGAGATCAGGGGAGCGAGCCGGCCAGGGGATGACATGCATTCACGTTGTTATGTTGAAGAGTTTCCTGAACAAGTCGAGCAATGTGAGGCGGGGCGTTGTCATGTTGAAATGTAATGCCTGGGCCATGACGACGCAAAAACGGAAGAACAACAGGGCCGATGATCTCGTCACGGTAGCGCTGTCCATTGAGATTTCTCTCTACCACTATCAAACGGGTCCTCTGTCTTGCTGTAATTCCAACCTATACCATAACGCTGCCGCCCCCGAAGCGATCTTCTTCCATGACACAATGATTGTGGTAACGTTCACCTCGACGTCGGTACACTCGAATCCGTCCATCGCTGTGGCTGAGGTGAAAACGAGACTCGTCAGTGAAAAGAACTTGTCCCCACTGTATGGCCGTCCAGCGTTGACGCTGTCTGCACCTCCGTAGACGTGCTTGACGGTGGTTTCCTGTCAAAATGGGACGTCTGGCGGGTCTTCTGGCGACAATCCCTGCACATCTGAGGCGGCGACGTACGGTTTGTGAAGATATTCGTCGAAGGCCAGGGATTCTTCTTGCAGTCACTGTTGCTGTCTGGAATCGATTTCGTAGGTGTTGTTCGAATCCAGTTGTCTTGTCGATTATTGGTTACGCGTAGCCTGCCACTCCGAGGATGGTCTCTGACTGCATTCGTCTGTAGCCAACGTTGCCATAAACACAAAATGGCGTTTCTGTGGACGTTAAATTGTCTTGCAACATCACGTTGACTCGATCATGCTTCAAGGATACCAATGACTCGCAGACGCTCATTTTCGGACATGCGTGGCATTTCGTAATGTTGAATAATTGTGTAATTTTGTTGTTTTTCTGAATGTTTGTTGTCGGCACGATGCTAAACAATACATATGGAATCCCGTTAACGCACATGTTTTTATACCCATTCTTGGGTAGTGAAATACATGGGGCTTGCATAAAAGTCAGCTTTTGCATGGAATGCATGCTTTTCTGTAGCAGTTGCGTTTTTGTGACTTGATTCCATACATGTACTACAATACTGAAAACCGAACTTTACTTGTTTGAAAAATACACTAAAATATTGGTGTCACAGGAACTTTTGTTGTTGAGTATATGTGTGCAATTTACTTCTTTGGTGAAAACGTTCCTACCACGTTAGGCTTTCACGCCGTGATATAACTGGAATACTGTTAAAAACGGCGTTAAACTCAACTCACTCACTCACTCACTCACTCACTCTTTGGCGAAAACAGTGTTCGGAAGAATTTCATTCAATTTCGATCGCAAAAAACTAAGTAACAAAGGAACACAATGAAAACAACATGTCTCATTTTGGGTACAATTGTGCCATTTCCTTTCGGGTTATAGCTGTCTAATTGTTCTCACTTGAAGAGTAAAAGCGACTGAGACCTGCATCACTTCGGGCTTTGCTGACACGCCGTGATATAACTGGAATATAAAAAAAACCCAAATATTTGTCAAATTGGTTAGTACAATTATTGTTTTGCTCAGGCTCTGCGAGGATGACTTATAAGGAGAAAAAGACGTTCATACTAACTGGTAGTATTTTAACAACTTTTTTCTGTAAAGTGTTTTCATGTCAAAACCTAGATGTTTGTCTAAAACATATCGATGATGTTTCTGAACTAATACTGTCGTTTTCCATGTGCAACCGATATAGATATCAATCTAGTTCAAGAGTTTGATTACTCGCGCATTTCTAAATGCCGGACTGTGTTTATGTGAGCCTGACAATATCAAATGTATTCAAATGAACCTACAATACCTCTTTCATATTTGTGCTTTCAAATCAGTAACTTTTTATGGTCAGTTTCTATGCAAATGCGACAATTCATTGTTAGACCCGCTCATGCCTTTGTGGTGTGGAACCGCTGGTAACAATGTCTTTCTTCAAGACAAAGTGCGATAAAGCCTAAAACGGCGTCGAAACGGAACGAACCCCATTCCTTCTAACCCGGCTCCCCGCTGTATAAATGAAGATGTGTTCCTGACTATCTCATCTGTCTGGTAACTACAAAATAATGGATCTGCTACCGAAACGAAAGCGTAGTAAACATTCCTGTTTTTCGCATTACCCGCGGTTTAGTGTCTCGTTGAAGCCGTAATGAAAAACAAAGGGCGGTAATAACTAAGATGAACAGCTGAATCGATATCTTCGCAAAGATCCAAGGACAGATAAGGATATTCTTTTCCTTTCATGTACGGGACACTTTGTCTAAAGATGAAACCTGGAACGCTCACTGACCTTGTAATATAGTGTTGCACGTGGTGGATCGTTTCAAGGCACAATCGGTTTTAAGTGTCATGGCTTATCAAGCTCGACAGTACAAGAGCCTTAAAAAATGAGGAAAGAAAATTTACATTTTTTTTCATTGTATCTGTTTATCATATCATTTCAATTATATTCATGGGTTGTTTTTTTTCATTTGGTCTCATGTCGTTTTATGAACCAGACAGCTAAACCTTTTTAACGCAGTTGTCAGATGTCAATGAGACGTCTGGTACATTTGATCTCTTTCTCTCATCTGTTTTCTTAAATTTTGGATATTTTGTTTCAAGAAATTTAAAAGCGCTCGTAAATTAACCCTACAATGGATGCCACACATTCTTCAGCACGTGAACTCCATGTCGCCGTCCACTGAAGTCGCTAGAGGCAGACGACAAGTCTATCCTTCCCGCCACAGCGATTGTTCTCGTCTGACCACGCCCCCTTTATCTCCAGCAGACGATATAATGCCATCACATACCAGAAAGACAAATTTGGAGAAGGAACTATCTCCAGGTATAGTGATAAGCGATCCTAGGTTTATAAACAAAATTAATCTTTCCTGTGGCCATCCCGTCTTCAAAACCCAATCTCGTTCAACTCTCGTCGCCGACGCGAGTTATCCATCATCATAAAGCTCTCTTCCTCAGATGGGCAGACAATAAACACCAGCAACGGTTGTTTACAAATATTTAGCCGCGTGGATAGATTCCTCCAACCTCCTCAACTTCAGATTGAGAGAATCCTACATTAAGGGGTCGCGTCTTTATTTACACCCATGGCCTGGAATATCAAAGGAAGCCATTCCTGATAAACAACACCATGTTTACAGATATTTATTTTCACGGGAGTACTTTGAGTGTACATTCAATCTTTGTGTAAAAGTTACACTGTAAATCAAACATAATAATCTCCCAGGACTTAAAGTTAAGTGTTATCACAAGCGTGCACTTGAAACGTTAAACTGTTACCTACTTTCCAAACCGGGTTTATGACAGCTGAAAGCTGTTCGTCGGGGTTATGTCAGATGTGTTAATGTTATTCGTGAAGATTACGATGCAAGCTGAAGTCAAAGCATTACATTTACAAATGGGTGTGCCGTAATTTTGCAAAGACAAAACACACTCATTAGAGAATGTTTTGTTTGGTAAATATATGCTTATTTTTAACATTTTTTTGTTTGATGTATTTTTCAGTTAACTTAGGACATCAACTTAAAAGCAACAACCTGACAGTTTTTCTCATCCGCATCTTGGCATAAATCAGTAAAAGAGAAACTAGTCGCGTCTATATACGCGCGGTATATTTTTGGAACCTTGTATGATGATATCATAGACTATAATACACTGTCAGAATTTTAAATCGTTTCTATTTGTTTGAATTGAAGCTTCGTTTAATCATTCCTGATTCCATATCGAAACTCAACGATCACTTTGATGTGAGATGTTGTTAAAAGCGTCAGTTCTCGGAATTCCTCAAAGAGCGAGTTCTTAGACGTAATTCTCGGGTAGCATGAAACCATGGAAACGTCACTCTTTGAAACTAGCCGCCATCTTGATTTATGACGGTCACAACAGGAGTCGACTAATCGTATCACGTGACATAAATCTAGTGTCCATCAACAAACCTTTCATTAAAATGTCAAAATATGTTGTTTTGTGCATTCAAACGACGTTTAAAACTTCTTCACTTTTTGGAAAGTTCATAGGATTTGTTGTTTGATCACCAGTTGGACCAATTTGCAAAGCCAGTGAACCCAGGTGGAATTCAATTGTTGAGCTACAGATGAAAGCTTGGACTAACATCTAGTCTCTGAAATGAACATATTTTACAGAAAAAACAAGGAGCCCAGGGACTTTCTTCATTTTCAGATACTGCAGTGCCAAACGTTATAGACTCGCATGGTCTGTATTGGATATATTTGTTTCGGGGTATGACAGGCTAATGAAAGCTGAGTGAAACCATATATCATTTATTTATTCAAGTATTAAATTCGCTTTAGTTGTTATCATGTTTAGATTGTAAACACGTTTCTAAAATGTTTAATTCATAACATACCTCACAGGCCTGAAAGTCTACCAAGTGTGTACTTCATCCCGGGACAGAAATACGTAGCTGTCAATCAACCTCGTCGGATACATGAATCAATATTCTTCACATTTGTTTATTATTGTGAACAGATACATATTTCTGTAATCACAGCTAATTCCGAGAATTGTTTTGATAAATCTATTTCAACCGACACAGCCGTATTGAGGTTGCCCTTTCCCTCTTTACACAGTACGTGATATTCGATATTTTGGGATTTTTTCCCCATTTCGAATAGAACTCACATTTTACAAATGCATAGAGACGTTTGGTAATCTGAACTTTCAGAATGTCGTGGAAAAAAAGTCGTAGAGAAGACATTGTCTGGATATTATGTTGCTACTGTTGTCGCTGTTCTTTATTACCGGGGGGCACGGGTGGCCCAGTCGTCTAAGGCGCCGCGATTCGCTGTGCAGAGATCCGTGCCTTGGGCACGCCAGAAACCTATGATTGTGGGTTCGAATCCCGGTTCGCCACGATTATGTTTCCAGGTTTGTCAGCACCATACCCGTGCTCGTGGGTTTCACCGAAGTGGTAAACGTCTGAGACCTGCATCACTTCGGGCTTTCCTCCCACAATAAGCTGACACGCCGCGATATATCTGGAATAGTGTTAAAAGCGGCGTTAAACCCAACTCACTCACTCATTCTTTATTACTGCGGCTACATCTACGCCGTTGACGATGAGGCCACATACCCATAAAGCAAACTACTATTCCGGGGTCATTCAAAGTTTTGTTGAAAGTAGTATCATTATTTTCACGTAAAGGGAGAGAGGCGAGGCGTTTTCATTCTTCCCTAATGGACAAAAGGCCCCCACGATAGAGTTTGGAGCTATTGCAATACTGCCCAATAAGAGGTTTGATAAAGGTTTCAATTTGAAAATAACTTCTTTTTCGACAGTGACCTCCGGTCTTTATGCAAACATCGTCGTGGCGTTGTGGTGGCTTACAGAACCAATTCATAAAGGGTGTAACTAAGTCTTTCGTTACACTGGACCAACTGTACAAAAGAAAGTGTACATTCTCATGCTGCGTATATCAATAAGTAAAGAGTGAATGGGTCGGCGTGTGTGGCCACGTTCCAATAATACAGTCTGCGTTAGTTATGGTCTAACACCTGCGTACATGGAGAAAAAATACCGGATTTGTTGCAACAAATGCCGGGTCTCCACTAGACACCAGGTCTTCAATCGACGTTGGGTCTCTGATAGACACCAGGTCTTTAATAGACACCGTGTCGTCAATAGACACCAGGTTTCCATGGACACCGGCTCTTCAATAGACACCAGGGCCCGCTTGCACAAAGTAATCTTAGCGCTACGACTATCGTAAGCCTACGTTAATGAATGGGAGTTACGATCATCTTAGCACTGATATCGCTTTGTGCAGGTAGACCCAGGTCTTCAATAGCCGCCGCGTTCGAAGAGGCGTCGGGTCGCCAATAGACTCCAGGTCTTCAATACACAGTAGGTCTTCAATGGACGTCTGGTCGCCAATAGACGCCGGGCTTCGACTAGACATCAGGTCTCTATGAGACGCCCTGTCTTTCATAGACGTCGGTTCACTGAGCAGGTCAAGATCAAACTGAAAGTTGAGAAACCGGATCTCGGGTCTCTAATACACATTAGGAATCACATACACGTCGTGTCTGCTATAGACCCAGAATCTCAGACACCGACTTCAATAGACGTCGGGTCGCCAATAAACACCAGGTCTTCAATACACAGTGGGTCTTCAATGAACGTCTGGTCGCCAATAGACGCCGGACTTCGACTAGACACCAGGTCTCTATGAGACGCCCTGTCATCCATAGACGTCGGTTCACTAAGTAGGTCAAGATAAAACTGAAAGTTGAGAAACCGGATCTCAAGTCTCTAATAGACGTAGACGTCGGGTCTTCAATAGACGCCGGGTCTTCATAGTCAAAATTGGAAGATTGAAGCCCTGCTCTCTAATAGATGCAAGGGTCGTTTTACCGGTTCTTCTACGACTACCAAAACTCCCATACTTTAACACAGACAATCGTAACTCTAACATCGCTTGTGGAACGGGACCCAGGTTTCTTGTATACTTTGGGGGGCACGGGTGGCCCAGTCGTCTAAGGCGCCGCGATTCACTGTGCAGAGTTGCGTCTCTTGGGCACGCCAGAAACCTATGATTGTGGGTTCGAATCCGGGATCGCCCCGATTATGTTTCTAGGTTTGTCAGCACCATACCCGTGCTCGTGGGTTTCACCGAAGTGGTAAACGTCTGAGACCTGCATCACTTCGGGCTTTCCTCACACATTAAGCTGACTCGCCGTGATATAACTGGAATAGTGTTAAAAGCGGCGTTCAACCCAACTCACTCACTCTTTCTTGTATACTTTGGGTAAAAAAATACTGATTGGTCTATATCGCGTTCAAAAAGTGTCCTAGTCTCTGAAAGGCGCGGAGTCACAAGTCTCAAATATGTGCTCTGTTATTATAGTGGTCGAAATCATACTATCAAAGGGTACTATTTGATGTAATACGGTACAGTAACGTGAAACTGTTGCAGGGGAATCAGTTTCACAAAGAGCCTTGTCTCCCATTGTACAAAACCCAAACCCCATTAACCTCCACGTGGTAATTACGTACAAGCAGAATAACGCAGGTCAGATTAACAAGCCACAGCGCGCCCTCTGGTGGCCAATAAATCTGACAGCGCTCCCTGTATGTGGTCGTGGACAACCGATAAGAGCGGACTCATCCTCTGAAGTGAAGGGCCATTTAGATAAGTTTTAGGGCAGGGAAGATACACTAAAACCGGCACCTGAGAAATGGGCAATATTACACCCAGCGCATTAATCAACACTTCATTAAAATAGTGGGAGGGTTAACGTGGTATATCCCAGATTTCGCTGTGATTTGTGTTGAATAGACACCGGACATAAAGCCTGTAGACAGGGGTGTATTTATGCACGTGTCACACAATTGAAATGGATAGTAGGTATAATGTTGCTTTAAACATACTTTTAAAAATCGCTGACGTGACAAAAATGGCCCTCTAACATTGAATATGTGTTTTATATCAACGCAATATTGTATTATGAATTAAGGTAGACTAACATATAGTCTCTGAAATGAACATATCGTACAGAAAAAAACAGTTGTTCAGTTATCTTAATAAAAATCTAATAAAAAGGGAGCCCAGTGATTCTCTTCATTTTCAGATACTGCAGTAATCTAGACTTGCCAAATATTATAGACTTGTATGGGCTGTAGTTGATATAAATGTATCAGGGTATGTAAGACAGACTATGAATTAAGGGTTTATCAAGTTTTAACCAAGAAGTACACGAGTCCCATTTATCCTGAGAGACAAGCTCCGTAGATTCGGACTGTGTGACCGATGTCAAAGCGAACACGTATATCATTTCCGTCATCAGTGCAGCTGACAAATATTCAGATAGGGAACCCCTTGATGGAAATGAAGTGACACACGCACACACGCACATGCACGCCCACACACAATGCAAAGATACACGCACACACACGCACACCACAAGTATACAAACACAAAATCACTCAATCTTACAGTTAAATAACACACACACACACACACACACACACACACACACACACACACACACACACACACACACACACACACACACACAACCCTAATACAAAAAAGATAATTTAAATATATCGGCAGATAATTCTTTCTTTCACAACATATTTCTTATGTTAAATGTTCTAAAATAGTACCATGAAACAAGTATTTTCAAAGTTTTCTTCTCAATTTTACACATATAATAGTAATAAATATCGAAACAATGTTGCTTAATTAACATTGGAAAATACTCCTGGGTTGTGTGTCTTTCCCTTCACAGCTCTGTCACCGATCAGACACTTCCTTGACACGGAGGCAGGACGGGCGAATGAGGGCCAAGTTTCCTTATGACGGCACACCCGGAACAGGGATACCCGTTTAAACTACATTGACGGGACCCTATTCAGAAAGACACGGAAAAGAGCCCGCAAATATTGCTATACAACGTACAAACGCCTTCTTGTAAGTGAACCGACTGTTTATCTTTATAGAGAATAGCTATCTTTGAGGAAGTAAAGATTGGCGATTATCAACTTCTTGAGGAATAGTTTCCTTATTTTTTCGATGCGATCCCGAGGAACCGCTTGTTGAGCGTTGTTTAAACTTTGTGTGAATATCTTCCTGGATCGAGTGTTGGGTCAGATTGTGTGCAGACGTGATCGCGATAAACATTTAAACATACGCTGGGTTTCCATTTGATCTTGAGCTTTGCGGAGAAGCCTATGTTTGATACTTGTTGCAAGTTATAGTGAGTGAGTGAATATGGTTTTACGCCGCTTTAAGCAATATTCCAGCAATATCACGGCGGGGGACACCAGAAATGGGCTTCACACATTGTACCCATGTCGGGAATCGAACCCTGGTCTTCGGCGTGACGAGCGAACGCTTTAACCACTAGGCTACCCGACCGCCCCGTTGCAAGTTATAAACATGGCCTTAATGATAATGTTTGCTGGGTATTTTTTAATATTTTGTTGTTGTTGTTTAACGCCGCACTCAGCAATATTCCAGCTATATGATGGCGGTTTGTAAATAATCGAGTCTGGACCAGACAATCCAGTAATCGACATCATGAGCATCGATCCACACAATTGGCATGACATGCATCAACCAAGTCGGCGGGCATGACCAACCGATCCCGTTAGTCGCCTCTTACGACAAGGATAGTCGCCTTCTACGGCAAACATGGGTTGCTGAAGACCTATTCTACCCCGGATCTTCACGGGTTTGCTGGGTATTATATCATTCGTCGAATGATTTACTAATCATTTTAAGGGACTGGTTAGGGGTGGGGGAGAGATAGGTCTTAGGATTGTATCATATTTTGCTGGCAACCCACTGACTCCACTGACATGTAACATTTTTCCATGCCCCCCCCCCCCCCCCCCCCCCACCTCCCCCATAATTAAACGGTAACACTTTTTTCTCGCTCTCCCCCATTTTTTTCATTTCGCCTCACCTCTCCCTATGATAAATGAGCAATCCCCTAAACATTTTTTATTTGAAGAAATAGAAAACTATGTCATTTCTTCATGAAAACGCAATGATGAAAATATAGATATGTGTTCGAGTCAATCACATGCGAAAGACCAGTCGGGTGAGTGAGTGTGTTGGGTTTAACGCCGCAAAGACCATTCGAAGATCAAGCCATGGCGCATAATTTCTATTTGCAGAATTTGCCCACCGACTTCCGATTATGACAACTAAGGGACGCATTGACAAGTCAGTTGACCTCATTAATTCAAGTGTAAGTGAAAGATTTCTTATCAAAATTTCGTTAGAAATATTAGACCTTGTGACGCGTGAAAAAGTATATAAAATAAGAATAACTATTTCCTAACTTCCCGACTTATATATTCTTATACCCTTTAATGTTATTACGGAAAACAGGACATTGTTATTTGAGGAAGCAAATATTTTTTACCAAATAATGCAAAACCGAATGCATTTGTTTTCCTTCAATATATACACAAAGTTTCTATTTACTTTGACTTCAATGAATAAATATCTCGTATTTGCTCACGTGCATAATATCACCGCGTTATTTATAACGAGCACTCAGGGTAAGGCAAAGACATACATTCGTATTGTTATCTCCCTTTTATTGGTGTGAGAGGCATATTGGTGTGACCTTTGACCTGCCTATATCACACTTCGTATTCAGCTGTGTGACCCCGGACCTCCACGATAACCCACGCCGAGCATTTGTCGGGCAAAGATAAGGGTTGTTGATCTAGGAAATAAATTACATTCATTTTCATGTTCCGCTGTAAGTGTTTGGGCGCTTTGATTAATTATACACAAGACGTTAGTTTTCTCGCAAAGCTTAATTTCTAGTGGTGATAAGCCAGCTAGTCTGTCTTACAGACCCTGATACATTTATATCAACTACAGCCCATGCAAGTCTATAATGTTTGGCAAGTCTAGATTACTGCAGTATCATGAAGAGAATCACTGGGCTCCCTTTTTATTAGATTTTTATTTTCTGTATGACATGTTCATTTCAGAGACTATATGTTAGTCTAATAAGCCAGCGTACATATGACGTTAATATTTATCAGTTTCTTTGAGTGCGACTAACTGGTAGCAAGTACAGTAGACACTGTTCGGGACCGGAGGAAATGTCGGACGAGTTTCATGGCTGAACGCACTAGTTTTGCTTGTTTGTTTGTTTGTTGTTTAACGCTGCACTCAGCAATATTCCAGCTATATGACGGCGGTCTGAAACATAATCGAGTCTGGACGAGACAATCCAGTGATTGACATCATGAGCATCGATCCATGTAATTAAGATACGATAACATGCATTAAGCATGTCAGCGAGCCTGACCACCCGACCGTTAGTCGCCTCTTACGACAAGCTCAGTCGCCTTTTAAGACAAGCATGGCTTTCTGAAGACCCCCGGATCTTCACAGGTCGAAGGTACAAGTCGTTCATTAAACGGGACCCATTAACTGGTACATCTGTACATCTACTGCTGCTGAGTTGTACGAGGTTTTCTATTGTTGTGCCATGTAATCAGCTTGACTTTATCATCAAGAGTCAGATCACGCCTGCCATGCCTTGCTTTGTATGTATTTCCGACGCTTCCAAAGCAACATTGCGTTGAGGAACAGGTATGAGACATAAATCGTATGCCCATTTTAAGAATCGAACAGGGACTTACTTTCATGACAAGCAAATGCCATAACCACAAGGCTACCTAATCGCGATGTTCAGAGTGGTCTCCCCTTGCTTGGTTAAACGCAAGCTCCTTCCCAGCGCGTGACAACTTCGTTACACTCTTGGTATAGTAAAGAGAACTCCGCTAACGGGCTGTCGCTATGGGGAGCTTGCGTTAAACGTGGTTCCATGTATTTTAACACAGCTGTCAGAAAACGTTTAGTTTGGGATAGACAAACAAGTGGTCGATAGCATGAGTAACTTCATGGGCCCCATGTGTGATGACAGCCAGGTCACAGTGACCACCCGGTTCCCATTGTAGTCGGATCTTACCTTCATTTTCAACAATATGTACAGTGGGAGTGAGAACGTGGTTCCATTGATGGGTTTGTACCTACAGTAACCGCCTCCGTGGTCTAGAGGTAGAGCGTCCGCCCGGAGAGCGGAACGTCCGGGGTTCATACCAAAAGACGTTCAAAGATGGTACTCGTTGTTACACTGTCTGGCGCTCGGAAGAAGAAAGGGCTAAAACAAGAAGTGTGTCTGAGTTGGGTATTCATGTTACACTGCGGCATGGTATCTCAGTGGACTAGCACCGTAAATCGGCATCAGTCCGGATTAATACAAGCAGCCACACACACACACACACACACACACACAAACAGACAAACACACACGTGCATGCACGTCGCTATATAAGTGCAATAATCTTGGACGCGACGTTAAGCTCCATTACACCTCACCTTGTACCTACAGTGGGTAGACAGGCAGGTGAGGGTTGTGGGGGGCGGGGAAATACACCCGCTCCCTCCAGAACTTTACAGGATCAGCCACTATTATTCCTTTTGGGACATATAACTTGGCGCAAGAATCCCTCAAGGAAATAGCCATGTTTATTAATCCACACACAGACGTAGCAACGCTTGTCTTTGTAATAGACATCCTCAATAACATACGTATGTCTTTGAAAACAATAGAACACGTGCGTTTCTGATGCACATCCTTTAAAAACCGCAAGACTACGTCTGAAAGCCTGTCCATATGCAAAACTTGGCTGGGAATGTACGCTACGCCCCCTGTTGGAATGTAAGGCCGGTAACTCTTGTCTTCTCGCCGTTTGTTCACGACGAGCAACAGACTTGGCAATCTAACAATTATGTACTCTGCGTTTCCGTCTCGAGGGGAACCATAGTCAAAACAAAAACACATCCAACTCACGTTTTGGCAGATTTAATACGCCACTGTAGATCAACAGTATGTATTTCAATCACCAAAGCTTTAATGTAGCCAACATTTCATGTTTCAGACCCACATGGCTGGCTTACGTTTTGGGTGTTTTCATTGCATGACAAATGGATGTGAATTTGGAAAGGCAGATATAGTCTCTGTATACAGTAGACTCCCACATTCTCTAACTTCTATCGTGAACACCCCGAGATGCACATTTCTCAAGACATCTCCAACCTAGAGCTATGTCGCTTGTCACTTAAGTATATAATTTGTATTTGTTTTATCTCAAAAGCAATTGACATATTTAAATGATGCACGCGCACACACATTTCTCAGCTCACCGGAAAATTATTGAAATCACATTAACAATGCGTTTTGTATTTAACCATTTCTAAACATACATGATTCGGTAGTCTGTCTTACAGACCCTGATACAAATACATATCAAATACAGCCCATGCAAGTCTATAATGTTTGGCAAGTCTAGATCTCTGCAGTATCAGAAAATGAAGAGAGTCACTGGGCTCCTTTATATTATTTTTTTATTAAGATAACTGAACAACTGTTTTTTTATGTACGATATGTTCATTTCAGAGACTAGATGTTAGTCTAGTGATTCGGTAAACTGTGTTCAAGCAGTAACAATCAATAGTCTTAGCTGCATCAGACGACTCAGTAATGCTACCATCACATCAAAGTAGTTCTATCCCGTTCTACCCCGTTCTAAACAAAATACTAGAACGGGCTGTGATCACGGTAGAACGCGTAGTTTGGCATACAATACGATGCTAGTTCGTTCATAAGCAGTCCCCAATACGTCTATCTCGTTCTTAGCCAGTCTGCAGTCCGTTTGTATCCAGTTCAGATCGTGTAAAAGTTCCCGTTCACCTCATCCCGACAACGTTTCGAAGCAGTTCGAGCACTTCGGTTGCCGTTCTGAACCCGTTCTTAACCAGTTCAACCTCGTTCTACCCCGTTCACTATACGTCCAAGCCAGTTCTAACTAATTCTTAACCCGACCAACTCGTTCGCAGTACGTCCTCATCTCGTCCTAAGTGCGTGTGTATTCGCGTCCTGGTCCGTCCTGGCTCGACTCCTATGGATACCGAGCGCGTTGTAGTCAGTCTTCATGCCAGTTCAGGGCTCCGAGCTGTACACATCATGCCTCCAAAGAGAAGTCGACCCGGTCGGTGTGCACACGTACTGAAATTTATGTCCGACTGCACCACGTCGTAACACGTCCCTAGTAGGTTCGAAGTACGGCAATTCTATTCATAATGCGTCTTTCACGTTTTGAGTACGTTGTCAATCCGACTAATTGCAGAACGGGATGGACGGGATAAAAATTTTAGCAGACTCAAAGTTCTAGAGCACCATCCCCGTCCGAGCCCGTCCATGAAGTTCGTGAAAAGACTGCCAATAGTTGCTACAACGTCCACTACGTTCATACACAGTTGGAGCCCGTTCGACAAAAAATTTACGAACGTATTGAGAACTAGTTTGGTGTGATGGGGGTATAAGGAATCTTGGCGTCTGTTGGCCAAGTGGTTAAAGTGTAACCTAATCGCGCCAAAGAAGCGGCTTTGATTTCAAAATCTGAACAAATTTATGAAGCCCATTCGACGTTGGGACCCGGATAAAGATATTGGCCCCATCACTCTATTGCTTGTCGAAAGAGGCAACTTATTTCATCGGGTTGTCACGGTCGGTAGTCTCACAGTCCGTGAACCATAATATTTTCCCTTCCGCCCAGCCCTTTCTCTAATGTTAAAGCCCCAAATGAAGCAAGTCTAGATTTTCCTCAGGTTCTGAATCACCAGAGCTCCTTTTCAATATAAATGGAGTAATTTGTTGGTATCAAAATTATATGTTTTTTGAGACTAAGCGTTAGTCTATCAGGCTCAGTGACTTGGTTGATTGCATATACGTCATCGTTCCTCGAAGGCGTAGGGCATTACTCAATCACTGGTTTGTGTGTCCCAGAGTCGACAATTCACAGGCCTCCTTGATGCAGCTGAAATATTGCTTAATTACTAATAGATTTTAGTGTCATTGATTTTGCTGAAATAGTGTTGGTAAAACGGTGCTTCGGTTATATCACGGCGTATCTGCTTAGTGTGGGAGGAGAGCACAAAGGGATGACGGTATCATACGTTTACCAATTTAATGAAACCGATGGTTCTGCAAGTCAAGGAACATAATCATGGCGAAACTTGCTTTCCGAACACGCGATCTTCGGATCCTGGTGCGACTAAGGGGAGCCACGTTTCTTCCGTGACCCCTATCACCATGGTTGGCAATAAAGCCTTTGTCGCTGATAATTTACCAGAGTCAGGGATCCGCCGACATTAGCATCACTTGGTGAAAGTCGGTAACAACATCGTCGCCTTATCGTCAATATCACTTTACCTTTAGTTTCGTCATGACCATTACTGTGCTTAACATTTCTATCACCGCCGACAGTAGCGGTATCGTCGTCATCGTCACCACCTTGTAATCAAATATAATACTACTATTAGTACCGACTCCGTGGGATTCAGGTCAGAATTGGTCTCCAGCAACATATTGTTATTGGTCGTTAAAAGCTAAATCGGGTGGTCATGCTCTGTGACTTGGTTCATGGAAAGGTCCGAGGTTCGATCCCTGGCCACGTCATATCAAAAGATGGTACTTGTTGTCACCCTGTCTGGTGCTCGGCATTAAGGGGCTAAAACAAGGACTGGTCGGCTCGGAGTCAGTATACTGTGTCTGAGTGGGGTATTCATGTTAAACTGCGGCATGGTATCTCAGTGAGCTAGCACTATAAATCGGCATCAGTTCAGACTAGTACAAGCAGCCACACACACACACACACGCACACGCACACGCACACGCACACGCACACACACACACACACGTGCAGGACATAGAAGAAGAAGAATATTGGACGCGACGTTAAACCCCTTTTCACATAACCCGTAAAAATATAGACAAGCAAATAAACAAATTGTTACCGCCATCATCATCATCATCGTCGTCGTCGTCGTTATCCATCTTCCCGAGGCAGGGGACTTAACTGACTATAAAAGCCCAGTGGAAACACCATCATTTTCACATCATCTTTTTCATATACACCATTTTAATTATTACCGTCGTTGTTGTCAGCACCACCGCCATCACCATAATTATCATTATCACTAACAGGTAACTACTTTTCTCTTCCACAAACATTCTCTTTCACACAGTGAAGTGAAGCCTATCGTATTGAAGTCATTCGGTGTTTTCAAGTGATATCCATTTTAGAGAGTTTTCACAGAATTGGAAAAAATAGTTTTAGGTGTAGGCTGACATGTTTCAAGTGCATGCTTGACAAATGAGATATTTAACATCAAGAAACACATGCACAAATAACTAACCGTCTCACTGTCGTTTGAAGTTATCTGCTGTGCAATCCGGTACGGACTTCTCGTGAATAGCAGTTGTGGACATGTAAGTACAGTTGGGCGTTAATGGGTTTGTCTTGTGCAATCCTTTTAAACGCCATTATTTATCAAAACATTTTAAAAAGTATAAATCACGCGTTTTAAAGTCACACATTCAACAAATTCCAATTGAAATGGATATTGTTGATAAACAACACTTAAAACAGGGATTGGATTGTCAAAGAAACGAAACGAAGAAAATCATTAACTGCAGAGGAGGGTGAACATGGAACTGAACACTTCTCTGTGTAAGTTGACACTTGAGCCAGTACGGTTTGACATCTTTAACAATGATGCAAATCTATCAACACATTTCTGATTACAATGATATGGACGGTGCAGTTGCAGGGGATTCAAATTCGTATAATAAAACAGAAAGTCTAAAAAATATGTTCACCCCTGTTAGCGGGTTTGAAATATATAAAGGAAATTGGTCTGTTTTGTAACTTGTGAATTTGTGTTGAAACTCAAGTTTCTTAATTTCAGGACCTGACAGAGTGATAGGTATGCAATGTAGGGGTGATTTTGTTATTAAATACAAGCTCTGGGGTCTGTTAGAGAGTACTACGTTAATGTTATATTTTACTGTTAAAAAGAGATAAATTATATAAAATTGAACATGGAGTCAACGTTTTTACACTATCTGACCCTGCAATTGACTTTTAAATTAAATTTATTCAGTTTGACATGCGACCGGAATGAGTGACCACTGTTAACGTTCCCCCGCCATATTTGTCCGGCCGTGTTGTGGCCTGCTGACGGCGTGTGAACCCGCCAAACCGTCACAAAAAGCAAATGGCCTTTCCCTCCCTTGCATTGACGTTTGATCTGACAAAACAATGCATGCAAATAGGCCAGTTTAGATGCAAATACATGTCTCCTGTCCCTCCCAAAACAAGGAACTCGATCGCCACTGGGTTGCGACAAATTGAAACGTAGAGTTTAACTATTTGAGGCATAATGTGGCGGTCAGCTTTAGGTTAGCGCACTGGCGCGGTTAATGAAAGAGCAACAGCGGTAAAATGCCTGTTAATTTGTTCAGTCGGGCACAGGGTCCTCTTCTTTATTGGTTATTTATGGATGCAGATTGGGCATTGTGGTAGGACGTGGGGCCATGTTGAGACAGAACACGGTAGCCTTTAAGAAGGACATTACCAGATAATGAGACATTAGTATGTACAATACAGCAATGACCACAATATAGATCGCAGTTCTACCAATTCAGTGTTGGACATTACAACAGGAAAATGGGTTGTTAGAAATTATTTTTTCTGTTGTACGACCGAAGAAATATTTGTTGGGGGATTTAGTTTTTTTCTTTTTACATAGTATAAAGACCCTTTCTGTAGTGAAATGGAGGCAATGGGAGTTTATAAAGGCATTTACGATGACAATATAAATAAAGATAAAAAAAATTGCCCACAGGTGCTGTTAATAGATTGCAATGTAGAAATAATGAGATCTGGCTGACCACCTTTTTAATAATGATATGCTGACGGAGAATACACTGCCGGGCAAAAGAAAGTATACACCCGTGGTGGCTAAAAATGAAACAAACAAGAAATAGTTATTCGATGGTGATGTACTTTATACGGGTATAAGTGTTGTTGTGTTTTGGACCTTTAGTGTGTTTAAGACCTTGTAACGTTTGAATTTGTTTCCTCAAATCCAATTTTCAAGCGTGTGCTTTATTTTGCCCGGTAGTTTATATCTTCTGGATATTTGATTTCCATTGTTTTGAGATTATCTATTCTATAGTTGATTATCTATTCTATAGGTGTATTTTCGACATGTTTCATATTATTTACAACTGGATTTCAACGTTTCTCACTTTCATTTCATTGTCTAGATTATGACAGTTCATTTGTTTGTATATGGATAAAAAATCTACACCATTTGTAGCAATGTTCTATCAATACCTCGGCTCGAGACACCAGAAATGGGCGACAAATATTTTCCCCGGAATTGAACCCGGGCCTCGGCGTGACGAGGCGACGTTGAGAACCCCGAGTACTTGGGCACAGTATCGACACACCGAAGACCGTGTTTTGATTCCCAACATGGGTACACTGTGTGAGCCATGATTTGGTGTACCTCGCCGTGATGTATGGTTGATTATTCATAAAGGCAACTTACTTGGTCTGTTCTCTTACTGGTCAGCCGTCCGGAGTGAACTTGACCCTCATTAAGTCCGACGTTTGTCGTCTCGGATGATGCTTGACCCACTGAAGTGAGGCATTTGTTTCAAGGCAAAGAAACGCCATTTTCACTAAAAAGTGAGTGAGTGAGTGAGTTTGGTTTTACGCCGCTTTTAGCAATATTCCTGCAATAACACGGCCGGAGACACCAGAAATGGGCTTCACACATTGTACCCATGTCAGGAATCGAACCCGGGTCTTCGGCGTGACGAGCGAACGCTTTAACCAGTAGGCTACCCGACAGCCCCATCTCCAAAAAGACCATTGATTATTCTTTAACATTTTCAAATATAGCCAGCTGCATGAAAGAATACCATCAGTTGTTTCCTAAATATTATATTTATAATATTATTTGTTTTCCTGCATATTATTACCTATTCGATGTATTTGTTTGTTTGTTTGAAATATCCCATCCAGATCACGGCGGTCTGGACCAGAAAAGCCAGTGATTGATTGCATGAACAACGTCCCACATCGTCGGGGTACAATGACACGTAATCAACCAAGTCACCAAGTCTGACCACCGCTCCATTGAGTCGTCCCTCGACCAACATAGGCAACCTGCGACCTATATAACTCGGGTTATTTTGCTTAAATGGAACTCGCTTTCTTGAGGGAAAGAGACCGCCTCCGTGGTCTAGTGGTAGAGCGTCGGCCCGGAGAGCGGAAGGTCAGGGATTCGATCCCCGACCGCGTCATACCAAAAGACGTTAAAAGATGGTACTTGTTGTTACCCTGTCTGGCGCTCGGCAGAAAAGGGGCTAAAACAAGGACTGGTCGGCTCGGAGTCAGTATACTGTGTCTTAGATGGATATTCATGTTAAACTGCGGCATGGTATCTCAGTGAGCTAGCACTATAAATCGGCATCAGTCCGGACTAGTACAAGCAGCCACACACACACGTGCATGCACGACGCTATATAAGTGCAATAATCTTGGACGCGATGTTAAACCCCATTTCATCTCACCTCTTGGAGGAAAGTAGACAAGACTTTAACCACTAAGCGGACATAGCGTCAGCTGTACAGCTATACAGCCTGCATCCTGTTCCCTGTTGTCTCGTGTGAACAGGAAGATATAGCATTACACCACACTCAACATAAGTGTGAGTCCCATGCATTATTTCCATCTGCAGACCGAGCATTTCCTGCCGCCACCCGGAACACCTGTTGTCTCTACGGTATCTCTCTGTGTGAACAAGGAGATAACGCCTGACAATTGCATAAATCACGAAATGTGAGCAAGTTAACAATTGAATCACACAACTGTTGATAGGGATACTCTTAGTTGTCGACTGTCTCGAGGGGTATGTGGTGTGATGTACCCTGTGTGTGAGTCATGTACACCCAGCCGCTACTCAAGGGGTATGTGGTGTGATGTACCCTGTGTGTGGTGTGATGTACCCTGTGTGTGAGTCTATGTACACCCGGCCACTACTCAAGGGGTGTATGGTGTGATGTACCCTGTGTGTGAGTCATGCACACCCGGCCACTACTCAAGGGGTGTATGGTGTGATGTACCCTGTGTGTGAGTCATGCACACCCGGCCACTACTCAAGGGGTGTGTGGTGTGATGTACCCTGTGTGTGAGTCTATGGACACCCAGCCGCTACTCAAGGGGTGTATGGTGTGATGTACCCTGTGTGTGAGTCTATGGACACCCGGCCACTACTCAAGGGGTGTATGGTGTGATGTACCCTGTGTGTGGTGTGATGTACCCTGTGTGTGAGTCTATGGACACCCAGCCGCTACTCAAGGGGTGTATGGTGTGATGTACCCTGTGTGTGAGTTATGTACACCCAGCCGCTACTCAAGGGGTGTGTGGTGTCATGTACCATGTGTGTGGTGTGATGTACCCTGTGTGTGAGTCATGTACACCCGGCCACTACTCAAGGGGTGTATGGTGTGATGTACCCTGTGTGTGAGTTATGTACACCCAGCCGCTACTCAAGGGGTGTATGGTGTGATGTACCCTGTGTGTGGTGTGATGTACCCTGTGTGTGAGTCATGTACACCCAGCCGCTACTCAAGGGGTGTATGGTGTGATGTACCCTGTGTGTGAGTCATGTACACCCAGCCGCTACTCAAGGGGTGTGTGGTGTGATGTACCCTGTGTGTGAGTCTATGTACACCCAGCTACTACTCAAGGGGTGTGTGGTGTGATGTACCCTGTGTGTGAGTCTATGTACACCCAGCCACTACTCAAGGGGTGTATGGTGTGATGTACCCTGTGTGTGAGTCTATTTACACCAGCCGCTACTCAAGGGGTGCATGGTGTGATGTACCGACATATTTTGGGTACGGATTGTCCAGTCTGTTACCGTTATGTTTCTTAAAACACGAAGAGCCTAAAACGCGTCAGTTTCGTGGCAATATCGAACACTCGTCCATTACAACTTCTCCAAGCACTGAGTTCGAACATAACTTACCCATGTTGGAATCGTACCGGGGCCTTCCCCCGACCGGTGTACTCGACAGGAATAGGTAAAGTGATAAGTAAGTGACGACGAACTTGTAATTCAGTATCAACATTCGTCCTTCAGCACTCAAAACATTAACTTCACTCGTGACATATTTTGCCCAATCACTCGTACCTCGTGGGTTATTCTATAAGTATTATTAGTACCCTTTGACAACAGTGATGGCAATGCCAAACGTGTTGGCAGCATGTCGAGTGGCCATGCCAGACTTGCATGTTACCTGTCAGAGTACTCGAATACACCGCTCTGGTATAATAACCTTGTCAAATCTAAAGGCAAAGGAACGTCATTTATTCAAGTTATTTTGTTCTTAATACAAAATGCTCTTTTGTCTTTCGCATTAGGGCAAGTGCTTTGTCAACAGACTGCGTTAATATCCCCTTCCTAAACTTCCCTCTTCAGCCTTCTCAAATTTGATCATCTGTCATCAGGGCGATTTCTGTGTCACCCTGACCTACAACCGCCCACCCTTACTCCCACCCAGCTCCCCCTCCCTCCAACGCCAATGCCCCTCCCCGTACCTCCGCCTCGCGCCATCGCATACCATCCCGCTTCTACATACACAGACTGAGTGAACATCGGACTCATGTAAAGAATATAACCTCTCGAGAAACGACTTTGTGATCATTGCTCTGTCGTTGAGGACGAGTTACATTGTTTAATGCCACGCCGTTAGCATAAGGAAGATGGTCCACGTTTAATGTGAGTGTTCTGAGAAAATAGGGGCGACAAGAAACATTTAATTAATTATCGTGTTTAACAAATAATGATGATACCAGGTGTTCGCGATAAGGTCAGTGCTTCCTGTCCCACTTATGGTACTCGTCACAAACACATGCAAAAGGCAAGTCAACTATTCACCTGAGAAAACACAACATGTGGTTCAAGTTAAAACAGGGAATTGCATTGGATATAATTTTTGTCATTGGTGCTTTAAATAGCAAATTGTCTTCCACATATCCACTATATAACATTTGAAAGTGTTACTGAGGCATTGAGTGTTGTAACCCTGATCAAGCACCTTTTGAACAAAAGTTGTATGACTCTGAATAATCATAGAAATAACATGCTCGACAACAACACCTGATTATCCTATGTCATGGGCGAGCGAAATTGTGTGTCAAGTTACAGATAGGAATGATGCAGATAGTGACGTCATAGGTGCAGTGGTGGAGAATGGATCGAGGGTATTTATCGTAACAGAATGGAGATGTTAAACCCTGGATAAATGAAGATGGTGTGAAACTGTGGCTCACTGCATATTTGGTTAATCAGTTTCTGGATTAAAGTATATTAACACTGTTGCACAATGGAGTGTTAGTGCGAAAAAAGACCGATCGAGTCCTTTTCATCCCATCTGCTCCCCATCCTCATCCCCCCACCCACAACACCAACCCCCAACCCCACCGCACCCTACCACAGCAACAAACTCTGTCTCTTTTCCTCCCTTTTTCATCTACACGGCCTCCGTGGTCCATGTACAGTAAACTACGGTTATAACGAACTCAACGGGACCACTATATTTAGTTCGGTATAACCGTAATACGTTATAAGCATATACACAGCATAACGACAGCAAATAGTTGGGACAAAAAAGTAGGTTCGTTATATCCGTCAGTTCGTTAGAAGCGTGTTCGTAATAAACGTAGTTTACTGTAGTGGATAGAACGTCTGCCTGGAGAGCAGAAGCTCGGGGCCGTGTCATACCTCATGAGGTAAAAGTTGGTGCTTGTTGTTACCCTGTCTGACGCTTGGCATTTAGGGAAGAAAGTAACGACTGGTCGGCTCGGAGTCAGTACACTGTGTCTGAGTGGGGTATTCATGTTAAACTGTGGCATGGTATCTCAGATAATTCGGATATAGTACAAGCAGCCACAGCCATATACACGCATGCACCCACGCACGCACGCATTAAACCCGAACTCACCTCACTTTATGCCTCACTCCACTCTATTTGAGCTCGTACATCCATAAACTGCCTCCCAGACCAAAGAGAATAAATTTTTAAAAACAGTCCAACTTAAATATAGAACGATTTGACAAGTCTGGATTGCCTCAGCTGAAATTAAGGATTGTATATTTTTTCAATTTGTAAATATATATTTTTAAATAAGATAACATTATTAGTGAGACTAAATATTAGTCTTGTACAGCTCGATAGGTAAAAATAACCAAACAAACAAACACACAAAACATCCCCCCCCACCCACCCCCAACCACCCCAAGCAATCCCCCCCCCCCCCCCCCCCCCCCCATCACACCCGGCAGTCTGTTCGGTAACACTCCTCTATTACCAATGCCCTCTTAACCCGCCCTTTATCATACAAAACAATTTCCGTTGTGTGAGATGTGTCCCAACAGCCTGCCTCCTCTGTCTTGTGTCAGACTGAACCTGCCTGAGGAATTACCTGTCCACTACGGCTGTGACTCTTCGCCCCATTAAGACCGTATTTCCGTCTTAAGGCAGGGCAGGGTTACATGCATACAATAAATTTAACACATAAAAAATTATTTCTTGTTAAATTTTCAAAGTTGGACAGTTTAAGGGTATTATTAAACGTGATAAATTGACACTGCCTGTCGAAAAAATATGATGGTCAACACCAGATAAGGACTTGACACACAATTCGTGGGACTGACATACTAACAGGTCGCATTAAATGACAAAAAGACGAATTGAAGATAGTTACAGGAAGAGTAATTATTCTTAAATAACGATTTGTTTGGACAGTTTCCTGTGCAAGGGCGGATGTTTTGTTACGAATAGCCTTATTTTCTTAAAAGAGGTGAAAGCTTAATCATATCTTTACAAGTAAAGTGCGTTGGGGTGGCTTCTAACCCCCGGGCAAAAGAAAGTTTACATTTGGAATTTGATTTGACCGCACATTTAATAACGTTTTCAAAACGTCACCGGGGGAAATCAGTCGCCGAAACACTGCAAACTTAAGGTCAAAAACACAACTATCATACCCGTGTCAAATGCATCACCATCGAATAACCATTTCTTGTGTGTTTCATGTTTAGCCACCACCAAACATGGGTGTATACTTTCTTTTGCCCGACAGTTAAGAATCCCAAATCTTTGACCTCCTCATCCTCTATGATCCTGGGTAATATATCATCATTCTTATATGATAAATGTCATGAAAGAATTGAGATATAATACGCTTAACATAATATACACAAATGAAAATTGGGAAAATGATAAATATAATCATAGAGATTTGTAAAGCGCGCATTCGCACCTGCCATGTCGCTCTGTTATTCTTGCTATGTCGCGACGGTCCTATTTATTGGACATGCGTATGAAATTGGCATATTCTCGGGTTCGGGTAACAGGAAAGTGTCAAAGATTATTATTTTCATATGATTGAATGTTCTCCGTGTCGGAAACATCTTTGTTTATTAAATAGACGTCAACTGCGAACGATCTATTGACTGGAGAGGAATATCTATCAGCAACGTCAAACTCGCTTCGGTTCATTCAATTTCCACCTGACTGTTTAAATAACCAGAAAATACAGTTCAACAGAATTCCCTGAGATATTCTTTGCAAGGAGCGTGTCACTAGTCCCTTCATTCGGCGTGTCAAACCAGATCAATCATTTAAAAATACATTTGCAGTCTTCATAACGGTAAACCATTTGACGTTGGAGAGTCTGCGGGAGATTGATCGGAAAATAGTGCACATGACACTCGCAGGGACTAACGGTAACACAAAACTAAAAAAATAAGCGGTCAAAAACACATTATTGTTATTATTGTTGTTAAAGTAGCAGCACGGCCGCCCGCTGTGTTTTTTAATTGAATCGATTCACCTCCGAAGTTGGGCTCTCTCGCTTCCTGTTAATTATCAACATGAAGTGGGAGGGAGGACGTGAATGGCGATTTAAATGTACAATGTCCGTCAGATGGTGGTCAGTTATTGTTTCTCGGTCTCACACGTGCCAAACTTTTCTGATTCATTAAAAATGTCACATGTTTGAATGCCGGACAATTAGTACCTTTCGGGTGTTAATTCCAATGTTTGTGCATTCGGGAACCCTCGAGTATTTATTCAGAGTGTACAGAAGGGACCTTTTCATTCTCGGTATATATTGTGCTCTGACATGCTAACGTAGCGTTTATGACTGTCGATGGCCGTAGCTATGTATGCGGGACCCTCGGGCGTGTAAAACCAGTGTGTGTATTCTCGAGGATTTCACCCCGATTTATTTAGCCTACATAGACAGGGTCCCCCTATTTCAATTGTCAACCCAAACATAAATTGGGCGTTCAATAATTGACCACCCTCCACTGTTGTAGGCTGGACCGTATCTCCGAAACGGTATAATTGCCAAAAGCAACATTTATGAAGGTTTTATTGTCCCCGAATCTGCGCCATATTTCCTCGTCTCCTCCCCTTCCTCTTAACATTTATTATTCTTTAATATCAATCATTTCAAACAGCAGTCGAATTATGACAAGGAGCGCCAAAGAGCCCCGCGATATAAAACAGACCTGCTACTAAGGGTCAGTTTTTTTCTATATGCCTCCGCTTTTCATTGTTGTGGGTTTTAATGGTCATTTCCCCACTGACCATGCACGCTTTATGGTCAGCTCTGGACATGTGGACGGGGATAAAATGGGGATTAAGACATTTGGTTGTGGTCAAAGCATGTTTGGCAATATTTTTCATATAAAACGTTGCTTTGAAAGTTTCCATCTGTCAGATCTTCTGAGGTTTTCAAAGACTGTTATTAATGAGTTGTCACGAATATAGTTTTCTGTTTCGCTGCCGGCATATTGTAGGATTAGCAATTTTTATGGTCGATTTTGAGATTTGTATTGCCAGTATAAGGAACAATACCCCTAAGACCGTTTTGGTAACAGTGGCAGATTAAAGGCTACACAATTATTTACAGATCGATCTGAAAATGGCTCAATTCATCAACGACCTTTCGTCCATGAGGGTATAATTTTGTGAAAAGGCGAATTTGTGTGTATATCTCATCTGATAACAAATGGTCGTTCTTCTTGTATAGATGTATATTCAAAGCAGTAGGACAGGTATACACACAGTAAAGTTGGTACAATGGCTACTAATACAACTGATTGACGAAGAGGCAGAAAGGGCGAGATATATATTGTAGACTGTCTCGCCTCTGGAGAAAACACATATCTGGAGAGAATCGGGAGAGTCACGAAAGTTAAAACTCAAATATAATTTTTAACAATTACAATGATGAAAAGGGGTACGTATACACCTAATATTAAAAAAAATGAAAATCGTTACATATTGCCAAGGAATATATTTTATATACGTTTTATAGTTTTCTTAATTTTTCTTATGTTTTGCGAAAGAACGAATGGTGAATTAATAAATGATGAAACGGACCGTGTTATCCAAGGTAACCAGTACGAATGTTTCCCACTGACGACACACGTTTCTTCAATACGAATGCTTCACAATGATGAAATACGTTGTTTTTTCAATACGAATGCTTCACAATGATGAAATACGTTTCTTTAATACGAATGCATCAAGATGATGAAATAGGTCTCTTCAATACGAATGCATCACAATGATGAAATATGTTTTTTCAATACGAATGCTTCACAATGATGAAATATGTTTTTTCAATACGAATGCTTCACAATGATGAAATACGTTTCTTTAATACGAATGCATCACGATGATGAAATAGGTATCTTCAATACGAATGCATCACAATGATGAAATATGTTTTTTCAATACGAATGTTTCACAATGATAAAATACGTTTCTTTAATACGAATGCTTCACAATGATGAAATAAGGGTTTTTTTCAATACGAATGCCTCACAATGATGAATCACGTTTCAACAATACGACTGGTTCACAATGATGACATACGTTTTTTCAATACGAATGCCTCACAGTGATGAATCACGTTTCTTTAATACGAATGCATCACACTAACGACACGCATTTCTTCAATACGAATGCATCACGATGATGAAATATGTTTCTTCAATACGAATGCTTCACAATGATGAAATACGTTTTTTCAATACGACTGGTTCACAATGATGAAATACGTTTTTTCAATACGACTGGTTCACAATGATGAAATACGTTTTTTCAATACGACTGGTTCACAATGATGAAATACGTTTTTTCAATACGACTGTTTCACAATGATGAAATACGTTTTTTCAATACGAATGCCTCACAGTGATGAATCACGTTTCTTTAATACGAATGCATCACACTAACGACACGCATTTCTTCAATACGAATGCTTCACAATGATGAAATTCGTTTCTTTAATACGAATGCTTCATAATAATGAAATATGTTTTTTCAATACGAATGGTTCACAATGACGACATACAATCCTTCAAAGGGACTGCGTCATAATGAATCAAATTCTTTTCTTCAATGTTTGTTTGTTATTTAACGCCGCACTCGGCAATACTAAAGCTATATGACGGCGGTCTGTGAATAATCGAGTCTGGACCAGACAATCCAGTAATTGATATCATGAACATCCATCCACGCAATTGGGATCGATGACATGCTTCACTCAAGTGAATACTTTGGAGTGATCAAAGAATTTATATATTTTATAGGAATGCTTTTGAATAAGCAAATCTATCAATGACTATGTTTCTTTAAAGCGCATAGTTTACAATGATGAAATCTCTTTCTTCAGTATAAATGCCTAATACAGCAGAAAGGCATATTTCAAAACGAATGCTTTGTTAAGCTCAATGCAAAGATGTTAACGATGGATGCATTAAGCCCATATGTTTACAATTACGTGGCAATGAGTTTACAAGCTATAAATGTAAAAGTGTCAATTGGGATAAGCTTGCATCATGGGATGTTTCGTGCCATGTCATAATTAGTTCCATACCGTTAATTACCTAATTAGTGTGCCACTAACCATGTCATACGCTGGTCGTTTAGATTGACCAGGTTTGAATTATTAACACCTGTTCAGCAGTGATAGATGAGGTCGTGCATTTCGTGATGCACTTGTGATGGTGTTGTGATCTTCAATCTTGCAGTCATTCTTCTTACTTTAGTTGGACATCATCATCACCACCACCACCATCATCTTCATTACATACGATTAGGTAGCGCTGTTTAGTCCATATACATGTATGGTAACGATTTGAGTACGTGTTTCACGCGGCTTTAAGCATTCACTACAATAATAAAATGTTATTAATTATATACGTGTCTTGCTCTAACAGATAAAGGTGACCTGTGAAGATCCGAGGCAGAGTAGGTCTTCAGCAACCCATGCTTGCCCTAAGAGGCGACTGATGGGATCGGGTGGTCAGGCTCGCTGACTTGGTTGATGCATGTCATCGTATCCCAATTGCGGAAATTGATGCTCATGATGTCAATTACTGGATTGTCTGGTCCAGACTCCTTATTTACAGACCGCCGTCATATAGCTGCAATATGGCTCAAACAAAAATTCAAAGCAGCAGTAAACCCACCTCACTCAATCACTCACACTTACAAACATGCGATTAGGTTGCGAGCGCCGTTTTAGTTCATATATGTTTAGTTTGGGTTTCACTACAATGATAAAATGTTTATGATTATTTAGTGTCTTGCTCTAACAGACATAGGTGTAGACTTTCACACAGAACCTGAAATCAAAATATCAAAGAATTCCAACAATCTTCAATATCTTGACAAATCTAAATTACTTCAGTTTCAGGAAGTGATGTTTTCGGTCCTATTATATGTTATAAGACAATCTAACATACTAAAATCCTTTACATATTTTCATTTATGAGAAAATGAAGATAAGCTTGTTTTTATAAATCAAAAGAATATCGTTAATATTTCATTTCAGGGACTAAATGTTGATCTGACCAGGGTCAAACAACATGTATGGCACCACGAACAGTATTGCATTTTGCTTTAGCTACCTAATTAGTGTGACACTACCCATGGCATACGCTGTTAGTTCAGATGCAGCAGATGTGTATAATTATTATTCGTACGTGATGTCAAAGCCAAATAGTAGTTGCACGTGTTTTTCATGTCATGTCGTCGTCACACGTGTTCTTCATGCCACATGGTAGGCGTGTGTGTTTGTCGGGTCATCTCGTAGTCAACCATTAACAATCTGTTTGAAATCAGCCGTAATTATAACAAATATCTCAATCTGATAAAACATTGAAAATAACGATGTGGTGAAAGTGACAAATTGACTAATTGGCTGTAATTATTGTAATACTCACGTATTAATGATAATTTATATTTACGTGAATTCAATCATTACAGTTGTAGATAATTGACAATGTAAAATAAACAATCTCTTTATACCACGGGAGCTATCTTTAATATTTTAAATATTAAAAAGGTCTAAAATCATGGGACTTTTTAGTTTGAAAATATTGTTGAAATAAAGTAAAAATGGAATAAAGAAGAGATGAAGGGTGGGGTCATTAAAAAGTGACACATTTTCAAATAACAAAAAATATAAATTTGAACATCATTTAGGGACTGATCATGTATTATTGGGGGGCAAGGTCATGACAAAAGGTTACATGTATGGAAGGGCATAAAAACATGTAACAATTAAAAAGGGGAAATCGGCAAAATATGATTCAGTCCAAAGATCAATCCCCACCAAAATAAATTCAAGACTAGCTGCAGGCCTAAATATTCATCCCACTAATTGCAAATCGCAAAATGAACGTCTGTGTTTCCCTCACGTGTCTGTCAAGTACGTTATTGCTAAAGGAAGGAAACGTCTTAATATCCGGCGAATGAAGCTTATTTAGGTGTATATTCCTAACAAAACATTTTGAAAATTTACCCCTAAAATCCGTCTCTTTGATCTTTATCTTAGTATAAACATTTTTCAGCTTGCAATATTTTCTGTGTTGGAGTGATAACGTGTTTATTTGTGCGTCGTTTATGAACTGTGAAGCTACTCGACAGTAGCCATTTGTATTCCCGCTCCGTTTATTTATTGATCCCATGCCCTGTGTGAAATGAAATATGTTAACACCACGAGACCACGTGAAGCGTCCACAAATAAACAAACTGACCACTGAAGGATTAGTGGGCGCAATTCCGCATACGGTGGGTCAGTGGAGACGGTCATCTTGACACTGCTCATTTGGATGCTGAAACTGCAGCTGAGATGAAAGGGGTTCTTGGACTATCATATTGCAAAATATTCTGTCTCTTTATATATAAAAACTTAATAATATCGTATATCATATAAGCAGCAAAAAATATTTTATTATGTGGGATTTTGACATTCCTGTGGCTCGAGACACATCAATGGCGGTTAAATGACGTTGACCCATGTCTCAAGTCTTTCTGACAAAATTGCTCGAACTCTCTCAACTGTGGGTTCGAATCCCAGTTACGTTCTGGTGATGGTTCTAGGTTTGTCTGCATCAAATCGTACTCGTGGGTTCCACTAAAATGGTAAATCGTGAAAGACCTTCATCACTTCGGGCTTTACTTCCTATTACAGCTGACGTCGTGAAAACGGCGTAAGACCTAACTCCCTCGTGTTACTCTCTCGGGCGCTATTTCTAGCAACAAGTAATAACTCTACACGTTTTTTGACGGAAGAATGATAATTTATTCTCATTGATCACGGAATGTAAAATATCACAACAATCGCAAACAACAACTTGTATTTTAAACAGGTAAATACAAAACGTCAAAGCTAGAAAATAGCCCGTCTCGATCGTCCACCGAAACAGAATTCACAGGACGTGAAAAGGCAAACCAGCGGTGAAAAATTATATGAATGGATCACTGAAAATCAGGGATGACACAGATGTCCGCGAGAATGGTAAGAATGCCCTTCCCTACCTGTTATTGGGATGTAGTCATCTGAATGGACTAAACTAAACTTGTAAGCTATTATTTTAAACAAAAAGATCATATGCAATGGACTCATTTAAGGAATTTCTCGAGCTTAAACTGCCGAACAAACGAAAGCATACACCATACAATTTCAAACGTTATCAAAACGTTATCAGGCTAAAACCAATCGCTGAAACACTGCAAATATAATGTCCAAAACACAACAATGACGAACGTATCAAATACATCACCATCGAGTAACTATTTTTGTTTTCATTTTTAGTCACATGGGTGTTTTCGGATTAATAACAAGTTCAACAAGAGACTTCTTTTTTTAATTTCATTTCTTTAAGAAAAGAAATAGTCCTGACCCTGGAATTTCAAATGTTGTATGCATCGACATCAATGAAATCAATGACCAGGTAAATCCATTCATTTCACGATGATTTGATTTTAGTGAAATATTTCTTTGAACAATAATTACAAGTTACCCGAAACTTTTCATTTATTCTGCATTATAGTTAGCTTCTCTGTCATTTCAAATCCATTAAAACACTATTGCCGTTGGGGATCTTTTTTTTAATTTTCAGAAACACGATTCCGCTTTATCACCGACCGGACTTTTCGCAGCCGCACTGTCCACATCCAGTCGGTCACGTGACCCAGCGGGCGTTCTTCTTGACCAGTAACCACTGGTCAGTCCAGGTGTATCATCATGAATTAATCATCTATTGTTGTCGTGTCCTTTGATCTTAATCGCCGTGTTTTGACCAGGTAAAACAGCAATATTTTCAAGGGGTGCAAATAGCACCGTGAGCTCTTGGGACGCCGATTTAGTCTTACAGCTATTCCACTGTTCCCCGCCGAGTTAATCCCTTAGTTAAATAGGCATTGTTAATCTTTTTGATCATGCCGACTTCAAGTGAATTTACCTCTAAAGGCAATATGAAGTAGCGGTAAAGATATTATTTTTCAAAATGAGAGTTTCAAAGAATGTAATTTTCTTTCATTATTTGTTTTCTTTGAAACTATTTGACCGTTTAATTCATGAAAGGGCGGGTGGAAAATTCGTGAACTTTGGGTAAATATTTTAAATTGCAGTCATTTAGATGCTAGAATATTATTAGCTTTTCTTGGTTACCATAGATACAATGCAGCTGGCTGTAGCAATTTTGTTTTCAAACGTTACAGTGCCTGTGCCGTTGTTTGTCTTATTTGGAATAACAATAGGTTCAAAAGTTGAGAATGTGTTCAGATAGGCAATATGTAAAATAAATCTTTGCTGAAACGAAATACAAACAAATCATTGTATTGAAAGGATGCGACCTAATGCCAGCCTAAGTCAGATCTATGGTTTAGAAAGCACAATATATGAGTATAGGAGATATTTTGCCTTTCTAGAATTTCAAAATATCAAATTGAGAAAAGTGCTTATCATATCAACTAGAAGAGTTTCTATAGTTAAATAAACATTCAGCATCTTTATAAACTGCCTGGCAAAAGAAAATACAAACTTGAAAACTGGATTTGACCAAAACATTACAAACGTTATCAAATCGTTACAAGGCTGAAAACAGTGACCGACACAACTAAGATCAAGCTATGACCCGTATCAAATACGATAGTTTTCAAAACATTTTTTGTCGCTTTAAAAAATATAAGTGATAAGGTAACTCGCCCTTGTATTTTCCCTCCATTATAACTTGAACCCATAACGCTTCGGGCACACACCCCTGTTTTAACCCCATCAAGATTGTACATATACCAAATACAATGTAAATATTGTTGAAGGTGAATGCTATTTAAAATTTTATTTTAAGTAAATACTGGCCCATTTTATGTATGACTGACCCATGTTTTATGCATGCAGCTATGTAAATTGTTCGATAGGCATTACTTAGAAGTTGACGGATGACAAGGTAGACACAATTTTATGGATAACAACTTCTTTAATACTGTAAAAAGCGACGTTTCGGTAGAGGCGTTTCTATACAGAAACGTCGCTTTTTACAGTATAAAAGAAGTTCTTATCCATAAAATTGTGTCTACATTGTAGGCAGCTATGTATGTATGTTGTCTGAGTTTCATGTTCAACAAACTTTCTTTAAAGGCAAATTAAACTTAAATTATTCACATTTTATTACTAATTAAACTTCTGTGAATGCTCATTATTTATTTTACCATTTATTTCCATGAGTCGATATATGTTTGTGTGTGTTATTATATTTCTCATTACTTGTAATTCCTATGCACTGTACATTTATTCTGCACCACCGAATTCACATACCACAATGTAATGAAATGTATATAGGAGAAGGCCTCGCAATAAAATATGTTTAAATCAAAAGTCTGTAAATATTTGAGTCTGGACTAGTCACACCAGTGATTTGCATCATGAACATCGATCTAAGCAATTGGGATACGATGACACGAATCAGCCAAGTCAGCGAGCCTGACCACCCGATCCCGTAAGTCGCCTCTTACTACAAGCATGGGTTGCAGAAGACAATTTCTAACCCGGATCTTCACGGGGTTGATATGTAAAATATATTTTTTATTATACATGCGTTTTACTTTCTTTTTAACGCCGTGGTATGACAAGAAAAACATTACAAACAAAAAAACATTATTTTCAAAAAATTCAAAAGTTGCTTTCGGTGTCAGTAAGTACATAGCACTGACCGCCGTGTCATTAATCAGTATCCCCAAGCACCTCTGGAATCCGACTTATAATTTTTCAAAAATACCATGATTATCACAAGACATCCGGGTATTTCAAATAGAAAGTAATGATAGCGCGGTCACTCTGAACATATCACTCACACTTGGGCGAACCCCCCTGGCGTAAAGCCTACTGATTTTCAACATCTCTGCCCGCAACCCTATAATTCTCGTGAGATCTCGTACGAAAAGGATTGAGTGAGCCGTCATTATTTACTGCAGTGCGCGCCCCAATGTCTAATATGCAGGATTCGCATTATCCTATCTAATAGAAATATCAAAAGTATTTCAGTACGATATTGTTGGACAATGCCAGAAACACCATATCGGATCATCTCAGGTCTTCGAGGACATGTGACAATTATATTTTGGCGAGGGATAGTGTTTAGTGAAACCTTTGAGATTTTTTTTACTTGTGAATGAGCGGGTGCGTTAAACAGGTTTGTGGAAAGTGAAATATGGTCAAGGTATTTATTTCAGATTATGGTGTTTCAGTCACCCCCGGATTCAGTGACAGCCGTTTTAAAAAGGGTGATCTAGTGCTATAAATAAAGACCAATGTCGTTTTAAGTAGAAACGTCCACATTTTGCATTGTATCCATGTCCACATATGAGATTGACGAGGAAATGGGACAACAATGTTTCAGCCAAAATGGATATTCATTACTTTTTTTTATTGAAAAACATATAATTGCAGAAATATCTTTATATATTCTAAAGTGTTGGCAAATGAAAACATACATTTAAAATTGGATAAACGCTACTAGGCTGATAAAAAGTAGCCGAAACACTGCAAACGTAAGATCTAAAACATGACTATGATACCCGTTTAAAAAAAATCACCACCGATCAGCCTTTTGTTTGTTGAATTTTTAACCACCATCCACCTGGGTTTATACTTTTTTTGCGCAGCAGTTTTTTTTTGTTTTTTGTTGTGTTTTTTTTTTTTTTTTTGGGGGGGGGGGGTATAAAAAAAACCTTTTTACGACAGTTTGACTAGTTTCTCTTAAAGCATACGATTTAAGCAGATTTATAGCCAAACAACGTTCATCTAGCTCCCCTGTCTCTAACACCGATTCGTTAATCCCGATACTTGATAACATGGACGATTTCACAATGAAAGAGACCGTCCAAAATGCATAAAATTAATTTCAGCGACTGTAAGATACCACGAGTATAGTAAACCCTGTTAAGTTTTTTGGTATGGGAAAATAATCGTCAAGATTAACATATATTTTCAATGTTCGTTTCGAATGGCGAATCCATGGTTTCATTTTATTATGCCAGACTTTACAATTTTTTATGTCGTAATTTCACGACAGAGTAACTACTCGTCTCCATTGTGTAGTCTTTTCATCACGTCGTCATAAATCACACAGCACGTGACGTAGATAATCCAGTGAAATGAGGGCTGTAAATACTCGGATTAACGGCAATCAGGCACCCTCCCACTGATACTGGACCTTTCATTCAAACCTAGCAAAATGGCGACAAAAACTATGTAACCTTCTCCTCAATAATCCAACTCCTCCAATTCATGGCGTTAACGTGTAAGCAATAAAGTCGAAGGCGACGTAACCCGACAACAGCACCAATGGGAATGTGTCAGTCAATCCAAGGTTATACATCCCTGAAGATCAGTATGAAAGCGTACCTAGCTTTTAACCTGTTGCTGAATTAGACATAGGGACAAAAGGGTAGGTCGTAACAAGATGGCCGTTAAATAGAATAAGGCTTTAATGGCGGTGTATATATCCGTTCTCCGCACCTGCTCGTATAGTTACCGATCGTATCATGTCTACAAGGGTACAATTAACATATATACAGATGTGCGGTTTATCCTGATTCAGCTGTAATATATTTATCTGATGATTTAGTGTAAGTGAGGCTGGTTTAACAATGGTTCAATTATAGCGGCTGTAAACCTGAACTAATGCACCTCTTAGACATTTTAAACCTCAGGTTTAACCCATGTGCATGGTATGGTGTTAAGAAGCCAAATATCATAATCCTGGCAAACTGGGATTCGAAAGAGCGACCATTGGATCCTGGCATGCCTAAGGGACGCAACTCTGCACATCGTGTTGCGGCGCCACAAACGACTGGACCAACCGTGTCCCATGGATGTTTTATATCAGACTGAAGTTGGAATCAAATTTCATGATAGTCAGCGCCTAATTTGATTGGATGGAAGATTTTATTCATCAATTTCAAATAATGAATCGTAGCTTTTCTTAGTTCTTAGTTTGGAAACTTATTATTTACTCATATTTAAATCGCAGAAAGTATGTAAAAATCAAGTAAAATATAATACCCCTTTTCCTACCACATATCTCTGCCCTGTCAGTCAGTGATTGTCGTTGTCCATGAAGCAGCATGTGAATTTTGAGCAGATTGTGAGTTTTCAAGGGAATACAATTACGTTTGTGATGCAAAGTTAGCTTCTCGGATACATATGGAAACCTTTTAGGGCAATTTGTTAATTTTTTTATAATTTCAAGATAAAGATCCTGAAATTTCAAGATACTAAGTTGAAATTTCAAGATGCTGTGTTGAAATTTCAAGGTGCTAAGTTGAAATTTATACTAAGTTGAAATCTCAAGATGCTTTGTTGAAATCTCAAGAAGCTATCTATGTTGACATTTCAAGATACTAAATTGAAATTTCAAGATATATGCAAAGTTGAATTTTCAAGATATATGCAAAGTTGAAATTTCAAGATACTAAGTTGAATTTTTATGATCTTAACTTGAAATTTGAACGTATGTATCAAGAAAGTTCTTAAAATGTGAAAAAGATAGGAAAACAATTGGCCCTAAAAGGCTTCCGTAGATACAGGTGAGGCGTCTGATTTGTCTGTTTATAGTTATATGATACTGCATTGCGTCCAGCTCTGCGGCATTGTATCTCAGTGTGCTAGCGCTATAAATGAGTGAGTGAGTTTGGTTTTACGCCGCTTTAAGCAAAGTTCCAGCAATATCACGGCGGGGGACACCAGAAATGGAGTTCACACATTGTGCCCATGTCGGGATTCGAACCCAGGTTTTCGGCGTGACGAGCGAACGCTTTAACCACTAGGCTACCCGACCGCCCTAGCGCTATAAATCGGTATCAGTCCGGACTAGTACAAGCAGACACACACAATCGTGCATGTACGTCGCTATGTAAGTGCAATCATGGACCTCACCTCACCTCACCTCACCTCACCTCACCTCACCTCACCGCCATCGTCTACCTTCTTTTGACCGACAGTTTAGATGGGGACATTGTCTGCGAATTGGAATGAGGTTTATTTAGAAAATAATCTATATATCTTTTACTTGGTATTTGTGAGATGTTGGGAATGGGAAATAATCTTACTGGTTAGTGTATATAAACACTGAAATATATTGTTGGCAGTTAACGAAGGAAAATTGTCACCATTATAAATGACTGGAGTGAGTGAGTGAGTTGGGTTTAACGCCGCTTTTAACAGTATTTCAGCTATATCACGGCGTGTCAGTTTCATGTGGGAGGAAAGCCTGAAGTGATGCAGGTCGCAGACGTTTACAACTTCGGTGAAACCCAGGAACACGGGTATGGTGCAGATAAACCTAGAAACATAATCGGGGCGAACCGGGATTCGAACCCACAATCACAGATTTCAGGCACGCTTCAGGGGGGCACCTCTGCACAGAGGCCAACTCATAAACCAACTCTACCCCCATCGTATATGAAATATACGATACAGAGGAAACACCCGCCTATTGCTTTTTTTGCTCTGTATGTACAACATATTTCACAAGGTCAAGGCCACAGCATTTGCTTATACAGACACCTTGCCTGTATATACCTATATCTGCAAAGATGTTTCAATACTGTTTCAAAGGGAGCTAACCGCCGTGTGGATGATCATTTCGTTTCGTCTCATCGGTTCTCATGTGAACATAATCCGCAACAGTAATTCAGATAAGATCAGCACACCGATAACGTTTCTATAGAATTGCTGACATATTGCTCCCCCTTATTGAAGAACAGGTGCAATGCGGGTTCGTCCCCATTGTATGTTACCAGTGCGGACCAAGTGGCCTGGCTTTCTCATATACCTTGGCCGTTTAATCATCTACAATATTGAGTATCAATCATTCAAAAAGGACATATGTACGATGGCGTTTTTAATATCGTGGCTTATTTTAGCTTCAGTACCACTAAGTCTCCGGTTTGTACACAATGTTTCCTTTTATCCTTTGAGGTCAAGCGAACTTAGATCAAATGATAAGATCCGATTTTATGAAACAAATATCCATGCTCAGTTGGTTGTATTGACGAACATGTTTTCACTGGGATGATTACTTTGTAGAATTTTTGTTGCTCACTGTGAGTGACAAAATAGTACTATGTATTTATTCGCGTGTCAAATTTTCTTTGATGACTGTGTTTGACACATATTGTTAATATAAATGGTTGATCTATGGAGTGAGTATGGTTTTAGGCCGCTTTTAGCAACATTCCAGCAATATCACGGCGGGGACACCAGAAATATTGTACCCATGTCGGGTTGGTTGGTTGGTTGTTTAACGCCGCTCTCAGCAATATTCCAGCTATATGACGGCGGTCTGTAAATAATAGAGTCTGGACCAGACGATCCAGTGATTGATATAATGAGAATCGATCCACGCAATTGGGATCGATGACATACATCAATCAAGTCAGCGAGCCAGACCACACGATCCCGTTAGTCGCCTTTTACGACAAGCATAGTCGCCTTTTACAGCAAGCATGGGTTGCTGAAGACCTAGTCTATCCCGGATCCCGGGTCCCCTTAAGGGAATCGAACCCGGGCCTTCGCTTCACGAGCGGGTGCTTTAACCACAAGGCTACCCAACCCCCCAGATCAATGTCTGGCCTCTCCATGCTATGACCCTCCAGTCAGTGGAGCAATCCATGTATAAAGAGCATGCTCCTTCCCTGTGATGGGCTGGTGTTTATAGGTTGATGTGTCTGTCTTAATTTGTATACAGCGAAACCGTGTTATTCCGGACACAGCTGTCCACGACTGGGAAATTTGCCCTCAGGTTTTTATCAAGAAACTGTATCTGTTTGTTTGGTGTATCCCATGGGGGATACACGTACAGCTGCTTCAAGACTCACTCACTCACTCGAACCACCAACCTTCCACTCTCCCGACAGAGGCTCCATCCACTCTTATTCAAAGGGACCCAAAGGCGCAAACCTAAGAGATCCCACTATTGTCCAGTTCGCTCTCTATGTTGAAACACAGTGATTGCATATTGATATTGATTGATTATTTTATTGGTACATGCAACGAAGTACATTCGAAGTCATTAATAATTAATAAACCGACTAGTCACTCAGGTAAATCAGAATTATATCAACTTTCGAACGGGTACAGACAATCGTATGTACAGACATGCATATGCAGTAATACACCTGTGTACGTACAGACATATGCATACATGAGCGCACACCACACACATACATTCATAATCACTCACTCGAATTGTTTGATAGGCATCACTCACTCACTCACTCACTCACTAAGTGTTGCAGAGCTGGTTTTACTTGGTAGCAGAGATGCCAACTCCCTATTTACGAACTTACATAATTAACCCCCTTACCCCGCTCATTTAAAAAGCTTATGCACTGAGCAGTAGCGTGTGTTGCATAACCCCACTGTGTCGATTGCATCAGTTAACACAACTCTGTCCGACCTTGAAACAAGGTGTCATTGTTTCCTGAGTGCCATTGTTGTACCACGGTAACGATCATTGTCATTTGAGTGAAAACCTGTTACACGTCAACATGTTTTAAAAGTAGGATTAAGCTTAAATTAACACCTTGTTGAAATCTTCAAAGAACCCCCGACCACTTCACTGTTAAGGCATAAGTATTTCACACGTCTGCCTCAGGTGCCCTACCTCGAGATAACTATACGCTACACCCAAAGGAGACGTACCTTGCTTAGAATAGCTTACAATGGAGGCTAAAAGCAACTTGCCCTTTCATCAGGTTGTTTTGTGGCCGCTTGGCACCCAGATTCCAATCCCATGGGAGTTTTGTAGATGTAAATGTTTGATTAGCGGCCAATAAAAGATCAATTTTATTGACATAATGCAGTTGGGAGGCACAATGGCGGCGAAGCTGAAAACAGCATGGCGGGGCGGTAAATTAGTTTGACTGGTTCTCGCACTTTGTTCCGCTCAGGTGAGGCATGGTGGTCGGGGCGGAGCCCTCTATAGGAAATCAACTGTTTTGTTGGGGGTGAAAGACGATAACGTGACCAGCACTTAACTCGCATTGATACAGATTCTTCACATCCGTGACTCTTGAAATTATTTTCGTTTCAAATCAATGCCAGATTTCTTACGATTTCTTCACAAATCAGTGTCACAGCGCTCCACGGTATGGCAACGCGTAGGTAAAAAGAGCACTGATTGAATCTATAAGATTAGGGGGAACAGGTTTAGTATTTCTCGTGTTGTCAGCTACAGCGGGGATTTTTTTTCTTATTTCCAGTTTGTAAACCCAAGTAACCGTAGCTTTTGCACGAGCAGGCGTAATTGGAATAAACTGTTAGCGACATGGACTCATGTTATAACACAATTTGTACACTGATCGTTGACAAAATCATTGACAAAGGTGAGCTGAAATGGGGTTTAACGTCGCGTCCAAGATTATTGCACTTATAAAGCGACGTGTGTGTGTGTGTGTGTTGGGGAGGGGGGTAGCTGTTTGTACTAGTGCTAGCACAGAGAGATACCATGCCGCAGTTTAACATGGATACCACAGTCAGAGACAGTATACTGACTCCGAGCCGACCAGACCTTGTTTTAGCCCCTTAATTCCGAGCGCCAGACAGGGTAACAACAAGTACCATGTTTTAACAAATTTTGGTATGACGCGGCCGAGGATCGAACCCCGAACTTTGCCACTTGGCCACGGAGGCGGTCCATTTTCGAAGGGATAGGTAACGCACTGGTTATGATAACCGAGCAAACGTCACTGTCAGGTATACAAGAAGGTTGCACAATGCCTAAAAAAACATTACACATCAAGAGAGAAGTACAAACTCTTTGTAGATGGACTTCCGCTACGCAACATTGTAACAAAATGTCCTTAAAATATATGTCCATAACATGTCTATAAATCGTACAATAAAATCGGATAAAAGGATAAAATGGTAACTGCTGTCCTATCCCTACCTTATGGTGGACTTCATAGTTAAACCTGATGTTGTGAAAAGTATACCCGGGAATATTTTATACTAGAAGCCCCTAGGATTCATATTAGCTACATTGTATAGTAATTAAGCATGTCACATTTCACTCGGCTCGACTCAATCCAATAGCACTTCGGAGAGCACTGACAGGAATCCATATTGGAACGAGTTTCGTGCACGTGACTATAACATGTCACACCACAACATGGCGGCAGTCGCGAAACTAATATAACCGTTCAAGTTATTTCCGTGTTTTTTAGTCAAATCAAAGTGTACGCCTTATTTCCATGAAACATATAATAACCTGTCTTCAAAATGGCCGCCATGTTTTACGAACGAAAATCGTAGTGATTTGTTGTCATACGGTTTACCGTGAATTCCTGCAACATCGCTGTTTCATTTCTGCCCGAGGCATTCTGAAGGTCGTGGAATAAGCCGAATGGACCCGAGTAGTTTATAGTGAGTGAGTTATAATTTTACATCGCATCGGCAATATTGAGTAGTTAAGTGAGAATTGTACCCATGTCGGGAATTGAACCCGGGCCTTCAGCGTGACGAGCGAACGCTTTAACCACTAGGCTACCCGACCGCCCCTATCAAGTTTAGACCTCGACTGAAAAGATGTTTTACATCGTGAAACTCCTGCCACTACCACCCCGACCCGGGCTGGCTATAAATGAAACCAACGTGAAATGGTTGTTCGATGGTGATGTATTTTATACGGTTTGGTTTGGTTTGTTGTTTAACGCCGCACTCAGCAATATTCCGGCTATATGACGGCGGTCTGTAAATAATCGAGTCTGGACCAGAAAATCCAGTGATTAATATCATGCGTATCGATCCACGCTATTTGGGATCGATGACCTGGATCAACCAAGACAGCGAGCCTGACCACCCGATCCCGTTAGTCATCTTTTACGGTAAGCATGGGTTGCTGAAGACCTATTCTCCCCCGGAATCTTCACGGGTCGTATTTTATACGGGTATCATAGTTGTGTTTTTGGACATTACGTGTTCAGTGTCTCGGCGACTGCTTTCAGCCTAGTAACATGTGATAACGTTTGCAATTTATTTTGTCAAATTCAATTTCTAAGTGTATACTTTCCTTTGCTCGGTAGTGTATTACACGAGTAAGCACGCCCCACCCTCTTACCCATTGCCTCACACGTGGGTGGTAATCTATTCATAATGCAGTTTTTACAGCGATTATTATCATATTTCATTGAATTGCGTTTGTCGTACCTAACATATCATTTGCTTAGATAAAAAAATTACATAACACCAACCGAATCGACTCAACAGAAATGTAAACTCACGCAATTGTTTGCTTACGTGTCCTAAACTTCATATGTAAATAGGATACTGTTCCAATATACCTAGCTACAAGACATCTAAACATAGGTCTTTCGACAACAATATCACCGTTTGTCAATATTGTCGCAACCATCGAATCTACGTTGTTGCGTGGCAACAGGTAACGTCATATTACGCCACCTGGCTGTCACTATAGACAAAGAACGGTAACCCTGTGAAACAGTTAATGGCAGACCGCGGGTACTTGGGTGTTAATTTCAATCTGCGATAGATGTCAAAGCCCCTGAAGCAGGTGTGAAGTGTCCGTCTACGATAAACTGGGGTTGTTACTCAACAGAGTGTGCGTCTTATTTACCTTCCCAGTCGGTTTTGTTGGCTAAGCTTTGCATACATCGAGTACCCATGCGTTAATCAGCTGATTGGAGTTTCCGGGAGATGTGCTGCCATACAGCGTTAGGTTGACAGGTAGATTGTAGTGTGGATTAAATGCAATCAACAGGTATGTATCTCAGGTACACAACACGAAATGTACAGTGTTATTCTCAGTTTGAAAACTGGTCTCTCCCAACACCTACGGACCTTTGAAAACTAAAACCTCCATTTTCCACCCACCCCCCACCCCCCAGCTCTGTACCTTTATACCTGTTGAACAGACATCTTGTTTATCCGGACGAACAAACTCTGGGTTTCCTACATTATGGAGACCATGGAAGCCGAGGAGTACGGATTAGCGATGTCCGGTTAAACGAGGATATTGCGATGAGAGTATATTATTGCAATTGAAACCAAATTAGTTTTATTACACATCAACTCTGAAATCTGAAATTATTGAAGGTAGCGGATGGCCTAATTTAGTGTGTGAGAGAGAAAGAGAGAGAGAGAGAGAGAGGGGGGGGGGGTGGGGAGAGAGAGAGAGAGAGATAGAGAGACCGATCGGTTTTAGCAGGATTATCCGTATACAAACAAAGCTATACTTTTCTGTGAGACATTTTACATCTTAGATGATCACATTGAAAGTAAGTGAGTGAGTAAGTTGGATTTAACGGCGTTTTGACGAGTGTTTGGTAAAACGGCTTTGACGAGTGTTTGGTAAAACGGCTTTGACGAGTGTTTTGTATTACCAACAACGACCATGGGTCTATTTACAAACCAAGGATCATAATCAGTAATGGGATGTGAAGCCACGACAATTTGATCCTGACACGACTAAGGGACACAACTCTGCGGTGACATACCTCTGAGCCACCCATTTTCCCCTGACATTGAAAGGCCAGACGAGTGATACAAGTGTTTATCAACCAGGCGTGGCACATGGCCCAGTCCCCTATATACTTATAGCCTTAAATACTTATACCCTATATACCCCGACCAGAGTGGATGTAAGCTTATAGGATAATGCTCATTCAGCTCACGCTGTTTGCTTAGCTAGAAAAAGTGTTGGGTAACGTCGTTTTCATTGAATAACTCGAGACGGTTGCAATGTGTGTAACTCTTGGAGCAGACATCCAATGTGGGAAATACATCGACTAATTATAGTTCCAAGTCTGTCTAGAATGAGATTCTCTCCGGTCCGATCAACCCACCGAGATAGCTGCAATCCCAGTGGTGTGTTCCGACTGACGGAACAGGTTGTCTAAAAATCAATGTGTACTCAATGGTATGAGCTGCTATAGTGTCTACAGACAGTCCTCTTTTTTGTTTAACGCCACACTCAGGAATATTCCTGCTATATGACGGCTGTCTGTAAATAATCGAGTCTGGACCAGACAATCTTGCGATGAACGATGCATCAAACAAATCAACGAGTCTGAATCCCCGACCCCGTTAGTCGCCTGTTACGACAAGCATGGGTTGCTGCAGATCGATTCTAACCCGCAGTCTTCACGGGGCACAGACTGTCTAGTATTAATATCAGCGCAGTACATTTCTTATGACATCGTGGAAATGTCTACATCTCTGCACTATACCACTATTGTACAGTATAATACTTCATTCCCAGCAAACTATGCTGGTCGGACACGACTTACTGTTGTTGGTTTGTTGTTTAACGCCGCACTCAACAATATTCCAGCTATATGACGGCGGTCTGTAAATAATCGAATCTGGACCAGACGATCCAGTGATGGATATCATGAGCATCGATCCACCCTATTTGGATTGATGACATGTGTACTCAATGGTATGATGACATGCTTCAGTGAGCCTGACCACCCAATCCAGTTAGTAGCCTTTTACGACAAGCATAGTCGCCTTTTACGGCAAGACCTATTCTACCCTGGATCTTCACGGGTCACACGACTTACTGGACCGGGTGGTCAGGCCACGTGACTTGGTTCATCATCGTACCCCAACGGCTCATAATATTAATCACTGGATTGTGTGGTCTACTTTCGATTATTATGTACATACCGCCGTACATTGGATTTGACCAATAAATTGCAAACGTTATCAAAACGCTACAAGACTGAACAGTCGCCGAAACACTGCAAACTTAGGTCCAAAACAAAAATATACCCGTATCAAATACACCACCATCGAAAATCCATTTTTTCCATGTTTCATTGTTAGCAACAGTCAAACATGGGTGTATATTTTCTGTTAGCACTTGAGAAGGAACATTGCCGAGTGCGACATTAAACAACAAACAAATAAACACTGCGGGGATTCCGTAGCAGACAAGATCCCCTCATTCGTCACCACTCGCCCCTTTCCGTAACCTGCAAGAAGAGGCTGTTCGGCTTGTCCAGGAATAACACGAGTTGGTTACGAATGTAGGTCCCCTGTACCCAATGCTTGTCGTAATAGCCGATGAAACTGAAACTGGGAATCGGGTGATTATAATTACGTGTGATTGTTCGTGCTATTGACCACCGGTTCGCCTGGTCCACATTCAATTATTTTCAAGCTTACTATTACGGATGTTGGAATAAAACGGCATGTTCTTACTCCCTCTCCTTAAATGTCAATGCGTGGACGTTTTCACCACGGCCTTGGGCCTACGATAAAGTTGAAGTTGTTTGATGTGAGAGTAGTGGTTGGTCATAATCTAGATTCATCGAAAACATGAAACAACTTAAATAAGAATTTTAGAGATGAGAAATGCTTTTTCTTTAATATTTGTTGATGATAAACCTCACTTTAAGAAACACCAATTACATGCATCGTTATAGCTCTTCAAATTGATTCAATCGCACATATCTCAAATATATTTTTTAATCTTGTTTACCTTTTCCGACAAACAAACCCTGGTAGCTGTTATTGCATGTCTCAACTTGTCCCGATCATGTTGCGACAAGAAGACATTCTCACAAAAACACCTCGTCATAAAAAGTTAACTTTATCTGCGGGAGGAGTACGTTACAAAAGTCCACAAGCAGGTCGCTATCACGCGCACAAAGCGCGCATTGATACAAAAGTGAAAGTCATGTGACCTAGCCGAGGCGTTATGAGAAGTTGCACCATGGCTAAATATAGATCCCAGGCTTAGCTACCCGAGGTATCCTGGTTGGGTGCTATGGCTCGACGTGATTGGTCCTAGTAAGGGTGGAGATGTTCAGCAAACATTGTGGTCTTAACATTTGAGCTGGGAAACTTTTCTCAAGGCCTGATGTGGGGCTATTAATACTTCATATATCGCCCACATACATGCGCACTCATGGTCACTGGAATCTGTGCAAACAACTTGAAAAGACAAATTAAGACATGATGCAATATTATTGCGTAACGTTTTGTGGGCGTTTTGAATAAATCATTACTTTTTTGAAATTGCATAATCAGTTCTCCCGTTTGGATACTTGTAATGTGAGTTCATTTTTATAGATTAATTCGTTTTCATTTTGAAAGCATATTTTTGAAAGATTATCAAAGTAAATAATTTCATATAAAGACGTTATGTTATATATAATGTTTGGTGATATTTTACATACGATCAATACAAATGTGCCGCATTGTCACTTGTTAACAGGACGAAACATTTCAATCCAGGATATCAAGCTTACAATTGCTACAAATGTATGTCTTTAAATGTACATGATCGCACGCGGATCAATAAGCAGATTGCGGGGGTGCGCACCCCACATCGAAGCATACTTTATACATTCAGACATTTTTAAAATGATTGGGTATACTTAACGTATAACAACTCATTTGGTAATATATTTTCAAAATATTGCATTACTGAACATGAATTCGCCAAATCACAAAACGCAAACCCCTTTTCACAAATGTTATATCCGCACTTGATTATTCAGTCGCCATGATATGCTTGTAGTCATTACCGCCCCTGTTTCCCGTGTGTTTTAAAAGTATGTGCAGCAAAACCCCGTCAATCCGAACGATAGCGTTCACGCAAACATTTACCGGATTAATGTAGTTCCGGATTAACGATTCCTTGTCATGGAGTAATATCCTTTGTAAATGGAAGCGTCCCAAAGCAGCAGCAATCGCCCGGGAAGAGTTTCCGGATTAACAGGGTCTGGACCAACAAGGTCTCATTGCACAGTGAAACTTTGTTAAACCGGATGGTTCTGAACTCGTACCGATTAACGAATTTAATGGTTCGCAGTAACCTCCCTTAAAATATGCAAGGACGTTTCCAAAAAACTTTCCCTGTAGGTGTAGGGACTACCGGGGCTCGTTATAACGAGGTGTCACTGTATATCAAAACAAACATTTTCGTTATTCTTTGATTTCAACGAATGTCATGTTGCAACTATTTCTGAAATGTTAAAGCAATAAAATCTCTTCTGATTTGATCATGATTATTTCGTATATATTAATTAAAACAAATTTTGATTGAAGTTTTCGACATTTTGCATTTGATTAAATAATTTCACTAAAATGATATATAATATAAGTTTGATTATTCGATCAACTTAAACGAAGAAAATTAAATGATGAAGTATTAGAATGAGTTATTATTCGTGTTATTTCGGATATTGCACTTCAGAATTGATTATTCGAAATGAACTTTGTAAGGCAGCGAACCCCCGATCCATCCGCTCTCCGGGCGGACGCTCTACCACTAGACCACGGAGCTTGAATGTTATTGAGTAGTTGAGTTCCACCACTGTCTACCAATAGAAAACGAATACAGTTTAAAACTTAATAAAAATATATCTTTGTTATATGAATATACATGTAATTTTCATTTGTAATCTTTTTAAACAGCATTGTTTCTGCCATATTATATTTATGTGTATTTCCTATATCTGTTTTTTAATGATTTTAAAAAAAACTTATGTGTATTTTTGTTCATATATTCTGCAAAAGAGACACTGTAACGACATTCATTTTTTCTCTGAAACACACTGTAATTCACTTGCCACTCGGAACTTTAACTCTGAGTTTAACGTCGCGTTTAAGAGACTATTCCCGGCTTGATAGTGCCAGTCCACTGAGATACCGTACCTCAGTTTAACATGGATCCCAACTCAGACTTGGCATTCGTGACCAACTCGTGTTATTCCGGGACAAGCTGAATAGCGACTCGTGCCCCTCTCGTGGCCATTTTTGTGACCGGGTTCCGTCTTAGCGCAAACGAGCATACCTAAAACAATTGTCAACTCGTTGCCTAAGGGTTAACATATATTCCCCCATATATTATATATATTTCAGATGCAATTTAAAGCACATCGGGACATACGGATTTATACAGTATGATTGAACACAAGTAACTGTGTCATGGGTATATTTTTAGATGCAAGACATATGTAAAATCAAAAATGATTTCTGAGGGATTCTTTGACGAAGAACTTGAAATCCTGCGCGCATTCTGATTGGTTTGTCGTATTTTCGCACATAACATTCATCGATAGGGGGACGAGTCTTCTTGCAGGTTACGGAAAGGGGCGAGTGGTGACGAATGTCAGACTTGGGTGTCAAATATTTAGCATTTCATATATATATCGTGTCTCTTAACTACCTGCTCGAATGGTGGGGTAGCCTAGTGGCTAAAGCGTTCGCTCGTAACGCCAAATACCTGAGTTTGCTTCCTTACATGGGGTATTGCGGGAACTTTGCTGATAACTGTTGATTCAAGCTCACTGTCGAACCCAACTGCTCAATATCTTTTGAATGAACAAGTGTCACGTGTCCTATTGGTGTTACAATACTGGCCAGAACCGCCTCCAGCCGGACGAAGATTTCATCAGTGCACCATGTGACATTAAAATCTGTCCTTGGTTAAAAATAACGCCACATCCAAATCCAATTCAAATATGATGTGGTACAAGAAATAGCCCACAGTGATGACCCGTTCCTTTCAGAGATGGATACGAAGGTCAAGGTAACTAATCCTTATATATATCCGACCTCTCGCGTGCTGAGGAATAACACACGCTGCCAGGGTTACGTTTGTGTATTAAATGAAAGTGAAATATCTACCTGTGTGTTTGGTCGGTAATATATCTGAGTATATTCATTTGTTGCGTTCTAGTATTAAAGAACAATTCATGCGAATGATGGCCTAAAGTGTCGTTGGGACCTGAGCCCCATTCTGACCCTGTATGTGATTGTTCAGCGTTCATTCACTATGTATTTTGTACTTGTTTGTTTGGGGTGGGGTGTGTGTGTGTGTGTGTGTGTGTGTGTGTGTGTTGGGGGGGGGGGGGGGGGGGGGGGGTAACGGGATCGGGTGGTCAGGCTCGCTGACTTGTTTAAGCATGTCATCAATCCAAATAGGGTGGATCGATGCTCATGATATCAATCACTGGATCGATTATTTACAGACCGCCGTCATATAGCTGGAATATTGTTGAGTGCGGCGTTAAACAACACACCAACAACAGTAAGTCGTGTCAGACCAGCATAGTTGCTGGGAATAAAGTATTATACTGTACAATAGTGGTGTAGTGCAGAGATGTAGACATATATTTTTCTTAAAATTCAAGCCATATCCCTAATACTTCTGATCTTCCTCCATCAACACAACAGCAACATCTCTCACTCCCGACACCCCGAATCCATTACTACCACGGTGCCCATATTCTGAAATAGATACCACCCACCCCGATACTACCAACTCCTTCATATACGAGGAAATGTTCTCGATCATCTAAGCGAATCATTCATTATATTTCATATTTCATCCATTATATTTTATATCTCATTTATCATATTTCAGATTTAAGTCATTATATTTCATGTCCAGTTCCTTATACTTTCTTTTCTCATTCATTAAATTTCATATCTCATTCACTATGTTTAATATTTCATTTATTATGTTTCATGTCTAATTCATTATATTTTCTTGTCTCATTGATTACATTTTATATCTCATTCATAATACTTCATAATATTTCATCTAAGCAAATCTGCAAATTCAACGTTTGCTTTTTGTTTAATTTCATACACAATTTAGATGTTGTTGTTGTTGTTGTTAAGTACCTACCCCTTCCTACTATGAACAAATGAAACAAATGACTTATAACAAATTATTATTTTCATATAAGTTACACAAACCGGCAGCTAGACTATCTCCCTTCATCCCTACTAAGCAGTTCCCCACCCAAAGCCAGCTGCGACTCCACCCGCTCACCCCCACCCGCTCACCCCCACCCGCACCCCACACACCACATTCTCCTCAGCCCTGTCCCCATTGACAGACAACTGCAGTGAATACTGAGATTAGTGCAACAAAGCTCATCCGGCCTGACTACAGACACAGTGTAAGTTAGATATAGATCCCTCCCCCGTGACGCGAACAATGAGGGGTTGTGTATGTCAGTTTCACTGTATCCCACCCAAACACTGCATTCCCCGGATACCTACAGCCCGTAACGCTCGACCATTGTGGTTGGGTTCACTGCACTTGCACGGAGTGGATGGTTCAAGCTCTTTGTACATTGGCTGTTCTATTATGGCGAGTGAGTGAGTGAGTTAAAATGTAAAGTCACATCGGCATTACTGTGACGAGACTATGATAAATTTTCACCAGGTATATAGCATATACTTTGCAGACGACGTGACATTGATTGATGAAACTGTTATATGCATAAAAAGAACACGTGATGTGTTCAAATGCTATGGTAACAAATGGGGCTGAGAAGAAGTCACGTGTTGTTGTTTTCAAAAATGGTGGATACCAGAAACCTGGACTAATAATGGTAAACACATGAATTTACTATCCCACTATAAATATCAAGGCATTTTCTCTCCATTTAATTTTGTCAAAAGCGTGTGAAACTTAAGCAGCCTCCTTTCCTAGTCTTACCTGTAAAGGACTATGCAAACATTTCATTCAGAGTAGCCTCTACAATATTTAACGGTAAGATAACTTTCATATTGCTGTATAGTTCGGGGCTACACTTGTCGTGCAATTGTTAAAAATATTCAGATTTTTTTCTTTAAACAATAATAATGTGCTAATAAAAAAGCTACCAATGCTTTAATTGGTGATGTGGGTAGAACATACTTATATTCTGTTACGTTAATTATTTTAGTCCATGTATAAGGTATTGGTGCAGATTGTGGGTATATGGAGCGTTATCGATACTCCAAATCAGGTTATGGTACATTAAATTCACACGAGGAAGACGGCAGCCATAATTCGGTAACACATGTTCGATTACTGCTATTAGAACTGGATTTTCATGTGTGTGGATCGCACAGGATTCCGTCTGAGTATTTAACTGTTTCATAGTAAGGACAAATTCAATACTGATTTAGTTTAGTACAATAAATGGAACCATATACAATTGCAGATGAATGACATTTACTTCAGTATGTTTCTATCTATACGTGTATCTATACGAACAAAACTTCAATCAACTATAAGAAACAAAGAATGTAAATCTCATAAAACATATTGCTATATATTTGATTTTATGTGCCTGTTTAAGGTAACATAAATATTTTACTGAGATAGTATAACACATGGCCCATCTGTTCATGAGCAAATGCTTTGTCTTATTTATTGTACTCTTTGCCACGTGGCCTTTGATACCGAACAAACTTCTACTACTTCTTCTTATTTTTCTTCTTATTTTTCTTCTTCTTCTTTTTCTTCTTGGTGGAATGAAATAACACAAATGTAACAAGAAACGGTGATTGGAATATGTCTTTGAAAATAATGTCAAAGAAGCACGCTCCTTCGTGTACCTCAGAAAGGAGGCCAAGTCGCCTCACTTTGGCGTGCCAGGATCCTGTGATCGTGATTTCGAATCCACTCACTCATTCTCTCGCTCAATTTCAATGTGTTAAATGTATCACATATTTAAAATACCCAGCACAAACGTATGGCTTAGTTTGTTTACAAGTCTGATTAGAACTGTTACACGTCGGTTGACATGACACTGTGTGTTTTGTAAATAATTGATAATATGTACACATGACATTAAATCACACTCACCATCTGTGACGTTCAAACGTCCCGGTGCCTATCCTAAACAGACAAGTGACACGGGATGTAGCGATCTGCTCGTCTGATAGCTAAAACCGCAGTTCGACTGTAATGATTTCAGATATGTATGTACTGTTTGACTTTAGCTGTCCCGTATCAACAGCTTATCCGATTAGAGAAACCCGACCCCGGGGATGCTATGAAGGGAGGGCAGGGGGCCCACCCCTCATCCCCACCACGTGTAGATCGCTTTCATCGGGGTGCCTTAATAAGATTATGAGCCTTATCTACATTCCGTGGTTTCGTACAGCAGCGGATCAGAATGAAATACAAGGTTTTACAGTGGTTAATCGTTCGCTTGGCACGCCAAACACCCGGGTTTAATTCCGTAAGTGGTTGCAATGTGTGTAGTCCATTTTGGTGTTAAGTGTCCCCGCCTGGATATTGTTGGAATATTGTCAAACGTTTCATAAATCATACTCACAAACTTTCTCATAATTCCTTACTTGTGAACATTTTGAGCTATGGCCTCCATGTCTTGCTGTTTTGATGGCACTGATGTCCCAGTCTGTCTAATACGTCAAAAAATTGGTAAGAAGGTAATTATTAATTTTTAATAATATTTTTTAAGTTCCATTTTCCAAGCACTCTAATCTAAATTCACAATGATACTAAACTAAAACGTAAAAGTAGAGTATAGTTATCAGGCCTTAAATATAAAATACATCACGAACACCATTACTGTTGTCAAGACGGGTAACATCAAAAAGTGCAACTTCGGAATGGACAAAAACTTTAATAAATACGAAACCGGAACCAAATGATGGAGGAACGTTCAAAGTCGGACCGATTTTAATAGGTTCGATCGTTGATGTGAAACAAGAAAAACTGTTTTATGTAGGCTTACGAGAGAATGCACGATCTAATGGGCCACCTATATACGACGCGACCTTTTGGAGGACACCTGCATGCTACTCTGTATTCCACTGGGGTCCGCCGAGCGATCTGCAGGGAATGTCAGGGTACACCACGAGATTCCTGTGGGTACGAACAACACCCGGCGGGGCGGGGCCAGCTGATCGGATGTCTCCGGACAGCGAGTATCATTGTCTGGGAAACGAGGGAAAATTAGTTCTTGATTTATGTCGGAGTCAATTAAAAGATTATCACTGAAGGTTAAATCGACTGGAATTGGGGAAGCTTTCATTTATTCGGACTGTATATCAGACACTCCATGTTGTGTAGGTAAAGACTGTCATTACCACGTATGTTAACGATGGGCACTAGGAATGTTTGTAGCGTGATATGCACGCGAATGAAGGCGGTTGTCAGTGCCATGTCGCCCACTGCTAATCCGTTAATCCTTAGTAGTTATCAACTGCTTGTCTTGAGGGTCAGCGTCTAGAAGATTGGGGACACCGAGGAGACAAAATGTACAAACACGATTCACACAGATTCCTTAAGGGGTCATGGCGAGGTCGTGCCTCTTGCAAATATTATTAAAGAAATAGTAAAAGTATAAATGCATATTCATATATTCTTTGTGGAAATGGTTGTAGGTTCAACATCCCTCTTTTCTAAAATCATTATTTGAAATATATACCTTTATAAACTGTTCATGCCTATGGTTTCTTCGTCTTACAAACTCAAGGCGTGTCAGCACCATACCCGTGCTCGTGGGTTTCACCAACATGGTAAAGGTCAAAGGCCTGCATCACACCTGTTATTACCCACAGGAATCTCGTGATGTACCCTGGCAGTAAGCGGACACGCAGTGATATAACTGGAATACTGTTCGAAGCGGCGTTAAACCGAACTCACTCACACACTCTACTTAAAAGCGTAAATCTTGATAATTGTATAGCAATATCATCTCCCTGTCGCCAGGGAGAGATTATCGTTGTCTTGTATTCCGTAACTCGTACATCGACCTCAGTGCCCATCTCCATCGTTCAGTTTCAGTCTCACCATCCTCATCTCTCCATCTGCTTATTTCCATCTCTCCATCATCTCTCATCGTCGAATCTAGGGCGGTCGGGTAGCCTGGTGGTTAAAGCGTTCGCTCGTCACGCCGAAGACCCGGGTTCGATTTCCGACATGGGTACAATGTGTGAAGCATTTCTGGTGTCCCCCGCCGTGATATTGTTGGAATATTGCTAAAAGCGGGATAAAACCATACTCACTCACTCATCGTCATATCTCCATCTGTTGGACTCACCATTCCATTCCTCCATCCCATCTCCCCATGTTTAACTTCATCTCTCCATCCGTTTATCTCGTATCTATATAACTACCTCATCTGTCCATCATTACTGCCGACCCATGAAGATTCGGGGTAGGATAGGTCTTCAGCAACCCTTTCTTGCCCTAAAAGGCGACTATGATTGTTGTGAACTCTTAAATTATCTAATTAATGGAGATAGAGGATATCAAAGTTTCAACTCGATCCAGCACTTTAATATTGTCTTTAATTTCAAACTTCACAAATTCCATATACCATAATTCCATATATTCAGTGAATATCCACACAATGATTGAATAACATATCACACACTCCAAGAATAAGTCGTAATATAATAAACAGTCGCAGCACAGTTGCAGGATAAATGCAGGACAGCTTGTACCGTGGCTCGGACAGTAGCTCGGACAGTAGCTCGGACAGTAGCTCGGACAGGTTGAAAAACCGTATGTCCTCTATTCCCTTAACACAATCTTCTTACACTCTCTTAGAAACATGTCTTACTTCTTTCGTATCTTAAAACTCTCTGCTCTCTTTCTCACACTCATTCGTCCAGCTATATCTGAAATTCTTGTGGGATGCTTATCGCTGATGATCAGGTCACGACCTCTAAGACTCCACACAAAACAATTAACTTTAAAGTCTTAGCTGCAACATTATACTATTGCTGTCACCAACCCCTGGGAAAATAGCCTGAAACGGCCACTGGCAGCAAGGGCTGGCTGTTTCTAATGTTTTATCTTATAATTATACTAAACACATGCATCCATGCACACATACAAACCCTAACAAAGTTCCAATTAAAAGGATTCTCAATGAACCACAAATACCTAAAATTCTGCTCTAACAATTGTTGTAAGAGGCGACTAACGGGATCGGGTTGTCAGGCTCGTTGACATGGTTGATGCATGTCATCGTATCTTGCGTGCGTGGATCGATGTTCATGATGTCAATTACTGGATTATCTGGTCCAGGCTCGATTATTTACAGACCCCCGTCATATAGCTGGAATATGGCTGAGTGTGGCGTAAACCAACAAACAAGAAATCAAAGCAGCAGAAAACCAACCTCACTCAATCACTCACACTTACAAACATGCGATTAGGTTGCGAGCCACACTCACTCACTCCACAAACACAGCGGGTACTACAGATATAACACATAGTTGTGCTTTCATGAAACAGTTGCTACACAAATGTCTGCCAATAAACTGATAATGTCAGCCAAGACGTATCCAAGTTTACACATTGCTTCCATTAACTTCGGAATCTGCTACTATTCCCCTATCTGCAGGTTGTTACTAAATTTCTCCTATAAGTGTCAATATAAAATGGAGGCGTATTTATCATCGGGAAATGGAAAAGCTAAAAGGGTAATGGTTTTCAATTTAAAACCCATCTGTATTTTATTTTATGTCCGTCAATCGCGACATTTTATTGCAAAAACCGAAATTTCAGCAACATATGGCCTTTTACTCTGTTATCGCTACAATTCTTAAATTATTTTATGAGAGAGCTTAAAACTTATTCAAATCAAAACCATGTTTTGAGGAAGACGCCTTAGTGCAGAAAATGTTGATTCTGAAAACATACTTGAATTTGTATATGGAATTATAATAATACAGAGTAAATTGGAAAAGATTATATATTAATGTTCCTTACACTTTTGTGCAAAATGAATACTTTCCACCCACGCAATCAGTTGTATGTGTATTACAACTAAAACGGACGCTGAGATAATTACTTCATATGACAGGTTTATAACACATTAATTACGGGACTATAACCGGGCGATTGAGGTACAGTGGATCACACAATGATATTTAATAATGATATACTGTGTTTCACATTTTGGAAAATTGTATTCCTCGTATTAATATTTCTAGACCCTATACAGTGATAGTAATACAACTCGAGACATATACAGTCAGAGACCATATACAGACAGAGACACGCAGTCAGAGACACATTGTCAGAGACCATATGGATTAAGAGACATGAAAAGTCAGAGACATATGCAGACACAGACCCGTGTGCGAAATACGCATCAGTCGGAAAGCGCACGTTAAATCTCCAAAGAAAGTAAGTACAGACACAGACCCCTATAGATAGAGACATATGCAGTCAGAGACCATATACAGACAGAGACACGCAGTCAGAGACACATTGTCAGAGAACATATGGATTAAGAGACATATAAAGTCAGAGACATATGCAGACACAGACCCGTGTGCGAAATACGCATCAGTCGGAAAGCGCACGTTAAATCTCCAAAGTAAGTAAGTACCGACACAGACACCTATAGATAGAGACACATACAGTCAGAGACGTAACAAAGACATATTCGTCCAGAGACACACCCTGCAGATAGAGACCATATACAGTTGGGGGTGTCCAGGGGGTGTCTGTTCACAATTTCACAACATTTTTTGTTATTCCTTGAAAAGTATGATATGCAACGTTGAAACTTCACGCCTGGTGCGCTATCTCGCTAATTCTCGCAACGACGAGATAACACGACATTTCGTGTGAGATAGCTGTGATGTAGATTGTGGCTGTCGTCCGGTTCCCACGGAGGGAGGGGCAGGCAACGCGAGGCCGGAGCGACCGAGTCTAGGGGCACCTGTTTGGGGTTAAGGATGGCTGGATGGGGCAATGGATAAAAAACACATTGTGAGAAAATGACGCATTTACCTCCCTTGGGCCTGGCTTGTGACTCTTTGAACGTTCGAGGGAATCTTTTGATTAGCTTGATAATATCCCAACTAACAGTTTCCATATTGACACTCCTCCCTCCTGCACGTGCGACACAGTGGTAACGTGGTCAAAACGTGGCCCAAATGACCATGTTTTGTTGAGTTGTTTATAGATTACTGGCGATATGATCTTAAAGACAAGGTGATTTGTGGTAATGGTCCTGCGATAACGTGTGTTTAAGCGACAGATTCCATTTAAGAGAAATTCCATATATTTACTATTTTCGGTCGTCTTTTCTCGACGAAAAGATATTTTGTGTACAGAAATGTATTTGTGTTTATGGATTTCATTACCTAACATTTCTAAGTGAACTCCGTGGCCTTCCATACGACTAAATGCACTTATTTGCAAAATATATTTACGAAAACGCTTTACTTAACTTCTAAACTGAGTATATATCTATGCCTTGCCGCAGGAGTAAAGGAGTTGGGTTTGACGTCGCGTTAAATAATATTTAAGTTATATCATGACGTGTTAATTTAAAGTTGGGGGCGGTCTGGTAGCCTAGTGGTTAAAGCGAAGATCCGGGTTCGATTCCCGACATGGGTACAATGTGTGAAGCCCATTTCTGGTGATATTGCTAGAATATTGCTAAAATCGGCGTAAAATCATACTCACTCATTCCTTAAAGTGGGAAGGAAGCCCGAAGTTCAGCATGTCTTAGACGTTTACCACTTTGGTAAAGCCAGCAAGACCGGGTTTGGTTCTGACAAACAAAGATTTTGAAATAGAGCGAGCGAAACTGGGATTCAAACCCATGGTCCTCGGATCCTGGGACGAAATTCTGCACAGCTTAGTGAGTGAGTGAGCGAGTATGGTTTTACACCGCTTTTAGCAATATTCCAGCAATATCACGGCGGGGGACACCAAAAATGGGCTTCACACATTATAACCATGTCGGGAATCGAACCTGGGTCTTCGGCGTGACGAGCGAAGACTTTAACCACTGAGCTACCCGACCACCCCGCACAGTTGAGAGTGAGTGACTATGGTTTTACGCCGCTTTCAGCAATGTTCCAGCAATATCACGGCAGGGGATATCAGAAATGGGTTTCACACATTGTACACATGTGGGGAATCGAACCCGGGTCTTCAACGTAACGAGCTAACGCTTTAACCACTGGGCTACCCCATTGCCCCTTCAAAGCTTAAAACAGCCCAACCATTAGCAGTAAACACAGATTATTGAAAACGCTGGACAATGGACAAATGAGTTTGGAACACTATTTCATGTAGTTACATCAAGGCTGGCAGCCGCCTACCTCAAACTGACGCACCGTGAATGAAATGCCTTCAAAGTGGCGTTTTACCAAACTGTCGCCCCAATGTATTTTCCCATACAGACTCTTAAACAAAAATATCCGAAACTCACAAGCAAGCCGATTATACTCAAGTCAAGATTTCCGAAATCTTTAAATAACTCTCTGGGCGCCTTTGTTTTTAAATATTTATACATGAAAATAGAATTTTTTTAAATAAATATTTTAATATTTTCATTTCAGAGATTAAATATCAGCTAAGTAACAATCCACTGATGGGAACACGAAGAACGTACTCCACACAGCATAATCAAGTAGAGAATCAAACCCCGACCTTCAGCGTGACAAGTGAACGCTAAAACCACTAAGCTAACCCACCGCCCGTTACATTTGCACAGACTTCCTGTGGCGCGGAGTGCGTTTTATTGCCGTAACGTGGTTATCATGATCCAGTAAAACCAGTATAACAGTTATAATCAGGTCGGACTCGCTGGTTTTAATCATCACCTTTACGTATAATATCCCTGAGACAGTCGCCTTGGACTGAAACTGTTTACCACACGACTAATGATAGGCAATGGCTATTGACGCCATCTGGTCTTCATTTCAAAAACTGCTTCGTCAATGGAATACAGTTGTTAGGAATATCTATCACAGCCGGGAACGTGTGTGAAAGTGTGACAAAATATGGACAAGCTTGTTAGCACCAAACTCGATCCTCAGCGTCTTAGATATTTTCAACAGCGTCATTTGGCCATGAGAACCAGGAAAGATTAAACGGCTTGGAAATTGACACCGAGGCTGTTAAGTCTGTACCTTTATTAGCTGCGGGAGTTAATTGGTACTTCGTGTAATATGAACTAAGTATATGGTGGCAGTAACCCTCCATGTTTTGCTTTTAACTAATGAACTAAATTAGAATTGAATTAACTCATCGAGATCACCTCTTTGCAAATGCTAATGTCATAAATATTGATTACCTTACTTCCTTGTTTAATGAAATCGCTTGTTAGTATGTTCTTAGGAATACTTAGACTAAAATCTAGTCTCTGAAATGAACATATCGTACATAAAAACAGTTGTTCAGTTATCTTAATAAAAATATAATAAAAAGGAGCCCAGTAACTCTCTTCATTGATACTGCAGTGATCTAGACTTGCCAAACATTATAGACTTGCATGGGCTGTATTTGATATATATTTGTATCAGAGTCTGTAAGACAGACTAAGGAATACTCTGAATTTGTTTTTCCACATAGCCACGTGAAGCATATTTTGTTTTTGAAGTTACTTTCCGCTACGTCCAATGTAGAGGTGTGAGTGAGTGAGTGAGTGAGTATGGTCCTACGCCGCTTTTAGCAATATTCCAGCAATATCACGGCGGGGGACACCAGAAATGGGCTTCACACATTGTGCCCATGTGGGGAATCGGTAGATGTGTGAAGAACACTACTGTGTCAAATGTTTACTGCCCAATGAGGCATTTACATCAATAAACACGATATGCTACCATATTTTACATTTACACAAACACTCATATTACAATTATCATAATGAGTGTTACGTTTTGTTCAAAATAGCTGATATTCGATAACCGTTTTCTCAATATTAAAAAATGATTCATACTGATCTTGTCTTGTCATGTGTGTCTTGTCTTGTATTGTGTTGTGTCTTGCCTTGTCTAGTGTGTCTTGTCTTGATTTGTGTCTTGTCATGTGTGTCTTGACTTGACTTGTGTGTCTTGTCTTGATTTGTGTGTCTTGTCTTGTGTGTCATGCCTTGTCTTGTGTGTCATGTCTTGACTTGTGTGTCTTGTCTTGATTTGTGTGTCATGTCTTGTCTTGAGTGTCTTGTCTTGTCTTGTGTGTCATGGCTTGTCTTGTGTGTCTCGTCTTGAGTGTCTTGTCTTGATTTGTGTGTCTTGTCTTGTGTGTCATGTCTTGTCTTGAGTGTCTTGTCTTGTCTTGTGTGTCATGCCTTGTCTTGTGTGTCTTGTCTTGTGTGCCGTGTCTTGTCTTGTCTTGTGTGTCTTGTCTTGTCTTGTGTGTCATGTCTTGTCTTGTCTTGAGTGTCTTGTCTTGTCTTGTGTGTCATGTCTTGTCTTGTGTGTCATGTCTTGTCTTGTCTTGTGTGTCTTGTCTTGAGTGTCTTGTCTTTTGTGTCTTGTCTTGAGTGTCTTGTCTTGTGTGTCTGGTCTTGTGTGTCTTGTCTTGTATTGTGTGCCTTGTCTTTTGTGGTGTCTTGTCTTGTGGGTCATGTCTTGTCTTGTGTGTCTTGTATTGAGTGTCTTGTCTTGTCTTGTCTTGTTTGTCTTGTCAGGTATTGTGTGCCTTGTATTGACTTATCTTGTCTTGTGTGTCTTGTCTGGTCTTGTCTTGTCTTGTCTTGTGTGTCCTGTCTTGTATGCCTTGACTTGTCTTGTGTGTCTTGTCTTGTCTTGTGTGGTGTCTTGTCTTGTCTTGAGTGTCTTGTCTCGTCTTGTGTGTCTTGTCTTGTGTGGTGTCTTGTCTTGTGTGTCTTGTCATGTCTTGTGTGTCTTGTCTTATCATGTGTGTACTGTCTTGTCTTGTGTGTCTCGTCTTGTATTGTGAGCCTTGTCTTGTCTTGTGTCTTGTCTTGTGTGTCATGTATTGTCTTGTGTGTCATGTCTTGTCTTGTGTGTCTTGTATTGAGTGTCTTGTGTTGTGTGTCGTGTATTGACTTATCTTGTCTTGTGTGTCTTGTCTTGTCTTGTCCTGTCTTGTCTTGTGTGTCTTGTCTTGTATGCCTTGACTTGTTTGGGGTGTCTTGTCTTGTCTTGTCTTGTGTGTCTTGTCTTGTCTTGTCCTGTCTTGTCTTGTGTGTCTTGTCTTGTATGCCTTGACTTGTTTTGGGTGTCTTGTCTTGTCTTGTCTTGTGTGTCTTGTCTTGTCTTGTCCTGTCTTGTCTTGTGTGTCTTGTCTTGTATGCCTTGACTTGTTTTGGGTGTCTTGTCTTGTCTTGTCTTGTGTGTCTTGTCTTGTCTTGTGTGTCCTGTCTTGTATGCCTTGACTTGTCTTGGGTGTCTTGTCTTGTGTGCCGTGTCTGGTCTTGTGTGGTGTCTTGTCTTGTCTTGTCTTGTTTTGTCTTGTATTGTGTGTCTTGTCTTGTGTGGTGTCTTGTCTTGTATTGTGTGTCTTGTCTTGTGTGGTGTCTTGTCTTGTATTGTGTGTCTTGTCTTGTATTGTGTGTCTTGTCTTGTGTGGTGTCTTGTCTTGTATTGTGTGTCTTGTCTTGTATTGTGTGTCTTGTCTTGTGTGGTGTCTTGTCTTGTATTGTGTGTCTTGTCTTGTGTGGTGTCTTGTCTTGTATTGTGTGTCTTGTCTTGTGTGCCGTGTCTTGTGTGTCTTGTCTTGTGTGCCGTGTCTTGACTTATATTGTGTGTCTTGTCTTGTGTATCTTGTCTTGTCTTGTGTGCATTGTCTTGCCTTGTATGTTTTGTCTTGTTTTCTCAATATTAAAAAAGTTATTCATACTGATCGTGTCTTGTGTGTCTTGTCTTGTCTTGTGTGTCTTGTCATTTGTTAATCATCCATACTCTTCCTTTTAGTAATGGTTACAGTATATAGTGTGGATATTTTGTGAAGGGCATCGTGTATACAAAAGTACATATGTTTTTAAACATCTACTGGAAGTGCGACATGATTTTTCACTTGCCCGATATTTAAATTCACTTTCTCAGATTTCATACTCTTCATTCCTACTGATTCCTGCAACCAGTTCTAATTCATTGCCGATAGAACGAGGAAAACATGACTGTTAAAAACTCTTCGTGCTGCATAAGCTGGTCCTCGGCAGTATTCTGCACACACAGGGCCACGTATAGCCATACTATACTGAATGTACTGATTACACTAAAAGTGTAATCAGTACAGTCAGTATAGTATGGCTATACGTGGCCCTGTGTCTGCACATACCGTATTTCGTCCGTTATTCACGTGACTGTCCTCTATCTAAAAATACACCAATTCTCTATCTAAATATACACCAGGTCTCTAAATAAACACACACGCGGGGTCATTATGGTGTCACACACGCCGGGTCATTATGATGTCACATACGCCGGGCCATAATGGTGTCACACACGCCGGGTCATTATGGTGTCACACACGCCGGGTCATTATGATGTCACACACGCCGGGCCATTATGATGTCACACATGCCGGGTCATTATGGTGTCACAAACGCCGGGTCAGTATGATGACACACACGCCGGGTCATTATGATGTCACACACGCCGGGTCAGTATGGAGTCACACATGCCGGGTCATTATGATGTCACATATGCCGGTCAGTATGGTGTCACACATGCCGGGTCATTATGATGTCACACATGGCAGGTCAGTATGGTGTCACACACGCCGGGTCATTATGATGTCACACACGCCGGGCCATTATGATGTCACACACGCCGGGCCATTATGATGTCACACACGCCGGGTCATTATGATGTCACACACGCCGCGCCATTATGATGTCACACACGCCGGGTCATTATGATGTCACACATGCCGGGTCAGTATGGCGTCTATTAAAAGGGCATATTTTAATATTAGTTGAATAGTATACATTTAAAGGTGCTCGCGAGGAGTGGTTACACCAGCCTTCCCAGAATCGTCGAACGTCTCCGTGTGTTGTTGAAACGAAAGCAACGCGTAGGTCTTGTTAAAAAAATCCCTTAAAGAAGGCAGTTATTTTTTTTTAACCCCAACGTTGAAACCCGAATCTCAACTATCTGATACTCCGACATTAACATCGACTTTTTTCTTTGGTTTAAGACCTAAACTGCACTTAAATGTTGTTATATTAGTGTAAATAATCGCTTTCACCACGTGCGACCACGCACGTGCACTGTCGGAATGATTCAATTACACGTCTCAGCCTTGTAGAGGGGGTAATCTCATAAAACCGGGCTGTGTTTGCGATATTTGTTTTGCATAACGTGTATGTTTTCGTTCATTTTGACATTAAGACACAAAGCTTGTTATAACTAATTCGCAGATTTTGTTTCCAACAAATTGTAGGACTTGTACCAGCTGTCCGCTGACCCAAATACCCAGTTTTGCAGACTTGTCGTGTCGCATGACAAAATATATGTGTGATCATTTCATTTTGAACTTTCCGTTTGAGCATGACGTCGCATCGCAACTAAATGGGGTCGGATGAATACCAGAATTGTTTTTTAAAAATATGTTACATGGTGATGTTGACGCATGGACGTGAGTGAGTATACTTTTACGCCGCTTTTAGCAACATTCCAGCGATATCATGGCTGGGGACACCAGAAATAGGCTTCACATATTATACCAATGTGGGAAATCGAACCCGGGCTGACGAGCTGACGCTTGAACCACTAGGCTACCCCGTCGCCCCCAACACGCGGGAGTGCAGTGTTTATTTATAATCATCATATGTTTTATTGTGGTTATTTACTTAATCATGGCACCTGTTTGCTTTGTTTGTTGTTTAACACCACACTCAACAATATTTCAGCTGAAAATAATCTGGTATGAACCTGACAATTTAGTGATTGACATCATGAGCATCGATCCAAGCAATGTTGGGATACAATGACTTGCATCAACCAAGTCACCAGGCCTGACCACCTAATCCAATCAGACGCCCCTAACGACAAACATAGTCGCCTTTTACGGCAAGCATGGGTTGTTGAAGACCTATTCTACCCCGGATCTTCATGCTAACTAACACGTTTCATCAGTATTCATAGAAAGCAAAGTTTATCCCTAAACACACAATGGACTACTTCAATCGAGCACGACAATGTGGACTTTCATTGGCTCTTACCTCCCTAAAAGGAATTCGTTGCCACAGAAATGCGTGTAAATCACATGGCCGGAAGTAATCTATTGTCTAATCACATGGTAAGCTGGTTCCCGGATCCTTATACGCGTATTTACTTGCGCCAATATGTATATATAGATATCAAGAGACGGCACCCAGCTTAATCACGTGAACCCGTTGACGTCACGTGGTGCTGTGTAAACAGCTGCTACGTTAGCACGTGCAATATTCACGTCAATAAACTCAAGAAAATGTAACTGCTGTCTTATTTCCGAGTAGTCTTTTATGTCTGGGCAGCTCATACTTATATTTCCTACTGTAAATATTAGTTTTGGAAATTGAATACAAGTTTTAGAATGTCAGCGTCTGTTGATAGGAACAGCATGTGGCCGATGGTGGCTTGCCTGTGTAGTTAAAGTTCACATCCTGACTAGTGGCTTCCAAACTCCGTGAACAACTGCTAGTCTGCCCGACACGATTCGATTTCTAAATTGAAAACCCCGTGGGAAAAGATAGCAATCATTTTGATGCGGGATGCGCTCACCTTTTCTCAAGCGCATGGTGTGATCACTGTTTGGTGTTTACCGGGACAAGCCGAATAGCGACTCGTGCCCCTCTCATGGCGATTTTTGCGATCGGGTCCCGTCTTAGCTCAAACGGGCATACCTAAAACAATTGTCAATTCGTTGCGAAATGGCTCACATATATTTACCCATATATTACATATATTTCAGATGCAATTTAAAGCACATAGGGGCGTGCGGAATTATACAGTATGATTGAACACATTTAACTGTGTCTTGGGTATATATTTAGATGAGGGATTCTTTGACGAAGAGCTTGAAATCATAAGCGCATTCTGATTGGTTTGTCGTATATTCGCACATAACATTCATCGACAGGGGGACGAGTCTTCTTTCAGGTTACGGAAAGAGGCGAGTGGTGATGAATGTGTTTGGTGGTGATTCGTGAACACGTGCTTGAGGTGTGGTTGGATTCGTGCTGTGCTGTGTTTCTTATGGCGGCTGTTTATTATGAGTATGGGAAGAGTTTTGATGCTGCATGTCATATTTAGACTGAGTGAGTGTGGTTTATCGCCGTTTTTGAACATTATTTCAGTTATATCATGGCGTGTTAGCCTACTGTAGGAGTGAGTGAATGAGTATGGTTTTACGCCGCTTTTAGCGATATTCCGGCAATATCACGGCGGGGGACACCAGAAATGGGCTTCACACATTGAACTCAAGTCGGGAATCGAACCCGGGTCTTCGGCGTAACGAGCGAACGCTTTAACCACTAGGCTACCCGACCGCCCCCGTACTGTAGGAGGAAACTGGGTGATACAGGTCTTAGATATTCCTCACTTTGGTGAAACCCACGAGCACGGGTCATCAGTGACATCATGAGCATCGATCTACGTAACTGGGATACCATGACATTCATCAACCTAGTCAGCAAGCCTGACCACCCGATCCCGTCAGTCGCCTCTTACGAGAAGCATAGCCGCCTTTTACGGCAAGCATGGGTTGCTGAAGACCTATTCTACCCCGGATCTTCACGGATGGGTTGATATTCTGGGGAAGATGCCACACCATTGGGGTACAATGACTCACAATGGAGTGACTGAGTCTGACAATCTGATCTACAGAACCACAGTTGCTTGAATCAGGGATGGGAACCCACTATCACAAGTTCCTCTCTCCCCAGCAACATTATATAAAAAATAACTGAGCTACCAAGAATAAACTACGGGCTATACGTACGGAATGAATTAATTCTAAAAGCCCCGAGCCTTGTGTTCTTTGTATGACGGCGGCCTGTAAATATTCGAGTCTGCATCAGACAAACCAATGAGTGATATTATGAGCATGGTTCACACCGGTACGATGTCACACCATCAACCGAGTCAATGAGCCTGGCCGACGATCTATTAAGTCGCCTCTAACGAAAACATTTCTTGATGGCGAGCAATTTCACCTAAGGACAAAAACTTCATTATAATTGGTAATTGGTGTATAATTAATCCAAGTTATCAGAGCACATGATAATATGTTCATTTTAACATCACAATGACTGCACGATGGCTAAATCATATTGAGACGTGGATAACACTGACCCTATCTCAACATGGATAAAAATGAACTCATCTCTACATGGATAACACTGACTCTATCGCTACATGGATAAGACTGGCACAATCTCTACATGGATAACACCGGCCCTATCTCCATGGATTACACTGGCCCTATCTCTACATGGATAACACTGGCCCTATCTCTGCATGGATAACACTGGCCCTATCTCTACATGGATAACACTGGTCTTGTCTCTCCATGGATAACACTGGCCCTATCTCTACATGGATAACACTGGTCTTGTCTCTACATGGATAACACTGACTCCATCTCTACATGGATAACACTGACATTATCTTTACATGGATAACACTGGTCCTATCTCTACATGGATAACACTGGTCCTATCTCTCCATGGATAACACTGGTCCTATCATTACATGGATAACACTGGCCCTATCATTACATGGATAACACTGGTCCTATCATTACCTCGATAACGCTGGCCCTATCTCTACATGGATAACACTGGTCCTATCATTACATGGATAACACTGACTCCATCTCTACATGGATAACACTGACATTATCTTTACATGGATAACACTGGTCCTATCTCTAAATGGATAACACTGGCCCTATCTCTCCATGGATAACACTGGTCCTATCATTACATGGATAACACTGGCCCTATCATTACATGGATAGCACTGGCCCATTCATTACATGGATAACACTGGTCCTATCATTACATGGATAACACTGGCCCTATCTCTACATGGATAACACTGATCCTATCATTACATGGATAACACTGACTCCATCTCTACATGGATAACACTGACATTATCTTTACATGGATAACACTGGTCCTATCTCTACATGGATAACACTGGCCCTACCATTACATGGATAACACTGGTCCTATCATTACATGGATAACACTGACTCCATCTCTACATGGATAACACTGGTCCTATCTCTACATGGATAACACTGACCCTATATGTACATGGATAACACTGGTCCTATCATTACATGGATAACACTGACTCCATCTCTACATGGATAACACTGGTCCTATCTCTACATGGATAACACTGACCCCATCTCTACATGGATAACACTGGTCCTATCTGTACATGGATAACACTGGCCCTATCATTACATGGATAACACTGGCCCTATCATTACATGGATTACACTGGCCCTATCTCTACATGGATAACACTGGCCCTATCATTACATGGATAACACTGGTCCTAACATTACATGGATAACACTGGCCCTATCATTACATGGATAACACTGGCCCTATCATTACATGGATTACACTGACCCCATCTCTACATGGATAACACTGGTCCTATCTCTACATGGATAACACTGGCCCTACCATTACATGGATAACACTGGTCCTATCATTACATGGATAACACTGACTCCATCTCTACATGGATAACACTGGTCCTATCTCTACATGGATAACACTGACCCTATATGTACATGGATAACACTGGTCCTATCATTACATGGATAACACTGACTCCATCTCTACATGGATAACACTGGTCCTATCTCTACATGGATAACACTGACCCCATCTCTACATGGATAACACTGGTCCTATCATTACATGGATAACACTGGTCCTATCATTACATGGATAACACTGGCCCTATCATTACATGGATTACACTGACCCCATCTCTACATGGATAACACTGACCCTATATGTACATTGATAACACTGGTCCTATCATTACATGGATAACACTGACTCCATCTCTACATGGATAACACTGGTCCTATCTCTACATGGATAACACTGACCCTATCTGTACATGGATAATACTGGTCGTATCTCTACATGGATAACACTGACCCCATCTCTACATGGATTACACTGACTCCATCTCTACATGGATAACACTGGTCCTATCTCTACATGGATAACACTGGTCCTATCTCTACATGGATAACACTGGTCCTATCTCTACATGGATAACACTGGTCCTATCTCTACATGGATAACACTGACCCTACCTGTACATGGATAATACTGGTCGTATCTCTACATGGATAACACTGACCCTATCTCTACATGGATAACAATGACCCTATCTTTACATGGATAACACTGGTCCTGCCACTACAGTTTGTTATGTTCTGTTTTATATTGTTAACTCTTTTTCCCAAGCTGGTCATTGTTTTCCAACCCCCGCATATAAGACTATACTCAGTGACAAGCGTCACTTTATCATAAGCACTTGTTAAACACGTGTTTCGCTCGTTAAAGCGCCATGTGTATTTTAACCCTTTGCCTCCAAACCATACACCCAGATTCATCTCACAATTCAACACGTGTATCATCAACTGACACACAAGACCCATAAATATTACACGAATATCGGTAATTAATTCTAAACCAAAATTCAAAGAAGTGTAAATATTTAATGTTTACCATCTCCCAAAAACGTTTTTCTCTTTCAAGCTTAAAGTGTTAATTTAACATATGTAAATGCGATAATATTGGATTTGGCTCAGTAACATGTGGTATTCCTCGTACAGATGTTGTAAACATAGACTTAAAATAAACAAATTATTTTAGCTGTTCTGGGCAGTAAACACACAACCTGCTTCTAAACTAGGACTTCCCGAAAGTTTTAAAAAATATTTATGCATAAACTTTTCAGTTTCTTGAAAGACTTGGCTTTAGTTGCACAGATTTCGTTTTTGATAAAGTTCATAACTGTATGGGTTTTTCTGAAGCTCTTTTAAAAATAATTTACACAAATTATAAGGTTTCTTAAATTCTGCCTCTTAAAAGACCAACATTTCAACAAGAGCAATTAATGCTCTAAAGCTCTTGTCCTTGACATGTTTGCAACATTTAATTTTTTAACGTAATATATACCATGTTAAATTGCAAAAGTTGATTTAGGGTAGTATTTTTTTCCAGCAATTTATAGATAGAGATTTGTAGAAAATCGAAAAATATAACATGAAAATTATTCCTGATTATTTACAAATAAACGATGTGTTAAATTTCATTTATTCTATACATGCCATATTCAAATTATGGTTAAGTATGTATTAATTATGGGTTGCTTAGTAACGACGTTGGTTTGGCTTGAGCTCCATGTTTTAACCACAATGGATTTGAGCAAAAGTACACGCGCACGTCACTCGAATCATATGCAAGATATTAAAATATCAAGTTCGGGTAATCGTAAATCTGACGTTTATGATTTATCGTCCAGGAAAGGATATCAATTGTCATCTGCCTGGTCACGTGCGCGTTAAGTGACCCTAAGCTGGCCAGCTGGGAAACGGGTGATTGAGTTTGATACCCCTAATATTCGCTAAGGGGGTGGGGTCTGCGCGTTGTAAGAGAGATCAAGCTTATAGAGAAACCAATATCAGCTAATCACCCGTTTCACAGAGGATGTGGAATAATTTTAAGAAACGCTGCAATATGAATACCGGAATCTGGAAACGTGGTCTCGTGAACAATGCTTGTCGCGTGCCAGGTGGAGCGGTCAACTTCAAAGACGTCCGACAGGTGTGCGTCGAAGCAGCTGATCCGCTGCGCGTGCGATCATTGTCAGAGAGGCATTCAAACTCGAGAGGTTGGATGTTTACAAAGTCAAATACCAAAACTGGCTATGTAGCACCCGTGCGCCGGCATCGGTGTGTCAAAGTTAAAATAGGTACACGGACCACGGTGCTGACACATCAGTCACGACCCTACAGAACTAGACAAGCCGTTCAATAGCATTGGTTAAAATTACACAGACTGAACACACTAATTATGGGTCTGTAATTGTTGCCATTGTGATGTAGCAACTTTAGGTGAAGTGTCTTCTCAGTATCCAGATGGCTTCACGAGCCGCCTTCAGCATGTATACAGTATAAAGCTGCTGACAGCCACACAAGAGCCATGTTGACATGTGTCGGACGTCAAACAAATGACGCTGGTGTTTAAACCAGTCAAGCATTATATCAACGATATAGTATCACATGTCATATGTTAAATGAATGTTTAGTTATTAATGTCATTAAACTTGCAGCTACTTAAAGTTTTTAATTCGTTTGAACATTTTGCAGATACGCACGTGTGTTGAAATGGGTCTGAAGGGCAAGACATATGCATGGTGTAATTACACTTATTAATCAATAACTTCATCTCGTTTCATATTAACTCGTGGCATGTGTTCGTTGTTGTCATCAATGAGCGTCACTTGCAGTATGATTTTAGTGTCAAAACGTGCCACTTTTATGACGAACATTCCGCCGTAATTAGTATTAATTACAGCGACTGCAACTTATTGTCAACGCTGCCAAACACAAGTTCCTCCATCACATTAAAAGACAAAAATTATTTCTGTTGACTTTGAATAATGAATACTTCTGTGTAGAGGTTTACTCATTTTATGTTAGAACATAGAACATTTTAGTTCAATGGAGCAGAAACGACCAAACGAATTAATTAATAAAATAATTATCTCAATTCATATTTGTACGCGTCATATTTGCATAAAGGTATTATTCGCAAAGATTAACAGAGCTGATACATGAATGATAGGGTTGTACCGATTATCGAACGCAGATGCATGCCAAAGGTAAACGGTTATTGAACGCAGATGTATGACAAGGGTTAACGGTTATCGAACGCGGATGCATGCCAAGGGTTAACGATTATCGAACGTAGATGCATGACAAGGGCTAACGATTACCAAACGCAGATGCATGACAAGGGTGTAACGATTATCAAACGATTAATCGCAAATGTATGTTCCCTCAATTCTGTGTAGAAGGTACGAACAAACTGGTCAATATGCGTAAAAAAAACTCTTAAATCTCCTCTGGTGAAGTTTACATATCCCTGTGTCGCATATATACAGTGATTCTCCCCTTTCATGGCCATCTCATAAATACACCACCGATATATATATAGCCCCTAGAGCTGCAATAATGTAAATATTTAGACCAACAAACTCGTTAACCCGCGGAAGACGTTGAAAGTCGACCATTCTGTTTCTATTGGTGCATGTGTTGTCTATATTTGAACATATACCTTCTGCCTTTGTACAGACGCTTGATAAACTGCCTAAACACTCCGCAGACTCGAACTAACATTAGACTGGGTTCGAATCCCGGTTTGTCCGGGTTGTGTTTCTGGGTACTTAAGTGGGCGTGGAGACAAGCTGCAGCTGCTACAAAGATATCTGTTCAATTAAAATTATGAGCAAAAATATATTTTTTACTAAAAACACATTGCAACAATGTAATTTTTGTCGCAGACAATTTCTTTTTTTCCAACAATATGAAGCACAATTAGTTTTTTTTAATATTTTCGGGAACAATATATTTTGTTCGAAAAAATCCCAGGAAATTTCAGTCTCATTTTTCGAAAGGATATTCGAATAATGGGAGTAACACTGAACATGGTTTTATTTATAATACGTATCGTGAACAGAGCATTTTTTCAATAATTTTATCCCTCTCCTCCCTGAAACTGCTCACAGAGATGAGATAAACAGTTATGGATGTTATTTTAATATAATACTCATCAACAGAACATTGAAAAATGTCATTTACTATTGACACTTGGTAGAAATGTGTATTTTTTTCTATTATTTTAAGATCAATGAAACTGAAATGGATCAAAACTTCATTAGACTGGTCCCTTGCCCTCATGCAGCTCCTCAGTTCGCTGGCTGCACAAAATGTAGCGTGCGCAACAGAGGCGGGAGACCAGTCTAAGACGTTGCTGCGCTATTCGCCACATGTTCCCGCAAGCTGCAACAAAGTCGACATTCGGCTTGTCGGTCACGAGTCGGTCAACGAATGTTGCTGCGCAGAACGTACATACATATGTATATAACTTGATGATGGCGGTGTAGTGGCTAGGTTTTGGGGAAAGGAAAAATCTGTAGGGAGTAACAGAGGTTTGGTCCGATGGATCTGCCAAGGAAATAACCACTCCTACTTTAGTGATTAAATGTTGAGTACAAGATAAGTTCACTGAACAGGTTCAGTAAATATTTCCCCGAAACCTCCGAAGTCTTTCCCCCTGTATGTTTCTTTCATGCAACGTGTAACGAAGGCTACAGAATGTCAAAATGCACGAAGACCACCACCAAGAGCAGTTTCCCGCGTAATTGCACGTGCCCGACCCAGGTGACCCGTAAAGGAGTGGTGGCGTTTTGGCAGACTCCCAGCATTCCTTGCGGAAATTTGATGTTATTCTCCTAAAAACTATTTTAACGTGAAAACACTAATTTTTCCTAACTTAATTTATGATGGCATTTTAATACCACCCAAACGCTTTTTATCTCAACACAAGGTTTTCTACAGACGTGATTTATGAAAATGACACTGCGTGCACTGTTTTGTGGCAAACGCACCGCGAATTATATACATGTATTGCATGACCTCTGCAGATCCTGACTAAAAAATGCGACTAGACTGGAACAGTCTCCATTCTATTAAAATAAACTGTAAATAATGTTTTCTTATTGCCTTAAAAAATCAAACACAGAAAGGTTTTATGCAATTTGGAACATACCTGGGACGAAAAGAAACTCCCTCTCAAATTTTGTACATTATAATTTAATTTCATATTGGAAAGAGGGACTGCTTGTGGTAGCTTAATACTGCTTTGTGATATGTTTATAAGTGCTTCTATTGATATATTCAAATACAACAGTGTAATAATATGTAGTTTCACAAAATATTCAGGCAAAGAAAATCTGCATCTCCTCTCTAGCAATATATTCATAGCAATATTTGTATTCTATTGTGTATGTCAATGTTTTTAATTAGCCATGTTCATGTTTTGTACCCTGCCCCCTATGGGTGTATATGTACAATAAATATTCTTCTTCCTCTTCTTCTTCTTCTTCTTCCTCTTCTTCTATGTTTAAATGCCGCAATGTAATATTTTATATACAGTATAGTACGGTTATAACGAACTCAAAGGGACTACTAATTTCAGTTCGTTATAACCGTAGTTCGATATAAGCATATATACAGCATAACTAAAGCAAATAGTCGGGACCCAAAAAGTAAGTTCGTTATATCCGTCAGTTCGTTATAACCGTAGTTTACTGTACTACAATGTGATATATTTAAATACTTTAATCAGGTTGCCTATTGTCACTGGTTATTTATTATAGGGAAGGGTTCGGGGATGTCACGGGAAAATGTTACATGAATTGGGGGATGGGGAACGGGATTGGGGGCGGCGGTTGGAGGGTTGGGGGGGGGGGGGGGGGGGGCAGATATGAAATGCATTCCTAAGACCAATCTCTCACCGCACTCAGTCTCAATAATAAATGACCAGTCTGTTAATGATTTGTATCTCTTCCGAAAAAGTCGTATCTTTCGTTATGTGAAATAAATGTCGTTTTTAACATATTTAATTTTGCTCAGGATCTCTATGACTGGTTCGTCTTGTCTCAATAACTTCCAGGCCACCGTCATATTACTGAGTGCGCGAGTTAACATATTTTACACTAAACTGTGGTTAATCAGACCCCAAGTATATGTGATAAGTCGAAGCCTCATCTGCAGCTTCAGCCTGTTTCCCGTCACCTTCACAGGCAAACTAGCAGACCTAAATTACATGTGATCTCAAACATGCTGTATCTGACAGCCATCTTCTTGTTCCACATTCATTCACGTCGCGGGTGTCACGCTCAATTTCCAATATGGCATCCAAGATGGCGGACTTCCGGTTTCTTCTACTTTCCACACGTCGACGTGGGAGGCGACCGTGGACGAATTGAGGTCTAATAATGTCTTCGGATGTGGAGTAATTGTTGCAGGAATTTGATTCTTTTGGTGTGCGAACTGAGATATCTCCCGCTGAATGAATCCGATGACTACACAACGTTCAACAATGTAATCTACATATATTGTCTCTGAAGTGAGGTGAAATAGGGTTTAACGTTGCGTCCAAGATTATTGCACTTATAAAGCGACGTACATTTACGTGTGTGTGTTTGTGTGGCTGCTTGTACTAGTCCGGACTGATGCCGATTTATAGTACTAGCTCACTGAGATACCATGCCGCAGTTTTAACATGAATACCCAACTCAGACACAGTAAAACTGACTTTTTTAGCCCCTTAATGCCGAGCGCCAGACAGGGTAACAACAAGTACCATCTTTTAACGTCTTTTGGTATGACGCGGCCGGAGGTCGAACCCCGGACCTTCCGCTCTCCGGGCGGCCGCTCTACCACTAGACCACGGAGGTCTGTTGTCTCTGATCGAGGTGAAATGGGGTTTAACGTTGCGTTGAAGGTTATGTCACTTATCGTATATCCGGACAGACTAACATCTAGTCTCTGAAATATGAACATATTTTACAGATGAAAACAGTTGTTAAATAATACTTATGAAATATAATGAAAAGAAGACCAGAGACTTCATTTTCAGATGCTGCAGTAATCTAGACTTGCCAAATATTATCGTCAAAGGCGCCGGGATTCGCTGTGCAGCGTTGCGTCCCTTGAGCACGCCAGAAACCTATGATTGTGGGTTCGAATCCCGGTTCGCCCCGATAATGTTTCTAGGTTTGTCAGCACCATACCCGTGCTCGTGGGTTTCACCGAAGTGGTAAACGTCCGAGACACGCATCACTTCAGGCTTTCCTCCCACATTAGCTGACACGCCGTGATGTAACTGGAATTAAACCCAACTCACTCCCTCCAGTCATTTAGAATGTTAACAATTTTCTTCCTTAACTGCCAACAGTATATTTCAGTGTTTATATACACTAACCGGTAAGATTATTTCCTATTCCCAACATACTGGAATACTGTGAAAAGCGGTGTTAAACCCAACTCACTCACTCACTCACTCACTCAAATCATTTGGAACTTTTTTTAAGGGACCGACCATTTCAAAGTGGGGGAGTGGGGTGGTTTTATCCCAAAAATCTTTAAAAAAGAAATTCATTATGCTTCAGGGTCTTGAAATACATTCCATTTTTGCAAAGTGTGTTTCATAAAAAAATATTCACGCTCAGTCTTAATTAAAGAAATATTTCGTTTTGCAAGTGTAGTTGGTAAAATATCTAATCTCCATACAAAATCTCGAAGTGTCTGTCTTTGTTGATAATTTTAAGTTGTTTACTAAATATCCAGGTGAGAAACAGTGTCGTATGTTTCTTTGTTTGTTTGTTTGTCGGATATTTACTTTTATATCAGCAAGATAGAGACTCTATTGAACTGCTGGCTTTGTCAATGTTGTGATTTACAAGAAGTTTTTTTTCTTAATTACATTGTTTATGATTTTACGAAATACAACTTACCACACAGTACATTCGAACTCAAGTTTGCATTTAATCAGGTCATGTAATCTAGGTTTTGTGATATAAAAACCGAGAAAATAACTATGCATTTCACTTAGCTCAGATTTCTAATAAAATGTGCATTTGGCGTAGAGGAGGTTTTGGAGGAGTCGTGTGTTCATAAGGACGCGTTTTCAACAATGGAAGTCGCAATTTTCGCTACCGGTGCAATTGATAAATTAAAGTTGGACGTGATGAACATTAATAAACTATAGATAATCTGAAAAATGATATTTGCGTACGGATACGTTGATATAGCAGCTATGAGACGTTGAACTAAAGGGTTCTAAATTTTCCTTTTAAATTTAATTTACACTGTCGTACACATGAATAAAACTAACTAGAACTGGTAAACTGCAGAGTTTGAAACCTCCCATATTCAACCAGTTTAAAATTCATTTTGCACTTTACACACTGCCAGTGAAATATGAGAGGCTGATGTAAGTCTAGATTATGCACGCCCCACAACTTGCGGTTTTGCATTTCCCCAGAAGCACATTCTTTCACTAAACCTGAATATTCGATTCCTTGACAAACAACCCAAAAACTAATAAAGCAGAGCACGACCTCTAAAAAGGTCACAACGCTAACCCAAATTTCACGATTTCCTTTATTTGCAAATATCGATCGATACCACAGGGGCTAGAGCTGTTGGGGAGGACAAAGGAATGGCGGTCATAATTTCAAGTGGAACAATGAGCATTGGCGCGTGCAGGGTGCGCGTGTGTTGCACAGAGCAGGTGTTACCTGTGGGCGATGGGTGATGAGGGGGGTGGGGTATAGAGGTAGGCAGCTGGAGCGCTAGGTTGCGCACGGGATTGTATTGTTTTATGAGTGAAAATTACACAGACGGACAGTGAAGAAATGCCGATTATCTTAAAGACTTTGAAGACATTATGACGAATCGACAGTTGTCGGATACAGCGGAAATAACAGTTGGGGAGGGTGGGACGGAAAGATGACAGGGTCTAGGGGTAAGGGTCAGAGAAGAAACTGGGGATACAAACGTTTATGTGCACTTTTTGACACAGTGTATTATTTCCCTTTATCTTTTGACAATACACTGACATTAATTATTCAATGTATTTCATATCAATTATGTATTATCCTTAGATATGATAAAATATTCATAATTTAGAGAAGTATCGCACATATGGGGAATGCGAGGGTATTTTGGGTTGTCAGCTGTGTATTTAAAGTTTAGAGGGGGAACCAGAAAACGAAAGGTATGTGTTTAAAGGCGGTTTAAAGTTTGACTGAAGGAAGAAACAAGGACAGTTTATTATAGCGTTCGCGTTTTTACAACAAAGTCGATTTTCTTTTCTACAGTTGTTATATGTTAGGGAATTGCTTGAAATGAAACACATGATTATATGTTTGTTGTGTTTTTTCTTGATTTACGCCGGACTAGCAATACTCAAGCTCGACCTGTTTTGAAATGATTATATTTATCATATGCGCAGTTTCTTTTGGTGCCGAGTATATATAATTTCATGGCGGCCTGTAAATAATGGAATCAGGAGCTTGACAAACCAGAGGTTGTACTCATCATCAACGTCCAACGTTGTCGGAGTACGACGATACGTAGTCAACATGAGTCAACACTATAGTAACTCAGTCTCCGCGGTATTCCACAGTCGCGGAATATTTTGCAGAAATACCCATGCGCTCGGTGCAGAATGTATCTATCTTGCAGAAAAATCACATTTTGTGCAGAACTTGTGCAGAATTTTGCATTTTCGGCCGAAGAATTCGTTGAATACACTGCAAAATTTTAACATGCGAGTCCAAAACAGATTTTAAACTTGCAAACGGATATTCATTTCGTTTTGGAGTGAAAATGACTTTTGTATTATTGCTTACCCTCAGTGCATGTCTGTATGTTTCTGCTAGCGGTTTCTGAGTCACTTCAATAAGCTATTCTAGCCGTGAATAAGTTTATCGTACAAATGCCTACCACAAGTCAAACAGATGCAAAACTACGAAATTCACAAAAAAAACTAAGTTGAAAGTTTGCAGAAATCTTGTGCAGAATTATCAAAACATGGTTGCAGAATTTATATATTTTTTGGCCGCGGAAGACAGCATGGACTGCGTATAGCAAAGAGACACACAGAGGGACACTAGGTATCGAAGCAGCTGCAAAAGATAGAGTTAATCATGGCAATAACATTGCTGAAATCTGATGTGTCGTATTTTTCAGTTAGAAGCCTATCACGGCGTGTCAGCTTAATTATGAAAGGAAGCCCGACGTGACGCAGGCCCTAGACCCACAAGGAATAGTGTGTAATACCAAGGATCATAATCAGAGATTTGAACCTGGACTCCGACCGCTGTAGAGTGGGGGCACCTATTACTGGGCTTACGGTGTTCCCTGGTGATTTGGCTGTAGTGATGATTTGTCCGTACAAAATAATTATTAGATTTTCATCCCCACACGCCTCAATACCAAACACCAAACCTCAAATATGTTTTTCCCTAGTACCTAAACAGTCGAAGTAAATGTCTGTTTGTCGCCTTCTGTCTTTACATGTTTAAGTATATCAATATATGTTGTCCTATTAAATAGCTATGCTCGACGCGAATCAAATACGTTGACAGTTTATATACACAGATGTCTTGAACCCAAATAGTAAACAATTTAATTTATTGTGTTATTTATCCAATTGAAGTATTGTGAATACCTATTAAAAAGTAAATGAAAATGTCTCAGTCCAAACGACAAATTATTTGGGGATATTTTTTATTCGAGTTGTAATAAGTTAAGTCATGTGGGCAGTAGTAGTCTGTCACACAGACCCTGAAACAAATATATCCAATACAGCTCATGCAAGTCTATAATGTTTGGCAAGTCTAGATTACTGCAGTATCAGGAAGAAAGTCTCTGGGCTATAAGTTAACAAATGTTTTTTTTCTGTAAAATATGTTCATTTCAGAGACTATATGTTAGTCTAGGGCGGTAGTTCTTATATATATACAGTGTGACCTTTTGTCAATTTGTAACAACAAATCAACCGAAATTGTACCGCACTCGTTTCATTTAATGCTGTTGAATATCTTGAATATCTTAAGACAAGTACACGGCAAATACCACAATATGTATATGTAAGATATAAAAAAAGAAGATGGACACATAGCAAGCAAACACCTGATTATTGCAGATAAACCAAACCACCTTGGTACATTCGTGACCAACTCATGTTATTCCCGGTCAAGCCGAATAGCGAATCGTGCCCCTCTCGTGGCCTTTTTTGCGACTGGGTTCCGTCTAAACGCAAATTTACGGGCATAGGTGAAGGAATGGCACCTAATGATTTATGTATATTTATATCATATATATTCCAAATGCAATTCGGGACTTACAGTATTATACAGTGTGATTGAACAAATTTAACTGTATCTTGGGCGTATATTTAAATGCAAGACATGTAACATTAAAAAATATTCCTGAGGGATTCTTTGACCGGAGTACTTGAAGCCAAACGCGCATTCTGGTTCGTATGTCGTATTTACGCACATAACATTCATCGATAGGGGGACGAGTCTTCTTGCAGGTTACGGAAAGGGTCTAGCGGTCACGAATGCACCTTGGTAATGGCGAAATGCATACTAGGGGACGCAACTCCATTTCAGATTTTATTCTTTTCCCACCTTAGGGTACACCAGTGACATTCTATTTTATGGTCTCTGCGTTAACATATTGGATTGGATCAAATGGCAAATTCATGACTTCCTCAGCAATAGAGGCCAGTGTGATATTTGACATATTCATTGTTTTGGGTGTCCACGAAAGTTTACATTACTTTGTATAGCGTATACTGTTAATGGAATATGTCTCTCGTAACCCGCTCTGGGTGGCATTTGTACGTCATGAATTATGGTACTTGTCTTAAGTTCTTGAATGATATGTACTGTAGAAATATCGAGAATACAATAAAGAGTTTTGAATTGTAGTGTCGTCTGTATTTTATCTTCTCATTAGCTGTTATTTAAATATGTCCTACTGCTGGGATTCGAACCCTTTCACATCGCATGACATTTCACTAATGATTCTCAACTAGCTACAACTGTAGCTTTAAGGACAGTAGGTAAATATTTCTAAATCATAGTTGATTTTTTATAAATTATTACTGTCCGTGTGAGGTATCCATATTTTGATATATCTTTACTTACACAGAGATGTCGAATTCTGATTGGGTGGGATCCATTCTAGTATTTTCAATGTACCCCGCATTTTCAAATACCAAATCTCCTTTCAAGTTTATGTGATTTTTTTATATATCCTTCACATTGACGAATCTGTCAACTCAATGCAAATACCGTAGTTCCAATGGTTTTCTAATCGCCATCCACTATAACAAACCCCACAACATAAAGTTTGTTTTGTTACAACAAAAGAGTTGAAGAAATACATATTTATTTCAAACCTTTTATCACTGGTAGCTTTTGTTTTCAAGCTGTCATTTGTGGCCTCGCAGAACAACCTCGCCAATGAAGATTAATGGTTAGTTGTCGGAACCAACTGTAGGTCAAGGGAGATAACTCCAATTGCGAACACCACGGACTGCAGTTGATATTTCGACGTTGAGCAAATAAGAGTTCTAATCTATCTACAAACGTAGATATGTTATTTTTGCAAATCGTGTTTTTTTTCTTTCCTCGCGTAAATTTATTACTCATTACTTGCAATGTTTCGTGAAAATATTTAACAATTGTTATATAGTATCATTACATTATGAGCCTATGAAGGTGTGCAACTTGAGTAGCTTGGCTAAATTGTTTGAAACATATTTTATTTGTTTAATGTCATTCCTCGATTATCCAGTATACCATATCTCCATTCTATAATGACGAATACCCTGGACACATTCCCACTCAAAGCTTCGTTTTGGAAGTGATGTCACTACAGCGAACCCTCACTACAACGCTACCTTTGGAGTCCACATTATTGAGACCCATGAAGATCCCAGGGGAATAGGTCTTCAGCAAGCCATGCTTGTCGTAAAAGGCAACTATGCCTGTCGTAAGAGGCGACCAGCGGGATCGGGTGGTCAGACTCGCTGACTTAGTTGATGCATGTCATCGATCCAAATTGCGCGGATCGATGTTCATGATATCAATCACTGGATTGTCTGGTCCAGACTCGATTATTTACAGACCGCCTTCATATAGCTGGAATATTGCTGAGTGCGGCGTTAAACAACAAACCAACCACATTATTGATGAGCGTTATAGACGATCAGCGGTTTAATCAAGGTGGAGTCGTAGGGGGTTGATGTCAATAAAAACAGCATAAATGCTCTGCTCACCTAACACGATCTACGTTGCACTTTTCAGAGTTTAAAAAAAATCAGAATAGCAGTTGTTTAGGATTTATATTGTTAAAAAAGATGTATCGAGTGTTATGTATCTCAATCTTCCTTATCAATGAGGTGACGTACTGAACGGACTCCTGATGCAATTATTGTCGTGTTTTATATCGTTTTCAGCACAATTGTTCCATTCAAGGGTTCTCCGTGGGGATGCTGATTAGAATAGGTTGTACCAGTCTATATCCTTCGTACAAGGCTACTTAATGGATTGGTAGGTTGTGACATAGTTGGTCATCATACTCCTTTGTTCATAACATCAATCACAGGTTTGTCTGATCAAGGCTCAAGTGGTTAGAGGCCGCTGTCAAATAGCTGGAATATTACAACCAAGTCAGGCAGTCTGACCACCTCTTACGACCATATGCTTGTGGTAAGAGGCAGCTGTATCGGGTGGTCAGACTCACTGACTTGGTTGATGCATGTCATCGTATCCCAATTACGTGGACTGATGCTCATGATGTCAATCACTGGATTGTCTGGTAAAGACTCGGTTATTTACAGACCGCCGTCATATAGCTGGAATACTGCAGGCCTTAAACAACAAACAAATCTTAAGACCCAACAAAATCATCAAGAGCATCTGCCCGGAGAGCGGAAGGTCAGTTGTTCAATCCCCGCCTGCGTCATACCAAAAGACATTAAAATATGGTACTTGTTGTTACCCTGCCTGGTGCTTGGCATAAAGGGACAAAACTAGGACTGGTAGGCTCGGCGCCAGTATACTGTATCTGAGTGGGGTATCCATGTTAAACTCCAGTGTGCTGTCTCAGTGGGCTAGCACTATGAAGCTGGCATTATTCCAAGCAGCCACACAGACAGGGTCCTCACACTAATACACAAGACAGAATACGTATTGTATGGTAGAAGATAGTTTATTGTTGATATTTCAATATATACACCAACTACTTCAACCAATCAGGCTTCTTACAAAATATCCTATTATCCTTCCATCCCATGCATTCTTACATACTTAAATAACAGTAATATAAACATACATACATACAACCAACAAAAGAACAATATTAACAGGAATATTGTGATATGGTATACCAGATCAAGCTAGGAAATAAATACTTCCATCAACACATTTCAGTGTCCAAAGAATAGTCAAGAGACTTGCATTCAGTCTATCTTAGTGAGTTAGGTGGATTTTATGCCACTTTAAGCAATATCAGTCCATAATAACATATGAACATATATCCTGCCTATTCACTACCTTCTAGGGGGAAACATGTTCACTTTTCATTTGAAAGTTATGACATTATTAATATTGAATTCCTGCCTAAACAAGACAAAATTAAAAAAATAGAAAAGTGTTGGTTTTCATGCTAAAACTCTAGATGACCTCATCTCAAGTCTGCCAGAAGACAATTTTTTTCAGGCACAGAAGAACTAAATTTGTCCTGCTTGAAAACAAATCTGCCTGTGAAAAACTATTATTTCAACAACATTGTCAGATAATTAATGTTTTTTATCAACATGTGTTCCTGATCTACATGAGTGGTTAGGAATGCTGTATTCCCTAATAACCTTCAGATTGCAACAGTACAGGGACATACACTAAGGCCCTACATCTAGATACTGGTGGATTGTTACGCCTACATATAGACACAGTTAGATCCTATAGGTAAAAACAGGTAGTCCCTAGGGTTAGACACAGTTATGACGTACAGGAAAGTACAGTTAGGTACAACAGGTAGATACAAGTAGGCCCTATAGGTAATTAAAGGTAGTCTCCACAGGTAGATACAGTTAGGCACTATCCATATATCCCACAGGTAGGCCCTACAGGTAATTTCAGGTAGATACAGTTTGGCCTAACAGGTTGATATATATAGGCCCTATGGGTAATAACATGTAGATCCTACAGGTAATTAAAGGTAGTCTCTACAGGTAAAATAGCTAGGTCATATGGTTAACTACAGGTAATCCCTAAAGGAAGAAGCTGATTTCTCTTTACAGGTGGATACAGGTAGGCCAAAAAGGTAAATACAGGAAGTGCCTTCAGGTAGACAGAGGTAGGCCCCATTCCTACAGGTAGACACAGGTATACTATACACATAGGGTCTGCTTCCAGTAATGCCTATGTAACAGACACAGGTGGCCCAGTGGTACAAGGTGCCTCAACTTGAGGTTTCCCTGGACCGCTGGGTATTGGTTTGATCCCTAGTCTGGTCAAAAACCGGCTCCACTCTGGGCTTTCCACACAGAAAGCTGTAGGCATTACAACTCGTTGGCAAGTAGGCATTAGTAGAGGAAAGCCATCAAGGCTGCCTCCAAGTGGCTATCAGTGCGTACACAGATAAATCTAGGACAACAATAAACTGGGCAACTCCCATCCACATCATTGAAGGTGGGATAACTTAACTTTCCTACGACTAAAAAGAAAGGGGTACATTTATTGCAGTTCTTTCTGGCATTAACCCATATATAAATGAAGCATTGAGATTTATTGACAAATGTTCCATTTTGAAATACGAATAGTGAATCAGCCATAATGATCCAGACTGGCTGCTTTGATAACTTCCCTGTCCTAGTCTTTCATCGTGGATGTTCAGATTCCAGAGAGGCGATATGAGCGTAGGCTACTCAAATTGCTCTTCCATATTTTGGTTAAAACAAATATATTCAAATAATTTGTTTGTTTGGTGTTTGTTGTTTGACGCCGCATTTAGCAATATTCCAGCTATATGACAGCGGTCTGTAGATAATCGAGTCTGGACCGGGCAATACAGTGATTGACATCATGAGCATCAATTCACACAAATGGAATACGATGACATGCATCAACCAAGTCAGCAGGCCTGTCCACCCTATCCCGTTAGTCGCCTATTACAAACATAGTCGCCTTTTAAGACAAGCATGATATCCTCATTAGATGAGAGAGGTCTGTGAAGAACTACCTCAGTAAGTCAGTCATAGATTGCTTCAGTGACCACTACGAATTACAGAAAATGCTTGCCAGCTTGTATTTGTGAGCTAATAACCCCTGGTAAAGTTATTATGTCGTGGGAATGTGCAGAAAGAATGCACGAATCATGCAATTGTGCAGCCTAGATCTATCTGTGTGTGTATTGAAGGTATATTGCACTTTGCAGTAGACATTTAAACATGGAACTTCTCACTGTCAACTCTCATGAAGTGGAAATGATACAGAGGTGCACTGGAAGAGTTAGAAGTCCCATGTGACATTCAGTCTGAGATCAAGTTACACCAGTGATACATCTGAGCAAGGTGGCTGTTGTTGCTGTACATTGAGCTGACACACACCTCATGTGGCAAATAGTTCTCAAGGTCCTCAATCCCCTGAATTTTTAATTATGCCAGACTTAATTATTTTCTTCAATGTATTTGGGCTAAAACTTCAAATTGAAGAGGATTTTTTTAAAACAAGTTAGCCTAATATCAACTTTAGATTCTTAATTCTTTTACTTTGCATCCTGCCTGGAATATTTACAAAGAAAATCAGTTAGACCATGAATGGAGTATAGGAGTAAATGATCTATCTTAATGTGATTGCTTACCGAGCTGGAAAAAAAATTAACACAAATTTATTATTTTCTGAAAGACCTGAAACCTGAAATGTTCTGCATAATCCTGACTATTATCAGATTATTACACAGGAACTATACACTGACCCTACACTACTGTTAGCCTATCTCTAATGTAATACTGACCAATGGCTATCTTACAAAATATGACCAAAACATACCAAGTGAAGAGGACATAAAATCCATTTTAAATCTGTACATTTCCTCATTGATCCCAAAACATTCACAAACCATGTATTTCAGTAGTGTCACTTGTCCAAATCTCAGCTTGGATACAAGTTAACATCCTTGACAATACAGTGTACAGTATCTCCACTGTTATACCATATATCCCCTAGACCCATTCCCTACCATAGCATCATCTAGGAAGTGATGTCACTGTCTCCATCAGTCCGATCGGAAACTACTCACATTGCATGTCAGTGTAATTGGATTGAGGGCTATTTTTAGTCAGACTCAAAACAAGGGTATTGTGGTAATTAGATCAAGTGTATTCATCAAAATAAAATTGAGACATAATACACTGGATTATCAAGGATGATCAGTTAAATGAAATAAGAATCCGGATATGTTTTCAGTGATTTCAGATTAATTCGGTGAAAGTGGAAAGACTGACCTGTGTGTCAAGGCCATGGACAAATGAAATTGTTCTGGTTTATCATAAATAACCCACCAACTTAGCCCAACTCTTTACAGGTTTGTGAAAACTAAATCATCAACACAGTGCTTGTGAAACAAAATATAAAAAATTTCGTTCAGACATATTTGTACGTAAGCAACCATGTCATAGATTAGTGTTTAGTCGGTTTACAAGGGCAAGAGAGAAATAAATGACCTTTTGTTTACCTATTTGCTGAGAATCATATTCCTTCAAATTCATATTTGTCTTACAATGATTGTGATAAAGTTGCTTAACTGAAAAATTCAAATATAAAAATAAATAAACAGAATCTCTAAGTCATTCTCTAGCTGATGTTATTCAGCTTGAAACATGATCATAGCCGGCTCCACAGACGTCGATGTTGCCTGGGGTGTGGCGGCCACTGCTGCAGTCTCGATTGTCTCTGCTGTTGTGAACTGAGCCTGGCCAGCCGCAAGTTGCTGAAACAGACCGAGGAAGATTGTACTGTACAGTGTACAATTATAACACATTCGGTTCCGCATGACATTTTGTAGGGAGGATATATGTTGTCATTGTTGAGTGTTAGTGTTAGAGTTGTGTTTGTTTGAGTTTAACGCTGGGTGGTCAGGTTCGCTGACTTGGTCGATGCATGTCATCAATCCCAGTCGCCTGGAACGATGCTCATGATATCAATCACTGGATTGTCTGGTCCAGACTTGATTATTTACAGACCGCCGTCATATAGCTGGAATATTGCTGAGTACGGCATTAAACAACAATTGGCCAAACATAATATCAACCACTGCATGTTTTTTTCTGGTTTGGATTCAGTAATGGCTAGATTTCCACAATACAGCTGGAACATGGCTTCTTATGGCTCTAGGTTTGGTTTGGTTTGGTTTGTTTGTTGTTTAACGCTGCACTCAGCAATTGGGATCGATGACATGCATCAACCATGTCAGCGAACCTGACCAACCGATCCCATTAGTTGCCTCTTTAGATGGCGCAGTTGCCTTTTACGGCAAGCATGGGTTACTGAAGACCTATTCTACCCCTGATCTCCATGGGTCTCCTGTGGCTTTAACAACAAATGAGTGAGTGAGTATGGTTTTACGCAGCTTTTAGCAATATTCCAGCAATATCACGGCAGGGAACACCAGAAATGGGTTTCACACATTGTACCCATATCAGGAATCGAACCTGGGTCTTCGGTGTGACGAGCGAACGCTTTAACCACTAGGCTACCCGACCGCCCCTTTTAACAACAAAGATAATTAAATAAAACAAAAAATACCTGCAAACTTGCATGTATGGCTTCAAGCTGACTGGGGTCCGTAACGACAAGTACTTGTTGACCCTGGTCGCCGACGGTGATGCTGGCAATGCCTTGGGCTTGTTGTAACTGCTGCAGCGCAACTTGGCTCGGCGCATGCAGCGTTACCATCCCCATCCCCCCAGCATCCTCAACCACGCCTTCAGCAGATACCATGGCAACCTGACAAAGAAAAATACAAGCATAACTATAAAAATAAGATCAGTGGGAGGTCCTCATGCTACAAGATGTACTGAGACAGCTGCTTGTTTCAACTGTGAAAAAAAAAATGTAGTTCAAGTCATTGGACATACAACTAAACTATGATAGCAAATGGGTCGAGGGTATTAATAGCAATAGAGTGGAGATATATTTCACTGGACAAAGCCAACACAATAGCAGGAAACTTTCCACAAAATATTACTGCTGTGATGACCTACCTGTTGAGGTTCTGATGTGTTGATAACCAGAGTTCCCTCCCCTTCCTCCTGAGATGCTCCTCCCCCGGCCAGTGTGACTTGTAATCGAGATCTCTTACTGGCGGGCTCCTCGCCTTCCTCACCTGCCAACACAAAATAACAGTCATTTAAATGTGATGAGGCTCTGCCAAATAGGAATTGGAATGGCAGTTTGGGCATGACATTGTTACTGCGACGGGGAGGACTAGGTCCTCAGTACCTCATTCTTGTATGATGGTGATCCTGGGGATACAGTGGGTTCTTCGCATTCCAGATACCGTATTCGACATAATAAGCGCCCCACTCTAATAAGCGCCCAGAGCAATATTTGCTAATATACTGGCTAGTGAACAAACCCAATGAGCAACCCTTCCGATTGATCAATGTACACATGACTTTATTCGTGGTTAATACGCACTTGTGTGTAATATGCACCCTTAATTATGGGCAATTAAATTCCGGAAAAATATATTTGTCATATATAAACCTTACAGGCTGTCAGCATAAACCACCAAATTTACTATCTTTCAACTCTGTTTTCTTTTCACCAAAATAATATTCTAATAAGAGCCCCCTATATCTAATTTTGAGAGCGCCCTGGACGCTTATTAGGTCGAATACGGTATTACAAGGTGACTGTGTGGACATGCCCCCAACTGTAACACAACACAACCCTACCGTGCGTGGTTCTTGCTGAACCTACCCTGCGTCAGTTGCTGGTGCTGCTGCTGCTGGGCAAATAACTGAGCCTCACTCTCAGCCGTGGTGTCCTCACCGTGTGCTGTCCTCTTGTGCATGGCCAGTGTTGATGTCTGCCGATACGTCTTGCCGCAGTGGTTGCAGATGTATGGCTTGGAGTGGGTGTGCACCACATGGTGCTTGTAAAGGCTGGAGTACTCAGTGAACCGCTTGTTGCAGCCCTGGACCGTACACACATACGGCTTTTCACCTGCAAGGAGAAAATCAGCATGGAATAATTTTTGTTATTTTGTTTATACAGCCTGAATGTGTGTCTCTTGCCCCCATGGGGATTCCAGATCAGAATAGGTCCCCAGCAACCCTTGCTGGACGTAAGAGATGACCACATGGCTTGGTGGTCAGCTATTGATCCCGACGGTGTTGATCACTGCTCACAATATCAATCACTGGATGGTCGTTTACTTACAGACCACCATCATATAGCTGGAGTGAGTTTTTGAGTTTGGTTTTACGCCGCTCTTAGCAATATTCCAGCAATAACACAGTGGGGGACACCAGAAATTGGCTTCACACATTGGCCCCATGTCAGGAATTGAACCCAGGTCTTCGGCGTGACGAGCGAACGCTTGAACCACTAGGCTACCCGACCGCCCCATATAGCTGGAATATTGATGAGTGCAGTGAAAACAACATACAAACTGTGGCTCCTGAGCTGAATCAAGCAAGCATTCTGAGCTGACAGGTTTTTCACTGCTAGAACTAAGGTGTTCCAGCATTGAAGAACCTATTCACTCAGCATGCTTCCTCAGTGCAATGCAATATACATATCGATAATCAGTACATTTATTTTACACTGGTAACAGTTCAACTTACAAGACCCAGCTGATAACATACACAGTCAAAATGCAAAAGCCTCTCAAGCTGTTCTACCCATCACAAAATCACAATCCCCTACATCAGACGATTTCACAATACCATGAAATTTATAAACACACAGGATGTCAAAACACTACTGAACGTCTAACATGAAATCAGAAGTTCAAGGAAGGGAGATAACTCTGTAGTCATATGATGAACAGAAGATCATTACTGCCTGTAGTGAGTGAGTTTGGTTTTACGCCGCTTTTAGCAATATTCCAGCAATATCACGGCAGAGGACACTGGAAAATGGACTTCACACATTGTACCCATGTGGGGAATCAAACCCGGGTCTTCAGCATGACAAGCAAACACCTTAACAACTAGGCTACCCCACCACCCCTGGCTGCCAGTAAATAGCTGTGTCTGGGCCAAATAAACTAACATAAAACAAATCAATTTAAATGTCAGGCTGAAAAACCCAATGTTTATAATAATACCAAGATATCGAGAAATGGTATGTAATGACATTTATGACACAAAATCATGTCATCCGAGTGGCTAGTCACCGTCTTGTAACAACTAATACACTACGTAATATTTTCATATCATATATATTCATACTATAGTGATGTGAAAATACCGAGTGGTCCTTAACTTATTTTGGGTAGTATGCAAGCAAGCCTGCATGAAAACCATGAAGTTCAAGAAGATATCACTTGCATCCCACATCACAAACACCCTTGACTGAGGCTAGTGGCATGGACTGCGTACCTGTGTGTATTCGGACATGGTTCTTGTAGTTGGTTGCGCTGGCGAAGGCTCGTCCACACCCTTCCACCTGGCACACGTACGGCCGCTCCCCCGTGTGGGTACGGATGTGAACTTTACGAATGTTGGACGTTGTAAAAGATCTATCACATCCCTCAAAAGGACATTTGAACGGCCTCTCTCCTGAAATCATCAGAATCAGCCATTGAAACATATTTTGTTTCAGGAAAGTTCAATATGAAACTGAAAATTAAACAAGACGAAAACTGAATAAGCACGAAACTGAAAAGCTACACCTGTCAGTTTTAATAAGCTAATGAAGGTTGGAAGTAGTATGAGTCGCACTCTGCGTAAACTTTGCAGGAAAACATGTCAGTATTGAATCCAAATTCTCTAAGCATTCCATTGAGGTAAGGTGAGGTGAAATTGGGTTTAACGTCCGGTCCAATATTATTGCACTTATATAGCGACGTGCATGCAAGTTTGTGTGTGGCTGCTTGTACTATTTCAGACTGATGCCGATTTATAGTGCTAGCACACTGAGAAACTATGCTGCAGTTTAACATGAATTCCCCACTCAGACATAGTATACTGACACCAAGCCGACCAGTCCTTGTTTAAGCCCCTTCATACCGAGCGCCAGACAGGGTAACAACAAGTACCATCTTTTAACGTCTTTTGGTATGAACCCAGGACCTTCCGCTCTCCAGGCGTACGCTCTACCACTAGACCACGGAGGCGGTTCATTCCACTGAGACAGCATTGTAGTGCATATATACACAGAACTTTAGCTTCATTAACCATTATGCACCATTATGTCTGTGAGGGTTCAGGAACAAGGGTCATCATGAGGTCTAAGATTAAACTTATGATACAAACATAACATATCATAATTGTCATACCAATCAAATGTCACACTAATTTACTGTATATATGAGATGCAGATGTTTCGGAGAGACTAGCAAAAATTCAAGTCAGAGCGGCAGACAAGTTTCAAATCGAATCAACATTTTTAGAGCATGATAAAAGTTTACATAAAAAGGGTGATCGGCAAATATGATAGTCCAAAGGCAATCCAACCCGGCCCCATAGTAATAAATGACCAGACCCTTATTTTACATAAACCACTAGTCCGAAATGAGTTACGGATTAGCTCAAAACTCATAGTCAAAAACTGATGAAAAGTTTCAGGTTCATAATTTCACATTTTTTACACAGAATTAGATTCATTATTTACATTCTTAAAAAAGTGCAATTTTTAACAAATCAGAATTGAGTTTGCAGCTGACCTGTGTGAGTGCGGACATGTTTCTGGAGATCGCCGGATGTCTTGAATGCTTTATCACAGTTGTCTTCTGGACATTTGTAGGGTTTCTCCCCTGTGTGTACACGCGTGTGACTCTTGAGGCCGTACCCGGTAGCGAATGCCTTCCCACATGTCAGGAACTCACACTTGAATGGTCGGTCCCCAGTATGAGATCGCTCATGAACCTTTCAATGGAAGCAATTTAGCAATGAAATACCATTGTTTCAGTTCATTTACCAGGCAGTCTACATACTAATTATTTTTACCAGCTTCAACTTGAGTTGAGAACTTGAAATCATGAAATAAACAACCAATCAAAATACCTCTTCTGATTTGATTGTTGTTGTATGGACCAGAAATCAAAAGAACGATATGAGCAATGATCCAGACAATCAGGTACACTGACATGCAATCAACCAATTCACTCAATCAAACCCTCCAATTCATTGAGTCGCCTCTCAAAACCAGTAGGTTGCTGTGGCTTATTCTAACCTGGACTCACCTTGAGATGATGTAGAGTGGTGTAGAGGCGGCCACACCCCTCGTAGGCACACCCATAGGCCTTCTCCCCTATAGCCAACGCCTTCTCGGTGGCAATCCGGTTACAGCCCTGACCAAGCACCGTCTGAAGAAGAAATTCCTTCTTGTGAAAATAATATACTGTACATATTCTAGTGATCCACCTGAGGATATACAGATAATGCCACCTATGTGTCTTCATATCAATTCGTAGCTATATGGCTAAAATAATGCCGATGCAACGTTAAATTTCAATTCACTCACTCACACTTCATATCAAACAAATCAACATGAGTCAATAAAGTTTCAAAGACAAGGCGTTTTAAACTTTTGCTAACCCACATTGATTTACTTGATTAAAAGACACTCAAGTGAGAATCTATTTATCTTCAAAAATCATTCTTTAAAGTTTCTCAGTTATAAACAGTATTAACCAATGTCTTTAGCGTAAAAAGTACAGAGAGATTGGGGATGTCATTTGATTGTGATGTCATGGTAACCAATGACGTCACAATGGTCTGGCAAGCGCAATGATGCAATTTCATTGAAGCGCTAGGAGACATCGCTTGATCTCACCCAAGCAATATCTCCTGTGGAAGACAGTTTTGGATGAACTTTATATTAGAATAACTTATTAGTTTTTCATCCCCACCCACCTCACTAGCACACGACTTGCCTCACAGCATTATATTGTTCTTGATCACCAAAACAGATGAAGACAATCTGTGTGTGTGTTCTCTTATTTCTTTATTTGATGAAACTCTATATAGACAATCCAACCAAACCTTCATCTTCATGGGAATCACATCCATTGAAAGATGATGCTCCCACCTCACACTATTTTCAAAATCTGCAGTCAAAGGAACTAACCATTTAACCACTAGTCCTAATAATGATAACATATAGCAAAACCCTTAAATAGGGCAAATTTCTACTAGTCCTTGGATACCTGACTATTGGGCAGATTGGCAAGGACTATAGGACTAGTGCCAATTTCTAATGCTGATTTGGAAGAAAAAAATAATTTATTATCACTTACGTAAATTCATTATGTAATGTCACCTGAGTTTTCAAAGTACAGTTTCAAACTCAGACTCAATATAACATTAAATTTTGAATGATAATTACAGGAATGACACCCTGTCTAAATTCTCATTTGAAACCTCTAAACTGCAGTTTACTCACGATGGTGGTAGGATTCGTTGCAGGTTTGTCATCCTCCTCTTGATGGATGTGAGCGTGTGCCTGCTCGGCGGAAACCTGTAACACATACATTTTCTTAAGCTAAAACAAATAATAGTCATGGTTCTAAGGCACCGCCCACATCATCAGATGTCTGCTCACATTTCAGTTTTATGTCCCTTTAGAAAAAAATAATAAAAAATCCAAATACTTAAATACAATAGGACCCAAAATAGCTTGCAGTTACTTCCCTTTACATGCACACTGCTTTACTGAGCATCTCGTGTTATGGTCACGGCAGCAAAGGGAGTTTGTATGCGTCTTTATGCAGGGAGGCCCTTTCCCAGGTTGATGGTACACCACTGTTTAGTTTGTTACATGCTAGTCTGAACAAACAAAACCAAAAAAACACCGCCCGCCCTCACTATATTTTCAAAAGTCATTGCCTGAGAAACAATTCTTTTATATATTTTTCAAGCCTTAATGATTTTTATTTACTGGTCTGTCTTGATCCAGACTTGATTATTTACGGACCGCCATCATATTGATGGAATATTGCTGAGTGCAGCATTTAGCAACAACAAACAAATCACATATATGTGATAGTGAGCGAGCAAGTAGGTTGGGCTTCACGCCACTTTGGACATAATAAATCAGTCACATCAAGGCATGTCAGCTTACGACATCACATTAATATATAAGTGAATATTGTGACACCAATACACATGTGGTGTCTCCATAGGCAAGTGACTTTCTTCAAAATATGCCTCCATTCACCAGCAGTGAGTGACTGTTAACATTCTAGCACCTAACAGGCAGCTTGGTTGTATATGAGAATGAAAACCAAGTGCACACTGATCCACTGACTGGGGTTATAATGTATGGTAGCTCCTTGAGCATGCATTAGGGAAGCATATGGTAAGACGAATCTACCTGGGACAGGTGCTCCAGACTGAGTGCGCTGCCGTCTAGAGTTGCTGCCTCACCAAACAGTGCTTCAGGATTAGGGTGGGCGATATAGGCCGTGGTACCATCCTCAAGCGTGATAGCTTGGAGACCCTCGGCCACTGGGAAAAGAAAGAGTCACAATATTATTTTAAAAAATCCAGTATTAGTTGAGATCTATAGTTTAACATGGATACATTGCTCAGACACAGTATACTGACGCCAAGCCGACCAGTCCTTGTATTATCCGGTCAATGGCAAGCTACAGGTAGTGTAACAAGTACCACCTTATAACCTCTTTTGATCCGACATATCTGAGGATCTAACCATTGACTTTCCACATTGGGGTAAGTCTCTCTATCCACTACACCACAAACAAACAAAACAAACAAACAGTTAGAAATATATTAATATGACCTGGAAATATTTAATTGCCATTTGTTTTTTTCCTCTGACATTTGCTGCAGACGAAGATTGGCCTAAGAGCAGGTCTATGTAAATCCATGTTCTTGCCATTTCCAAAACAAATTTATTGAGCTACATAAACTTATCTCATCTGACCGCAAAGTTGGTTAAGAAATTAAGAAACCCTACTTGCAGCTTTAAGCATGGGTTGCAGATATGCTATGTTGCTTCTCTAACACCGCCCCCTGTGGCGACCTTGCTGCAGCTTCAGACGTGGGTTGCAGATATGCTGTGTCGCTACTCTAACCCCACTCCCCTGTGGCGACCTACTTGCAGCTTTAGACGTGGGTTGCAGATATGCTGTGGTGCTACTCTAACCCCACCCCCCTGTGGCGACCTACTTGCAGCTTTAGACGTGGGTTGCAGATATGTTGTGGTGCTACTCTAACCCCGCCCCCTGTGGCGACCTACTTGCAGCTTTAGACGTGGGTTGCAGATATGCTGTGGTGCTACTCTAACCCCATCCCCCTGTGGCGACCTACTTGCAGCTTTAGACGTGGGTTGCAGATATGCTGTGGTGCTACTCTAACCCCGCCCCCCTGTGGCGACCTACTTGCAGCTTTAGACGTGGGTTGCAGATATGCTGTGGTGCTACTCTAACCCCGCCCCCTGTGGCGACCTACTTGCAGCTTTAGACGTGGGTTGCAGATATGCTGTGGTGCTACTCTAACCCCGCCCCCCTGTGGCGACCTACTTGCAGCTTTAGACGTGGGTTGCAGATATGCTGTGGTGCTACTCTAACCCCGCCCCCTGTGGCGACCTACTTGCAGCTTTAGACGTGGGTTGCAGATATGCTGTGGTGCTACTCTAACCCCGCCCCCTGTTGCGACCTACTTGCAGCTTTAGACGTGGGTTGCAGATATGCTGTGGTGCTACTCTAACCCCGCCCCCCTGTTGCGACCTACTTGCAGCTTTAGACGTGGGTTGCAGATATGCTGTGTCGCTACTCTAAACCCGCCCCCTGTGGCGACCTACTTGCAGCTTTAGACGTGGGTTGCAGATATGTTGTGGTGCTACTCTAACCCCGCCCCCCCTGTTGCGACCTACTTGCAGCTTTAGACGTGGGTTGCAGATATGCGGTGGTGCTACTCTAACCCCGCCCCCTGTTGCGACCTAATTGCAGCTTTAGTCGTGGGTTGCAGATATGCTGTGGTGCTACTCTAACCCCTTCCCCCTGTTGCGACCTACTTGCAGCTTTAGACGTGGGTTGCAGATATGCTGTGTCGCTACTCTAACCCCGCCCCCTGTGGCGACCTACTTGCAGCTTGAGACGTGGGTTGCAGATATGCTGTGGTGCTACTCTAACCCCGCCCCCTGTGGCGACCTACTTGCAGCTTTAGACGTGGGTTGCAGATATGCTGTGGTGCTACTCTAACCCCGCCCCCTGTGGCGACCTACTTGCAGCTTTAGACATGGGTTGCAGATATGCTGTGGTGCTACTCTAACCCCGCCCCCTGTGGCGACCTACTTGCAGCTTTAGACGTGGGTTGCAGATATGCTGTGGTGCTACTCTAACCCCGCCCCCTGTGCCAACCTACTTGCAGCTTTAGACGTGGGTTGCAGATATGCGGTGGTGCCATCCTCTAGTTGTATGGGCTGACTGTCCACCATCTTCTCTCCCGACGAGGGGTCCACACCGCCCACTATAACACAGACACATACTTCAGCCTGGCGGCAACATTTTCAACAAAGCTTAGAAATCAATTTGTGATCAGTGATGTTTTGATGATACATAAATGTTCACCCATTTATTAAGGTAATATTTACACATTAACACCCTCATCAATAACAAATCATCTTCCCGAGGCAAGAGAGTTAACTGACTATAAAAGTCCAGTTTCCACCCTTGCCGAACTAGGCTGGTATTATGGAGTTACATTTTGACTGGACTAACGAGTCTATGCATAGTCCAATCAAAATCAGGCACCGAAATCGAAATCCAGTTTGTAAACTGTCGTGCAGATTTCGATCATTTGCAGGATTTGCAAAGCATGTGCACCGCCAACTCATTGTCAGCAGATATTTTCCAAATCTTTTCATGTTTTTAATCAAGGTGCTTAAATGATTTGATGCATTTCATGATGTAAGACCCGTTTTATCACAATATAGATCTTGATGGTCAATCAGATCGTCCTGACTGGACGCCACCATTTTGTGTGAAGCAAACGCAAGTGATGGAATCTGACTGGTTCATAGGAGAGGCATAAAAGGGACGTAACTGGTAATAGCTACTGGTGGCGCTAGAACCTAGCCAAGTAATTCCAGCCTAGTTCGGCAAGGGTGGAAACTGGACTTTTAAAGTCAGTTAACTCCCTTGACTTGGGAAGATGACATTTTTACAGTTCCCTCCCTTTGATAACCACACAATCAGGTAGACACTGGAACCTTTATCCTTTCTACCCAGTATATTTAATTAAAATCAGATAAAAATGTTATTGTCTGACCCCAGATATATACAGAATCTAGCCCAAGTGTTTTTTAATGCAAAATATATTAGCATGAGTCAACAAAAGTTAAAAATTCAGAGGCTTGCCAAGTTTTAAACTTTTGTCGTCCAGTGAGGACATATTTGATATCAAAAGAAACAAGGGTGACATTAAATTTATCATCTAAAATCATTCTTACTATTTTTTCAGTTTGTAAACAGTATTATGCGGTGTTTTAAATAGAAAATAATGGTCACCAGCTGCAGTGTCAGGGAGATTAGTGATGTCATTTGATTGTGACATCATGTTAACCGATGATGTCAAAATGGTCTGCCAAGCATTTCCACCATATCTACCGCGGATGCCAGTTTTGGATGACGAAAAAAAATGATCAGTCATCTATATTTAGTACCTTTCTCGGCAATGCTCTGCACGACGGCCGTGCTTCCATCCTCCAAGGTGACCGTCTGCCCCTCCAGAAACTTGGCATCTGATAGAGAAAGCAGAACAATTACTCCAATATTCAACAAACTTTCAACACAAAAAACGAACCAGTTAAAAACTTGTATTTTTTTTTTTAATTTAAAAGAAGTTTAGGTGTGCATTAAAAATGTGACAACTAGAAAAATAATTACAACCGCCCGCCCACATAATAATTTCAAAAGCCATTGCCCAAGAACCGATACTATTATTTTTTTAAGCATTGAATATACACAGCTTATTAGGATCTGACCAAATCTAATCATATTATCTTTTACTCTGATATGATACCTCCATGCGATCAGATCTGAGGACATCTCCATAGGTCGACTCAGATCAACCCTGATCAAAACCTATAGCAACCAATCATATTGAAGGAAGCCTTTTCTTCAGCCAGTCAGAATCAGTCTTGCTGATTTGGTTGATGCATGTCATCATCTCCCAATCATGTGGATCGATGCTCATGATATCAACGACCGGATTATCTGGTCTGGTATATTGCTGAGTGTGGCATTAAACAAACAAAGATAAATTCTGATATTAAGAAAACAAATTTTCCCTTGATAGTACATCCTTTTATAGCTCAGAAATGACAAGATGTATAACATATACCACACACAACAATATATAAACACAGCTTTATCCATTTGCATTCAGAACTCCCCAATGATATTAGTTTTGGAGATACAGGAATCACGTAAGCTTGTCTGAATGTCTAGCGCACACATACCACGAACTAAAAAGCTTCAACACTGATTGACTGATTCTTAAGTTCACGGACACGACCTATGGAGGTGTCGTCAGACCTTCATACAGACAGTTATCATATCTCAGTAAAAGATCTGATTTTAATTAAGATACAGTGTATTTCACATTCACTATTGAAACTGACCTCTCGGATGCTGTATGAATGCTGTGGTCCCATCAGCTAGAGTGACGGCTTGGACAGTCTGGCCCGCCTCCGTTGAGACAACAGTGCCCTCTGGTAATGAAACCGACACACTGATCTGCTGAGCATTGTTGGGGTCATGTACCATGTTTTCTGCTTGCTGTCGCAAAATAATAATAAACAAATTTTCACTAATATAATATTAATACCAGTAGCAAAACCTACTAATAAGTAGTCATTTCTTTGTATTCTATGCCTGGAAGGATAGAATAAGGGCTGACTAATTGAATTGATATTTCTTAAGTTAAAAAAAGTTGGAAATGGCAGTTTTTCTGTCTGTACCAGTAGTGTACTTTTTGTTAATTTTTAATTATTATCTGCAGCAAATGCAGCTGTTGTTATGGAAACAGAGATTACTCCATTTAGCACCAATGAAGAATCTTAAATATCAACAGATAATTGTTTTCTTTGATTGAGCAACTGTAGTATTAGAAACTGCTTCCACTATATGTATATGGTTCATACACACTAAGGGTTGTATATTGGTTCAGTTCCTAGGACACTGGTTGAATGTCATCCAAAATATCTTGAAGATATTTTTCAAACTTGGTAATGATATAGAACAATGTCCTATAAACACTTGATAAATAATGAGAATGTCCTATTGTCATGTCTCCAGCGGGGCGGTCGGTGTAGCCTAGTGGTTAAAGCGTTCGCTCGTCACGCCGAAGACCCTGGTTCGAATCCCGACATGGGTACAATGTGTGAAGCCCATTTCTGGTGTCCCCCGCCATGATATTGCTGGAATATTGGTAAAAGCGGCGTAAAACCAAACTCACTCACTCACTCATGTCTCCAGCAACATCCCTAAGTGCTGGAATTTAACCGTGTTCAATTAAACTTAAACTTATACTTATCAAAGCTAGGTGAATTTGGTAGTCAGGTTATTTTTTCTCTGTATTTTTGATATACCTAATAATTTAGTCATATCATGTATAAGTATATTATACGATTATTATCATTCACCCTGCACTGGATCTAAATATGACACTCAAGTCTGGAATAATGTATTTTTTAGTGCAAAAATATTTTTCAATACTGTATCCTGACTCATACTTATTTCTTATCTATACTCATTTCCAAAATAGATGGCGTGAAAATGAGAGAGTGTCGAACCGGGCTTCCGGTGCGCATATTCAGTCCAGGGGTGCGTTCAGGTGAGATGTTTTCTCTGTTCTCCAGGAACACAATTCAGGATATTTCCACTTCCTTTCGGAAATGAGTAGAGATAAGAAATAGGTGTGAGTCAGGATAAGATAAATTAATAGGCTGTGGATGCAAAATGATGTTTTCTTCCTAACATTATTTTACACACCTTCCTCATCACTTACCTCGTTGGCTTGAAGCAGCAAGCCTATTACTTGTTGTGAGGACACCGGTATGGCATTGGCCAGTTCACTTGCTGTGGGATCCATCATAGACACAGTGGCTACACTTTCCGTCTCGTTTTCAGTCACATCATTGGAGTGCTCTCCTATGTCAGCCACGACGATGCTCTCGTCCACCCCTTCCATGGAGTGCACTGGGTCACACGACTCCTCCCCACCTTGTTCAATACCATCTGTTTCCGACGGCAACGGTGACATGTGATCTGATTCGACCTCAGGTAGATCAGACTCAAGGTCTTCTATCTCCATTGCTTAGACCTACAACTGGACAGTGAAACAGAATTAACTCAAACCTCTAAGACCCAACATGCATATATTAATTATTATACAAGAACTTGCATTGTCTTCTATTATAGCTAAAATGGATAGAATCATCATTAAACCGCCCGCATGTTATCAGAAATCAGCGGCCCACTGTAACTTGATTATGCCCTCATATTGCTTGACGACGGGCCATTATCACGCCTGTTGTTCGGTGACGTCATAGAGTAGGGATAGGTGACGTCACGTTCAATAGTGACGTCATCTGGTTTGTTCTATGACGTTTCCATATTTGTAAAAGTGGGTCAGTGACATTCGTGTTGATTGCAGTAAATGTTTCAAAACCGATATTGTTCTTCTTTTTATTTGATAACAAATTCCATCCATTTTTGCTATAATAACGTTAATGCTCTTTTTCAGGGCATTATCACTTGCAGAAGCCCTTGGTCTTTTCAACTGCCCTCCTTCGTCAGACAGTTAATGGAAGACCTCAGGTTTCTGCAAATGATAATGCCCTGAAAAATAGCGTTACCCTTATATTAGATTACAGAAAAGCTTTAGAAAGATGTAACTGCCAAGGTTCCACACAAGTAGAACCCTTTGCTGTTTATAATAATATTTAGTAAGAATGGTTCTGATCAATTCAATTTTTTTTTTAAATCATTTATTGTGTATACATACTGCAAATATTGAAACAAAAGATACACCACTCAACAGGAGATTAAAGAACACCCTATTTATTCATATGACTTTAGTTAATCAGAGCTACAGATAAGCTGCATATTTGCGTAAAGTACCCCAAAAAAATATTCAAAACCCAATTACTTTCAATTAACTTGTGTAAAGAAACGCATGCATTAAATGAAAAACTCAAATGTATAAAACAGCATAAATACTAAATGAAGCTTTTTCAGCATGCGTACAAAGGAGCTAATTTCCAAAGCACAATTAATTACCAGCTAATTTATTTTCCGAGCCAAACCTATATATTAAGGACAGTTATCATGGTTATGTACATTCTAAAACATTATTTCATAATTTTTTAAAATCTTAAAATGTTCTCTCTTTTGGAGAAATACCCAATAGAGTGATGAATACATGAGTGAAAAAATATTGGTCACCCAATGAAAAGTGTAATCACCCAATTAAAAAAGAAACCCTAGAGTAAAAACTCAATTGCTCAAAACGTTATCTGGAGCTATGATTAATCTGTCCTGACTGTTGGGTATTACAACACCCAGCCTTCCAATTATGGTGTTTCTTTACACATTTTCAGTGGTCTCCATTGGACATAGCATCAAAATTAGCACCATTTTCTTCACTAATTCAATCACATTCTAAATTCCAATGGAGAGATCCATGGAATGAGTGAGTGGAGATTGATAGTAGTATGTCCTTCATACTATTTGTGTAGCCTTCTGGATGAGTGAATGAGTTTGGTTTAAATCTGCTTTGGAAATATTTCACTTATATCACAGTAGGTCAGCTTTTGGGAGGAAAGTCCCATGTGATGCAGGTCTTTCGACATTTACCCTGTACTACTTTGGTGATACCCACAAGCAGTGTTCGAAAGTAAAAATATTGCCAGGCTGCCATCAGGACCCACAAACTTCAGAAGCTGCAGGCCCTGTCAAAAAATTTCAGGTCTTCATTAAAAAAAAATGCAGCTTATTAAATCGAAACATAAATTTACTGCAGACCACAAGGACTCATACAAATTTGAAACTATGGCCCGATTCGAAATATACCTGCAATGGGCCTACGGGTAGGCACTTGTCTTGAACACTTCCCACAAGCATGGGTATAGTCTTAATAACCAAGGGCCATTATCAAGGCAAATCTGGGAGTTACACCTGTGATCACTGGTCACACACCCAAGGAACCCTGCACTCGAAAATTGCTGCATCTTTGACGACCCATACCGGATGACTCTTGTTGGAACCTCTACATATGTACAAAGGGACATTACTCTTGTATCCATGATTTGTTAACTGGAAATTTAATATATACTACTCAAAAGAAGTTAAAGAACACCCGATTTGTTCATACTACAACAGTTAATCCGTCACGGCATGTTAACCACTCGGCTCCTTCAACACCAGTCAACAGAAGACCTTCTCCACGGGCAGGTGATTATTCTCGACATCGCTGGTTGTGTGGGGAGAACATTATATCACAGTATCCTCGGCAGGGGTTGCTGAGGACCTATTCTCTACCCAGATCTTCACGGGTCCTTGATTCTGTACAGGTTGCTGATATTTGTTATGTGGAATATTGCAAACTGCGCAAAAAAACATTCTTTACGCCATTCTTTATTTCAGTTGGCGAAGTGCCAAATTTATTTGTAATATTTACTTTGTTGTGAAGTCCTCCCATCATGGTCTTACCATTCATCTGGCTGCAATTTATCAACAAGGTCAAAACTATTTGTTTTGTAAACAATTGACAGTGATTGTTTACAGACTGAACTTTTATTATGATTATTGGGTATATGGAACAATGTATTTGGTGAATGTGTAATCAGTATTTGTCAAAAGTGAGTCTTATGTGCATCAGTCAGCAATAATTTATGTTTTGTCTGTGTCAATCCCTGTTTCAGCTGACTCATCCAAACCTGAGTGAGTGAGCGAGTGAGTGAGTGAGTGTGCACCGCTTTTAGCAATATTTCAGCAATATCACGGCAGGGGACACCAGAAATGGGCTTCACACATTGTATCCATGTCGGGAATCGAACCTGTCTTCGGCGTGACGAGCGAAAGCTTTAACCACCAGGCTACCCGACCGCCCCCCAAAACCTATGTGAGTCAGGATAGTATGATGACTCTTTTCAGCCCTATTCCAGAAGTACCATCATGACCATGGGACGCCAAACATGGACATCACACATAGTACCCAGGTTGGTCGGTTGGTTGGTTGTTTTACGCCGCACTCAGCAATATTACCGCTATATGACGGCGGTCTGTAAAATAATCGAGTCTGGACCAGACAATCCAGTGATTGATATCATGAGCATCGATCCACGCGATTGGGATCGATGACATGTATGAACCAAGTCATCGAGCCTGACCACCCGATCCCGTTAGTGCGATAGTGCCACGACTGTGTTATGAATTATTATGGCAGAGTTCGGACATCGTCAAGATTTGTCAAGGTGTACTATGAAATGATTGTCACTACTGAGTCAGTATGATTTCATAAGACGCCTGTACGTTATAAATAATGACATTACCAAAAAGACGCAATGTGTGAATGTCCAGGTATTTGGATTTCTCCTCCTTCACCATGTTCAGTAACCTGGAATATATGCAACCTGCTGCTCTAGGGGAATAGTGAGTATGGTTTTACACCCCTTTCAGCAATTTCACGGCGGGGGCCAAAGACATGGGATTCACCCTATGTACCCATAGCAGGAATCGAACCCGGGTCTTCGGCATGACGAGCCGACGCTTTAACCACTAGGCTACCTGACCGCCCCTGCTCTGGAGGAAGAAGAAAATCTGTTGCTTGCTGCAGCTTTGCTTGTCTGAAATAGGGGTCAGCGTGGACGTCGAAGGCACAGGCAAAGAGAAGTTTGGGTGAAATCATGGCTCCTGCAGCATCCATATTTGGTGAGTATGAACACCTCCCTGTGGAATGAATTCGAGAAGACCCCAACGTAAGAACTTTTTCTGTGTGACCAATGAACTTTTCAATGAGTTGGTGGAACATGTTGGACCTCATAGTCATATACGGAAGGATACCTTTTAGCATGGCGCATGTCCCTAGAGCCAGATGTACGGATTGCAATAAGTCAGTGTGCCATGGCAATGGGCATTTAAATAACAGTCCCTGAAATCTGTGATGCCTTTACTCTTGAGATGACATGGAGTTATGCAATGTCCAAGCACAATTCTTTTCCCTCTCCACCCTGTCAAAATGGCTTCACAAAGTGAATAAATAACACCCAATCAAATATTGATGCTCTAAAACTCAAGTTCAGCATGGCAGATTGTGTGTGTAACTTTCCTACGATCAACAAGAGTCACTTGACACAAAAACATGTTCTTGGCGGCGTCTTGTTCAAGCTGTGCAAGGCCGCAGCACCATCCTAGTGACAGCTTATCAGCACCATCCTAGTGACAGCTTATCAGCACCATCCTAGTGACAGCTTGTCAGCACCATCCTAGTGACAGCTTATCAGCACCATCCTAGTGACAGCTTATCAGCACCATCCTAGTGACAGCTTGTCAGCACCATCCTAGTGACAGCTTATCAGCACCATCCTAGTGAGCGCTTATCAGCACCATCCTAGTGACAGCTTATCAGCACCATCCTAGTGACAGCTTATCAGCACCATCCTAGTGACAGCTTATCAGCACCATCCTAGTGACAGCTTATCAGCACCATAGCTGTCTTGGCTTGCCGTGTGTGTTGTGGCCACGAATGAATACGAATGAACAAGACTCTGTCACACCTACCACGACAATGTCACTACGTTACGACACTCATACGGTGCTGCCAAGGTGGACCCCGATTGTTTCCACAACTACGGATGAGCAGGATGTGTTTTTAACATTCAAAAAATATTGTGCTTCTCCACAGTGGCATAAGGTTCCACTGTGGTGGACTATGATTGAGCACGAACACTTGTACAATGCTGTTACGATTATAAATACCGTATTCGACGTAATAAGCGCCCAGGGCGCTCTCAAAATTATAAACAGGGGGCTCTTATTAGAATATCATTTTGGTGGAAAAAACAGAGTTGAAAGATAAATTCTGGGGTTCATGCTGACAGCCTGAAATGTTTATATACGACAGATAAATATTTCCAGAAATTAATTGCCCATAATTAAGGGTGCATATAAGATACGAGTGCCTATTATAAGCAAATAAATAAGTCTTGTGTACATTGATCAATCGGAAGAGGTTCTAACTGGGATTGTTCACTAGCCAATATGTTAGCAATTATCGCCGTGGGCACTTATTAGAGCGGGGCGCTTATTACGTCGAATACGGTAATTGAAAACTTGTGTCCTACGGTAGCAAACATCGGGCATGTGGAAAAGGGGCATAACAGTTTTAGTCTACTAGTCCTTATAATGATAACATATAGTGAAATCCTTAAAAAGGACAAATGTCTACTAGTCCTTATGATACCTTACTATTGGGCAGTTTGTCAATGACAATAGGACTAGTGCCAATTTCTTACACTGGGTATTGATAGCCATAGGTATTTGGGGGTTCATAATATTTTACTTTTGAGTCAGGTGTATTGGGTCTTTTTAAACCAATGAGTGGTCCTTTTCAACCAAAGATTTGCATGAAATTCTAATTTGCATCTGTCCATGTCTGCCCTGAATGTGTCACATATCACATGAGCTCACAACAGCAACACATGTCTAAGTTACAATAAGGGACTGGTCATTTATAGGGGCGCTTGCAGGAGTTGCATGTATTCCCTCATGAGAAGACCAATAAGTAGGAACAGGTTTTCATTATTTGTTTCATATAATTGCAGCATATGCAATCTCAAAATACCTCTGACAAACGTTTACAAAATCCCAATTTGGAACAAGGTTTTCCCAATTTGCCTGCCAGGGATACTTATTTAAAAATCACTTAAATCCACCAGGGTTTAACTCGACTTACAAAAGTGTGGGTTCAGAGGACCTTCAATTATTAATTTTAAGGGTCCTTGCAGGCAGTATGAGGGTCCTGTAAAGTATGTTGTGGTAATAACATTAGAGCCTGCAATGAATCAATGATCATGGACAGTAGTCATGATTGATGGATGAAATAACAGAAACCAGTAACTGCTCTTGATGCACCGTAGGTACTATGAATATGAACAGGATATATTTTTTTCTGCGCCTGTTCTCAATAATTGTGCATACTGGACACACATTTGTGTGTTGTGTAAAAACCTGGCAGGCACCCTAAAAAATCAAGTCCCTAAAGCATGAAAAGAAAGATGTAATACTTCTTTGTATTATCCACTGCAGTCAAGTTCACATGTCAAGCATATAATGGGTAGGTTTCTCGGAGGGACAAGAAAGAATTTCATGCTAATTTCTTTCCCTGTGAAGGTCACTAAGGATATTTAACCTTGAATATGAAGTGATTCATGAATGACATTATCAATATTTCACTATCTTGTATACAAACTGATGAAGGAACGTAGTGTTTACAAAACCCTGAAGTTCTAACTTTACATGACAGACCATTGCAAAACATGAAAGCAAATCACTAAAACATAAAATATAATAAAATCACTTTCAAGGGAGATAACTGCTTTCCAATTTTCAAGTCCATCCATTTTTATGTATGTTAGAACAGGAAGAATTCTAAAAATTTGATTTCACTGTTTTACTTTTAATGTTAGCTGTGTTTTAAGTTCAACTTCTAGTAAGTAAACAACATAAAGTCTTTTTCACAGAAATTGATCGGAATTGTAAGACTATCTGAACAGAAACATGAGTCGAAAACAGGAAGCTAAAACTGGCCTTGATATGAGGATAAAAATTAGTTTCCTTATTGTCATTTAATGCAGATACAAGGTCCTGTTAAGATTTAAATTTTACACCAAGTCAAACTATAATAGATGAGACTGCAGGGTAACTTGACAATCTATTGGCAACATACAAACTCATCTTCCCAATGCAAGGGCGTTAACTGACTATAAAAGTCCAGTTTCCACACTTGCCGAACTAGGCTGGAATTTCCAGGCTCAACCGTAGCACAACCAGCAGCTAATACGAGTTATGTACCCGAGTTATGTCCCGCCTATTGACCAATCAGATTCCATCTCTCATATCACTTGTATTTGCTTCAAACAAAATGGTGGGCCCCAGTCAAGTCGATCTAATCGATTATCAAGATCTCTGTTGTAATAAAACGGGTCTTACCCCGTGAAGTGAATCAAATCACTTGAGCACCCTGATTAATAACATGAAAAAACATTGCAAAATATCTGTCAACGCCCAGTTGACGGTACACATGCTTTCCAAATCCTGCAGTCGACCGAAATCTACATGTTGGAATACACTCTTTAGATGCATGTTGAAAAGATTAATAACATACCAGGACTACAGAGCTGTAGATAAGCTGCGTATTTGTGTAAAATACATATTAAATAAACTGAAATATGCAGACAAATCAAATCCCTAGCATATTACATATATGCAACAAAAAGTAAAAAAACGCTATTGAAATAAAACTTGTGCATAGAACTGTTAGATAAAACGATTGCATATCAGACAATCAAAGTATGTTCAATTTGAATATCTTTCAAAATGTATTTCTACAAAACATATTCAGTGAAACAAGTTTATTAATTACGACAGATTTCAGTGAGATGTACAGTATATAAATTGCTGTATTACAGTTACTGTTGAATTCCGAGCCCTGGAAATATCACTAAAAAATATTTATCTTAGAATGATCCAGGGGGAAATTACTGTTGCTCTGACGAAGAGACTGATGTTGTTTACCATTTTCAGGAATGGAACCAGACATTCCATAACTTGAACTGGGTATTCAAAAAGGTGATCTGCCTCCAAAACAATTATTCATTTATTTTTATTTCAAATGAAGATGTAAGCAAAAATATTAGGCCTAGTCTTGGACTAATTTAGACTAAGGAAGTCGACATGGCCTGTCCAAAACAAACTGATGTATCCACTAGTCTACCTAATAAATCGGCCAATAAATCTAACAGCTGTTTGCTGGTTTGATAATACTAATGTGTATTTGGCAACAGCGAACAGATACAATGGCGAAAGCAGCACGGGGTAAGTGGAGTTATATCATGGTCAAGTTGCATAGCGACCATAATTATTTCCTTTAAACACGGAAACCACAATGGATTTGAACTGTAGCAGATTTCAGTATATTAATCAATATGAATTTTTAAAAAAGACAAAAACAGCTCCACTAATTCAACCTTACCAAGTAGTTTTTATTTCTTCACAGAAACATAGTCGTGCAAATGGGTCTCAACCTTGTCTAATAGTTTTATTGTGACGGCAATATTTCCGTCCGGTTGCCTTGTCGCTTCTCCATAACACGGTCAAATTCGTCCTCCATGATGGTTTGAGGTCAGAGAATTCGCAAACAGAGATTGTAAACGAAAATTTGGACTCAAAATCACCCAATAATACCGGTTTTGATCTGCACAGCATCGGCCCAACCCCATGTCGTCTCGCGACCCTTCCCGAAATACTTTTCGCCGACAAAAGTTACAATGAACACTGGGAAAACTTACCCAAAAATCCTCACAGGACCGCCATGCACTGCTTCTCTCGGGCTGGCTAATTATGCATAATTTATGCAGGAGCTAAGCCCATCGATAAATCCAAGTTTTGTAGCTACACTAACGTGCAGTAGACACCACAAACAATCCTATGTAGCTATAAGTTATCGTTTTTAAGAATCTACACAGAAATAATGCTCAAACAGAACCCTGAAGGAACGTGATGTTATATTTCATCCAGAATCAGGGCACATATTTCACAACGTGCTAAGGAAAGATAACTCTGTAAATCATTTTCGCGCATACATTTTGATTTCAGCCTCGAGATCCTTTGAAACAAATAAAAAAAACTAACATATATATGTAAAACGTTTCAAAACATAAATACCTGTTTACACATACCCTAAACTCATCACATGGACGTTTTTAAATCCAATGATTTTTAAATGCAGTTATTGATCAATATTATTTCTGACGCTCTATTTTGATATCTGTTTGTCAAGTTAGGCTTGTACACGTTTTCTGGTGTGTGCAGTTACGCTATGACCACATTGGAGTCATTTAATTATTATTCGAATAGTTTTTGATGAATAATCTTTGTTGCTCAAGACAAATCTCGGAATATATAAGCTTTAGAAGCGCCCATAGATGTACGTGTATGCTTATAATTATCAATGATATTAGGCATTACTGGGAACATATTGCTTCAGTGAAATGAACAATGTTCATGTATTTTCGATTGTGATCAGTTATTTGCGAAGCTGTCACCAAAGGCGTACGTCATTGTTTGTGTATGTAAGTATAGGAACAACGTAGGTTGGTGGGCTGATTAGTCATTACAATCGGGGGTGTGGCAAGTGCGCGGCGGAAATGACCGACAATTACCGAAGGAATGGAAGTAGGGTTTCCTTCATCCCTTTAATAGCATATATTTCTCATATAATGCATAAGTAGTCTTTCTTTTGTAAAGACACACTGATATTTATCTCCCCATGGTAAAGATACCACCTACATGTTTAGAGTATTATTAAATCTGACAGTATTTTGAGGGCATTCCCATGATGCACCTGCGCACTTAGCATTGTGGGATTTACTCTACAGCGAGAAAATTTTTCACTACATGTCGATGACACAAACCTCAGGAACATTGTGTGTAAGTATGGAAATATGCGTCTTATCATATTTGGGGGGCTTTGGGTGTGAAGTAGAGTCTCTGAAGAACAAGAAATGTAACCCAAACGCAGTTTTTGTTTAACCATCACGCCATGCGGGCTACCCAAACTCATGTCGATTTTTGGTGAAATCATGCCACAACTGGCCATGTCTTTGTCGTTTTTTCCCGTCTTTTTCTTTCACTTTTAGGACAGAATTCTTCATGTTTTTCTTTTATATTGTCTATTAAAATCTTCCAAGATAACACGCGTGTCTACCTCGCGCCTAGTGATTAATGTTGTGCGAAATTGTTTTGCGTTGTTACCAGTGATAGGTTCGAATGCAGGTCAAATCTGCGGCAACGGAATGAGGCCTACCACATCTTCCCGTTTCTAATTTTATTCTATAAAACTTAAACTGTCGAGAAGGAGAAAGCAATGTTAGATGGATACTGTAAATGAGAAATATTGAGTTTTAATAATGGGTAATGATAAAAGCTCCCATGAAAATAATCAATGGCCGGTTAATCAGAGGCTACGCCTTAGGCCTGTTTAGAATCACACCCTTGAATATGGAGTCCTGAGTATATATATATACTGTAGGCCTATTATACGGAAAGAAATACCGAGTCTGCTTTCTGGGCCTTTTCAGAAATTCACTATATTTGACTTGGACTGAATCCTGATCTTGGTTTGTGTGCTAAGATCTTTCATTATGACCATGAGATTTGACCTATAGATTTTTTGGCCAAGATTGGTTTAATCTCTTTCAATGATAACTATTTATCCCCTATTGATTTTCAAACGTGTTGCAATAAATATATATTTCAATTCCTTCCACCTGATAGTGAAGTCAGGTGTGCTGTTTTTATTTATTTTTTTCATATCAATTGATATGCAAAGCACTCAGATTACTAGACAGTTACCATCGCAATGATGAGTGTATGTAAGTTTGTAATTCCAAATGGATTGGTACCCCTAGAAATTGAAAGTAAATTTGTAACCCTATGTACTAAGCAATGAATTCTGCAATATAGAGTATTAACTTGGATTTGGATCTTAACAACATATGATGTAAATGCATTGGGCGATATGCTATTTGAACAAGACTGAGGCTAATCTTTAAGAAAACACTGTTTCAATTGACAATTACTAATGGGCTCCTTGTTCCCAGTAGCAGTTGAGATGGAGATTGAAGATGTTAATTTAACAATAAACATCTGGACCAGACTGCAGTGATTGAGCATCGATCAACGCAATTGGGATATTGTGATGTTTGATTGTGTGTTGATATTGATGGCCGTCTGAAAAGTATGTTTGGAAACCTATATCCGACAATGTCTTATAAACTAATATATAGCCATACGAAATAGGGTTAAAATGTTCCTTATTTTTAGGTTTTCAAATTCTCTTGGGGTACAAAATTTCCAGGGGTATGAATTTGTTTGGGTTACGAAATTACCTCATCCCACCAGACTGTAATCTTCATCCTGCATGTGTCAAGCCCAGTATGTTTCATGGGCAGTGTGTATTGTGTGTATACAGCAGTTGCTTTTATTACTGATAATACTCACTCGTGTAGCAATGGTCTATTAGCAAGTTATATAGATATATATGGTAATATACTAATAACTACAGAATTGTTTTCACATGATAGATAATCAGCTTGTCTGTCATAGTCTATTGTATAAGAACCTTTCACCTAAATTTGACATTTGTACATGAATGTCTGAAAGAGGGTTTTACACTTACAGTGCCAGACGAATTCTGGAGTAAAGTTATCATAATTCTGCAATAAAAACGTAAACATTTCCAAAATATGTAAACATTATTACAAACGTAACAAGTATTCCACTGATTGTTTTCTTGCATTTAGACATTTCAAGACAAAAATTATGCAAATACATTTTGCATGGTGTCTGGTATTTATTTATTGTTAGATGTAAACAAAGTTTATGTTGTAGTAATTATGGTAATACCACAAGAACGTTTAAAAGCGAGAATGATTCAAATTTTGTTTTATAGTAAGATTCATATTTTGTATGTTTGAATCGCATGTTAAATGTTTGGTCATCATGCAAAATTCAGTAGAAAAGCTTGAAAATAATTAATATTAGGATATTGATTGATGAATTAATTTTTTTTAAATTGCAATTCTGCAGTAAGTTACATTTTCAAGATTACATGATCAAGGAATCACAGAATTCATCTGGGACTGAGCGAGATTTAAAGAAAACAATTTACATCACATGTCCTTAAGAATGCAGAAGAATGTGTGTACAAATCATTCAAACGGGTCAAATTAGTAGATGGCTTGTTACAAACTGGCTTTTCTCTGTTTTGATGGCAATGACCCATTGACATTTCAAGCAGTGTATTCTCATAAGAAATACTCCCAAATTCATGCCTTGGATCCCTAAAAATTATTACTGGGACTGCCCCTGAACTCAAATACTCACCAACAAAAATAGATGAATCCAGATAAATGCCTGGTGAAATCTCAGTTAAGTGTCCATGTTATATTGCCTATGTACATAAAGCATGGCCATTGTGAAATTAATGCAGCCCTTCTTCAGTTGATAATTATCAGTGAGAAATTAACTCTTTATTTCACTTTGTTGGGTATACGCTGGTGCTATTAACATGTTTCTTTTGTTGGCAGAACTAAAAGAAGAAAACCTTTTTTTCATCATTTTTACTTTGTACGTGCTCTTGGTGTGCTGGTTGGAAATCTAGCAGCATACTGGACGCAAAGACAGGGAAGGGTGGTGCTTCTCCACACTTAGGAGGACGGTAAGTATTCCCTCAACAGTGTATGGTAGACATCAATCTCATAAAAATCATAGCTTTTTCTCTGATACGATATCCCACTGCGTGAAGATCTGAGGACACTCCATAGGAGGTTGTGCTGACTGCCCAATTGTGAATTAAGCAAGCTTGATTTCTTGATCCAATCAGATGTCAATTTTCTAAACAAAGCTCTGCTCCATTTCTGTACCACCTTGATTCGGAAAAGTTCATCTTAGTAAATGAAGACCTCATCTCCCCCACCCAACCCTGGAACACAAGTAACCATTAAATGATTTAATGGTCCACCCTTTAGAGTGTAGATGCAACCGCGCTCATGAACAGGATGTATACGTTATCCTCAATAATGTTATCAGTTTCATTGTTTTTGCGTTTGTAGCTCGGTAAATTTTACGTGTTGAGGTACACAAATCATATGTTTGTATGAAAGCTTGGCACACTTGTAGTTGTACGAAGAATCTAGAAGCTTCAACGCTGAAGTTCACCTGAGGTGACACCTGGCTGTGTCCTTATATCTTCATGCAGAGAGGTATCAGTGTGGAGTAAAAGGTCTTTATTTTCATGAGATTGGGCACAGCAGTGTATTATAGACCCATGTATACACGGTTCCAGATTCCTTGTATTAAAGTGGTCATGCAGAGATAGAAATGTAGATATTGTTTAAAGCGTACCATAAACAATGTTTTGGTGTACTCTTTGGGATGGAAATTGAAAATTTGTGCCAACTAAATATGCTTTTGGTCTTCAAACGCTAGCTAGATATAGATAATAAGCAGTTTAATTTAGAAGGGTTGCTTCCTTCCTTTTCACTGAGACCATTTTTGATTTCTGAATTCCCAAATACATTTTTTCAATCCCACTGCATTCAGCATCATCATTGCCCACATTTTGTCACATATATTTCTGTAGATGTAAATTAATCACTGGCTTCATATAATTAACATTACGAGGTCATGTTTAAAAAATGTATCCCTAAGTGAACTGTTCCCATCTGATAGTGAGACCTTACTTCATATAGTTTCATTATGATTTTGACCGTATCATTAGCACTAAGGTACAAGGGATTTCTAACCCTGTCATGGTGTTGCATTGAGAAGTGTGCCAAAGACTTCAGTGTGTAATCTTGGAAGTCTTAAACCTTTAAAGCCATACATTATTATGTGCATGAACTCTCCATCTTGCTTTGTCATTTGAATCATCTGGTTATATTAATGTACATGTTTATGGTGTATATCTGACTATGGAGGGCATGACTAGTTTACTGGGATTAGGATGTGCGGAGTTGTCCCTTACATGACAGGATCAGCTGAGCAAGTCCCAAACCCAGATTCACCTGCATTAGCAGTTTTGTTTAGTTAACACCATTGTTCTCAAGGGCTTCAGCAGAGTGGTAAATGTTGATCTGCATCCCTTGATGTTGCTGTATCCCTTACGCTGTTCCATGTGAGCTGACATGACTGAAAGTGTTGGAAGCAGTGTGGTACAGTGACTCATTCATCTGATTGTGAAACAACCTCTACCCAGGGTCCTTTTACCTCAGTCTGTTCACGCTTTTCCATCTTTTGCAACACTTTCTGTTCAACTTCTATCCAGAAAAAACATTATTAATCATGTTATAGCTCACTCCCAATTCAGTCTTCTTAATAAAGCAATCCCTGCAAACTAAATTTTCAAATGATTTATTAGTTCTGGCATTTGTTGATTAAAAAAGCTCTCTTTTTTTCAATATTTATGTCAAGACTGACCAAATTTTCATATTAGCTGTTTTTTCTTCTTTGAAAACCACATATGCCTCTGATAAATGGTGCCAGAACAATGTTGAGATAAAATTACCCTGAGAAATAGATGTCGAGATAGATATCTATTTGATTTCCAGGGATGCATGTTAACCTGAAATGTTTACTAGCCAGAATACTTATGACAAATTGTTAAACAGAAATTGTGTAAAATTGTTCGATTTGACCATGTTCTAAAGTTTGTTAAAATTTTGTTTTCAGAAATTGTTGAAAGTTCAAGCAGTCGATTTTTACCTAGGAGAGCATAGAGATTAAATGAGAGTTGTGTATGTGGAAGTATACTTGTGAATCATTTTTCTTCTTAAATGTTTACTGGATCATTAAATATGATATTCACTTTTTAGAAGATTGTCCCCAGCCGTGATATTGCTGAAATATTGCTAAAAGCGGCCTAAAACCATACTAATAGATCATGCGAAAAAAGTTGTTTGGGAAGAAATGAATAAACTATCTTGCATGCAGCTTTCTCCTAATTTCGCTTTCAGAATCTTTATGTATTTCCGTTGTAGAGATTTGTCTTGTTCAAGTTATGTCCTGAATTGTTGCTGTGCTAAGCTGAAAGAGCTGATGCAGCAATACGAAAATGGCAGTGTTCAGTGGAATGCTGTGTTTCTGAGAGGCAAACTGAATAATGTTTAATCTATCCTATGCCTTAGACCTCAGCTGAAATGTCATTCAGCTGTTGTCACCATTATGAAAAGCAAATCAAATCACTGTTATGTCTTCTTTCAATGTAGAAAGGTAAATAAACAAGAAAGTTATCAACTATCATCCTATCAAAATTATTTTTGAAAAAAATGTTCTTTTCAAATTTCTATGCTTTCCTATATTGTAAGATGCTATTGTTGTTGCAGGGACGAGAGACCACCCACTCTCTCAGGCCCAGGTGCGCACACACCTGTTGCTAAGAAAAGATGGATTCCTCCAAGCAGTGTGAAAAGAGAGGTCCCAGCCCAAGAGGACAAAAATGATGTTGTATTTCGTAGAGTCAGAGGGTAAGTGAATCCTGATTCTTTTGACTTTTTGGGGAGCTTGAGGCATGTACAATGTTGTCTCTGCTGCAAAATAATACATCAGTTCTACAAGCTTCCCAGAACCCAGTGCTTGTCATTCAAGTACTATAAAAGGAGCCACCTTTTGGGATTCTGGGTTAGAATAGGTCCCCAGCAGCAATGGTTGAGAGGCGATCAGTGTGATTGGTTTGTTGCATGTCATCATAATCAATGTTGTGGAATCATTGCTCACAGTATCGATTACTGGATTGTCTTTCCAGACTCAATTATTTTTCACGCTGTCGCACAGAGCTTGAAATTTGACGAGTGCAACATTGAACAACAGAGAAAAATGATTGGTTGGTTTCTTTGTGTCGCCTTTCTGAGATTGTGATGTCATACCCTTGTAGAGTTATTCACTGCTGGCAAGCAATAATATTTTGCATTATTGACTTTATTTCTTGTCTCCAGAATTCTCAACAAACTCGCACCTGAGAAGTTTGATAAGTTGAGTCTTGAGCTTCTGAATGTGGGCATTGACACACAAGTCATCCTTAAGGGAATAATTTTACTGGTAAGTTGTTTAACTTCATTTTGAATCAGTTACTTATATCACTCTATTGGGAAATACTTTTGCATGATTGCTTTGTCTGTAACATGACTAACGTGCTGTAAACTTTAAACTCTTTGCATGGTGCAATGAATCTGTGAACAAATTTCAATGATATATGATATGACTCTCTAGTGAAATTGTGTAAGAACTTCGAGGGGGGGGGGGATAAGTCATAACAAGTCATGAGGTGAGTTCCCTAGGGTTGCCAAAAACCTGATCATGGGTTCGAATTCCAGATTCCCCAGATTGTTTCAAGGTTGTTCATTTTATTCCATGCTTGTGGGTATCTACAAGGGGTAAACATCTAAAACCTGCACCAGGCACACTTTCCTCCCACATCAAGCTGACACAATGATTTTACTGAAATACTGTTCAAAGCAGTGTTAAACCAAACTCACTCATATATTGACTGTCAAGCATGCTTAGCTAGACGGTGTGCACTTGCAAGGGATTTTTGTTTAGCGGCCTTTGTTTTTGCTATTTCTCAAGGAATTGGTCTGTAAAACAAATAATGCATTAGTATTAACAACTATTATTGTCGTTCATATACTTGCACACATATATTTTTGCTTTTACATGGTTTATTGCACATGTGGAATCTGTATCATTTACCTCGCCTGTTAGGTGTAGATCTTAATGATTGTATAATTTGTTCTTGTTTTTTGGCTCTAATATTGGCGATGCCAAGGCAACTCGCCTTCCCCTGCAATCATGTAAAACTAAATGCTATCAACAAATGCTAGTTTAGTTCGTATTTATTTTTGCTGAGTACAGTGAAAGAATTTGAACTGTGCTGAATGGTTAGAGGTGTTTGCTTAAATGGAGATCATAAAGACCCTTTAAATGTAAAGGATTCATTTAATCCTAATTGTGACAGGTGATCTCGATACTGTTCAAACCTAGGTTCAGGTATACAGAATGCTAAAAACGATATTAATAAGGATTACTGCAAAGCATCTGTGGCATTGCCCAGTATATCTGGTTGTCATGGAAACAGGTATGCTGGCCAACTGCCAAGCCTTTGATGTTCCCATCCTGAGAGTAGATTAATGTTTAGTGGTAGCTGCTCCCATGAAACACTTAGTGTGCAGACTTCTGTAAACTGTCTGTAACATCTGCAGATATGTGTTTGGTACTAGCTGAACTTACCATTTATCTACAGATGAAGTTTGGCTACATGGGTGGGTGAAGGTACTGAAGTAAGCATTAATGTCAAGAGGTCCTCAGGGATTGACATGGTCACTAGCCTGTAAGACTAGTGAATTGTAGGGGGTCTAGTTATTTTATCCTAAAATCTAGTTAATGTACATAAACCACCAGCTCAAATTAAGGTGCAGATTAGTTGCGTATGACCAATGGTGTCTACTGTCTTCTCCCATATGTTACAGGGGGGCACGGGTAGCCCAATCGTCTAAGGTGCCTCAATTCACTGTGCAGAGTTACGCCCCTTGGACATACCAGAAACCTATGATTGTGGGTTTGAATCCCAATTCACCCCGATTATGTTTCTAGGTTTGTCAGCACCATACCCATGCTCGTGCATTTCACTGAAGTGGTAAACATCTGGGACCTGCATCACTTTGGGATTTCCTCCCACATTAAGCTGACATTAGAACTGGAATACTGTTTAAACCGGCGTTAAACACAACTCACTCACCATATGTAAAAGTTAAAAGATTTAGGGGGTTCCTAGATTCAATTACCTTTCAAACCCTCGAGCACCAAAGGACACACACCACCTTAATTTCGTACACTGTTTTTCTAAAGTTTTGCTGCTCACAGATGGGCAAAATCATACAAAATCTGTCATATTAGCAAACTGAATTTCTTTTCAGATTTTTGAAAAAGCATTAGATGAACCGAAATACAGCTCCCTCTATGCCCAGCTCTGCCACAGACTATGTGAGGACGCACCCAACTTCGAACCTCCCCAGTCCAACATCACAGTAAGTTTTACGACTGAAATCTTTCATCAGGTACAATGTGTAAAAAAAACCTAAAATATTACTGTGTTCAGGGATCATCCATTACAGTTGTTTAGTTTATTGATAAGACCAGAAGTTGTTTCAAGGCATGACAATGTCATCCTCATTAATCAAGTGTTATGTCTAGTTACCATTATGATAAATACCCTGGACCCATTCACCACAATAGCTTTGTTTCAGAAGTGACATTCTCTTAATAAGTTAACATTGTTTCTTTGCTCAAGAGTTACATTGGATTTTTTGGCTCAAATGAATCTAAAGTCGTGATTGGGAATGATATTTATCATTATAATGAGTAAAATATACTGGATAATCAAAAAAGGACAAGATAGGATTCAAGATACATTCCCAAACATCTTATCCCTTTTCTCTTTGTCTTTCTACAGTGATCAATAATGCCTTGCTTGCCACTTAATTTTAAACAAAGTGTTGAACACTGTTTGTATGGATTTTCTCCACATCCTTTATGTTCATGATTCATCATTATCTTTCCCAGACCTTCCGCCGGCTGCTTTTGAACAAGTGCCAAGATGAGTTTGAGAACAGGTCCCGTGCAACTGAAGGTAGTGTTTCAATTTATGTAATGATTTTTAAGTTAAGCATCAGCGTGATTAGTAACACAATAGATGGGAGGTGTTCTAGTTTCTGAAGTAGAAAAGAAAACTTTGTTCTAAAATATAGTTTTGTTTAACGCTGCACTTCCGGCTATATGGGCGGTGGTCTGTAAGTAATCAAGTCTCGACCAGACAATCCATTGATTGACAACAAGAGCAATGATCCACGCAATTGGGATCGATGACATGCATCAACCAAGTCAGCGAGTCTGACAACCCTATCCTGTTAGTCACCTCTTACAACAAACATGGGTTGCTTAGGACCTATTCTACCCCGGATCTTCGCGGGTCACCAACTTAAGTAATTGGGGGTAGTGGGGTTGGCTAGTGGTTAAAGCTTTTGCTCATCTTGCCAAAGACTTGAGTGTAATTACCCACATTGGTACATGTAAGACCCATATTTAGTGTTCCTGCTGTGCTTATGGGAATGTTTCGAAAATCCAACTTGTTTGTATTTATTTTCCGGTAAACAGTGCTAGTATGGTATCTGTATCTTCTACAGCTATGGGACCCCAATTATCATGCCTAAAATCAGTGCTGGGAGTCCCCATGTCTCATAAATAGTACATCAAAGTAAAACCCTGTTTGAATCAATATCTTGATTCTGTCCTAGTGTTCGACAAGAAGGATGCGCCACTTTCAACCGAAGAACATGAACAGTACCATCTGGCAAAGAAGAAAATGCTTGGAAACATCAAATTCATTGGTGGGTACCATATATCATGTATATAAAGTTTTAACAGTTTTTGTATTGGTTGATTGGACCAAGTCACTTGCAAGAATTTCATTTTGAAAAAGTCTAAAAATATATATATAATCTTGAAAGACATTTTTAATCGGACAAGTTCCAGTAAATGGTATTGGTTCCCAACATCAGAAATTAATATGCATCCTTGAGGTTTGTTGGTATTCCTTTATGATGGGACTCTCTAAATCTGTTCATTTTAACAATTTAAAAAAATACTTGTTTAATTTCGACTTCGTTTCTCTTCATCAGGCGAGCTCGGGAAGCTTCAGATGCTGCACGAGGGGATTCTACACAAGTGCATCAAACAACTCCTGGAGAAGAAAAGAAACACACCTATACGGGACATGGCCGAGGATCTCGAGTGTCTCTGTCAGATAATGCGGACCGTCGGCCCTCGTCTGGACTCACCCAAGGCGAAGGTACGTGTATTGGGGAGCTTGTTTCTTTCTCTCAGAAAAGAGTTTGTTAGATGAAAAAGGTTAATCTAATTTTACATGAGTTTGTATTATAATGTTTCTATTTTCCCAGTCTATCATAAATTGATTGAGCAAATATATATATTTATTTATTTTTCAATTATTTACCCTGATTCTTTGGTTTCTGGTCGGTCATCCATAAACCAAGCAACGGTGAGTGTTGCTTTACTGGACAAACATTGCCTTGTGCAGTTTCTTGTTCCTGTTACCAAGTTTCCTGGTCTGAGATCTGATGTATGTTGTGTAATGTTCCAGGCATGGATGGATCAGTACTTTGAACGAGTCAGGCTTTTTAGCCAGAATCTCGAGTTGCCGTCTAGGATTCGTTTCATGCTTCAAGATGTGATAGAACTACGCGAGAAGAAGGTGAGAAACACACACATCTGTCAGATGTGGATGAAATTTCAGAATAAAGTTTCTAAGTCATAAGGAAACTTCAGAGTTGATTTGAACCACAATTGTTACAGAAGGTCCCCTGCAGACTATGCTTCTCCCACAATGCGACTAAATGGGCTGGGAGGTCAGACTCTGTAACTTTGTTGATAATGTGTTATTGTACTCCAACTGAAAAGTGGGAGTTTGGACATTGTATCAATCAGACCTTTGTCTGGTCCAGGCTCAATTATTTACAGGCTGTACCAAATAAAAATGACTTGAATTAGTTCTGTCACATTGACATATAGCTGAATGATAGTATTATGAATGTTAGTACATGTATTAGTATGAGCTGATATTGTAGGCAGCCATCACAAAGCTGGGATATTGTGGCGTGTGTTCCCCAAAGCAGCAATGAAGAATTCTTTGAATTTGTTCTGTGACATAGTTGTTTAGCTGAAAGAAACTTTAATCTTGCAGAGATGGGTTCCTCGGCGAGTGGCTTTGGACAACGGACCTAAAACAATCACGCAGATTCGACAGGAAGCAGTTGATGTAAGTCGTCCCCAGGGTTACAATATGAAAATAATACAACACTATCAAGAAGAAACGCTGACTGAATAATGAATTTCTTTCCATTAAATACTGTAGTACTTCAGCTTGTTCTTTCGAATGAGGTTGGGTGACTTTCCTCACTTGCAGTTCAGTTGCACAAAGCAGTTTTACTGCTATGACTGTCTTTACAATTCCCCAATACTGGTTCATGAGAGGTGACTTAAAAGATCAGATTGTCTGGCTCTTTTGTTGGTTGATTGTGTAACACTGCTCATCACTGAATTTGTTTGTCCAAGTCTTGATTATGTAAGGGTTGTTGCCATATAGCTGGAATAGTGGTATTAAGCAAGAAACAAACATATCACAACAGCCTAAAATTATCACTGCCCTTTTCACAATTCTCATTTTCTCTTTAACAGGAACTTGGTGTATTTATTCCTCCGCCATCTGCTCAGAACCGCGGCCAGGCATTGATGGGGGGTCGTGCTATGAATGGGACAATGGGGGGAGGAGGAGGAGGGGGGAGCTGGAAGCAAGGAGGCATGGGGGATCTCTTCAGCATGCCACCGCCAGGAACCATGGGAAATTGTAAGTCACTACCTTGTGAAGGATCCCTTGATGATGCAGGTTGAAATTGGTCTTCAGCAAACAGTGCTTGTCATAAGAGGCAACTAATGTGCTTGTCATTGTATCTCAATTGCATATCTTTCATAATCAATATTCATGATGTCAGTCACTGGATTGTTTGATCCAAACTTGATAATTTAGACGCTGTCATATAGCTGTAATATTGCCGAGTGTGGCTATTCTTGAAGCAAGTGGAAGGAGTGGGGAGACCTGATTGTCTCCTCGGACACGAGCAGAAATCAGTTTACAGGATCTTATCTGAATCAATATGGGCCAGATTATGAACCTTGGGTGTCAGCATTGTAGATGCCCTTTGCTCTTGTGGGTTTATTCAGATTGGGTAAATAGGTACACCATGCCTTGCTATGGTTAACACATACTTGGAAAAAGCCTAAATATTTGACTAAAGACCATTGTTACAATTATTTATTCTCTAATAATGTGTGATGGTATCATGTAGCGCAAAATTATTCTGTGATTCAATTGATAAATAATACTGAAAGATAGCTTTGAAAAGTGTGAATGCCTTAAAAAAAAAAAACTTGAAAAGACTTAAATTTGGTGGCTTTGGTTTCCTTTGAACTATGACCTTATTTTACATCCTGTACTTGATTCTACAAGCCAGAACACATGTGGCTCAGCATAATTTTCAGTAAATTTTGTTTATCATTTAGGCTATTAATAGCTGAGCATACAAGACCAACATTGTAGGCTAGGTTGGAGACTGACTTAAATAATGTAAGCATCCTGACTAAAGTGTTTCTTTATTACAGTCAACTCTATTGGGACTGGCCCTGGCGTGATTCAAGTAGACAACTTTGCATCCAGTTATCAGAACAACATGGGACGGAACAGGAACAACCAACAGAATCAAGGTCGGTGATCATACTTGCTCCATTGATCAAGACCTGATATTGGGCCTGAAGTCTGTAGAAAATCTCATAAAAAAGATTTGAATGTGAATAAGGGCCACTGCAATAAGAAATGTTGATCATGCAGAGTCAGAAATGAATTTCTATTTTCTGTCCTAAAAACATTTTTGCTGCAGGGATGCCATCTGCTGTTGGTAAAAGTGGTTATCCAAAAGGCAATGTTACTTGTCCTCCCTGAATTTTTCTAGCCTAGGACTAGCAGACTTTAATTTCGAACACTGTCATGCTATTAACCACTGGTTTCTGCAGACTTGGACCATTTACAGGCCGTAATGCTGACTGCGACAATTATTAAACAAAAAAACTATACATGGAAATAGAAAATATTAAGTTGCATTTTGGCATTATTGCAGGATTTAACAACAACTTCATGAATCGCCGGCCAGATAGTGGAGGTAACAGTCCACGTAACCAACGTCACAATCAGCAGAACCAGCAGCAGCAGCAGCAGCAGCAGCAGCAACAACAACAGCAACAGCAGGGGAATCCAGGCAACAATCAACAGAGTCAATACTACAACAAGCAACAGCAACAGCCGCAGGGACAGAATCAACAAGGTAGCTAGATACCAATCATTCTGATTTGGGTGAAGTCATTGCATTATTATCTCTAAACCTCAGGCGACACGGGCGGCCCAGTCGTCTAAGGCGTTGCGATTCGCTGTGCAGAGTTGCATCCCTTGGGCACGCCAGAACCTATGATTGTGGGTTCGAATCCCAGTTTAACCCGATTCGGTTTCTAGGTTTGTCAGCACCATACCCGTGCTCATGGGTTTCACTGAAGTGGTAAACGTCTAAGAACTGCATCACTTTGGGCTTTCCTCCCACATTAAGCTGAAAGCTGTGATATAACTGGGATACTGTTAAAAGCGGCACTAAACCCAACTGACTCACTCACTATCTCTAAACCTCATTATGTCACACCAGATGCCGCCACTACATTTGTGAATCATGATATTGATAAGGCCAAAGTCCTAAAGTACATAATCTTGGATGTGTAACAAATTCAGACACTTTCTTAGTTCATAGCATGATAAAAGAACATAGATAAATGTCTTATTGTTGAGGGATAGACGTGGCCACTAGTCTTTTAGTCTGAGAATAGTGAAAATCTAGAGGACTAGTTGTAGTTTTTTTAAAGTAAGTTATTTTATTTAGCCACAAGTCCAAACTGAGCTGGACTAGTTTTTGGTATGAAAATGGTGTCTAACCCTGTAGTTTATGTACAATGACGTCATTAATTTACAGGATTTAATATGAATTGTGATGGAAGTAGTTATTTGGATATTTGCTCTTTGATCATTATACAAACACTGAACATACAAGTAAATATGAAACTCGTCTTCATTAGAACCATTTTCTACAAATTCTACAAAGTCTTTTCTTTTAAGAAATCAACATCTGCCTGTTTCAATAAATAAGTTATGTGAGTTATAACAAGATAAAAAAGGAGCTGTTCAAATCTTGCATAAATATGTTTCAAAGATTAGGTTCTGTTGTTGTGGGAAGTCATAAATATAATATATGCCATTTGTGTTTATACATTAAGCAATTATTGCATGTTCAGGAGTGAGAAATTAGAGGAACCAGGACCCACTTGCACAAAGCAAACTTAGCGCTAAGATGATCGTATTTCCCATACGTTATCATAGACTTGAGATAGTCATAGCGCTAAGATCGCTTTGTGCAAGTGGACCCTGGTGGTGTTTGGTTATTATCTAAGAACCCCCACATGATATTTAAGTATTAATGAGACAAGGTCCCCCTACTTTCCATTTACAAACAATGAGGTTGATTTGTAAATTTGTTTAAAATGCTGCACAGCACTTTTAATTTGAGCATTGTTATTTGTGTTGCAGCTACAGGCAACCGAGACTTGCCGCCAAGATTCCAGCGCATGTCGATCAATCACAGTCCCCCCTCCACATCCCCAATTTCGGGAAGTAACAAGTTGTCAAGGGAGGAAGTCAGTCTTCGCCCAGTCAAGAACTTCACAGTCCTCAAACCTAACACACCGGGCATGCTTCCCAAGTCAGCCCAAGGCCCATCATCCATGGGGGGATTCTCCAGCCTCAACTCTGGGGGCAACAAGTCAGGATCGACGGCACTTAACCCCCTGCTTAGTAAACAGGTATGTGCAATCCAGGTTTCTTTGTCGTTTAACTGTTGTGGGTCTGTTAACCACTTTTAGATTCAGACTTCTTCTGTGGTCTTGTGGATAGCGTCTGCCAAGAGAGCAGAAGGTCTTTGATTCTGTCCCCAGCCACATCCTACGTTAAGACAGTTAAAGATGGTACTTGTTGTTAACCTGCCTGGAGCTGAAAATTTAGGGGACAAAACAAGGACTATTCTGCTTGAAGTCGCTATACTGTGTCTAAGTATGTTGTCCATGTCTAACTGAGGCATAATACCTCTGTGGGCTAGAGCTTTTGTCTGTGTTAGGAAAAGCAGCCACACGTGCATGGACGTCGCTATATAAGTGCTAGAGTCTTGAAAGCAAGGTTAAGCCCCATTTCACCTGGCCTTTTAGCTTCATCAATATCAGTTGCCTTCCTGCTTTTCAGTAATAAATGAAGCCTGATGGAAACAGAATGTTAGACTGTACATTGTTATGGCTGATAAGTTCTTAAGTATACATGCACATGGAGGGAGTTTCTTGTGGCCTTAAAAATAATAGTTAGAACTATGAAAAGGCCTGGAATTTGATGACTGAAATTTGTTCCAGTAATGAGTAGTGTGTTGTGTAGACATGATCATCCTAATATTTTCTATTTCAGCCTCTGATAACTATCAAACAGAACAGTGAAGATAAGGGCAAATCTAAGAAGAAGGAATTTATCTCTAAGGAAGAACTTCAGAAGACAGTGGTATGTTCTCATTTCATTCATCTCTGTATTGAATAAATATGGTTTGATTAATTTGTGCTATATGTTCTGATACTATATTTCAAAACAAAGGCTTGCTTGTCTGCAAGTACTGTTAAATCAAACACTTACACTGACTGGTCAGCTATGAAGTGCATCTATGTGGTTTCTGGCTTAGAATAGGTCCCCAGCAACCTATGCTGGTTGTACGGGGTGACTTGCTGAAGGCGTGGTCACACTCAGGGAGTGTTGGTAGGAAGTCTTGTCAGGTGTATTTCGTCATTTGTAAAATGTCATATATTCTTTTTCAGACAAGCCTTCTTTCTGATTATCTCGGAAATAACAACAAGGCAGATGTTGCAACACAGATCAAGGACATGTCTATTCCGAAGAAGTAAGTCAACAGAGATTTACAATTTGGGGACTTTCAGGATTGTGGCAATCCCAGCTAATGATTGTGGCAGTCCCAAAGCAGTGGTCAATATTAGGGTTATTAAGAATAAATGTGGGTAGTATTGTTGGAACACAAGAAATTACTTATGCTGAGTTATATTGTTTGAATATGTAGGAAAAGAATATTATTCTTTTGTAATTTTTGTTTTTCAGGCTGATTAGAGATCTCTTATCACAACTGCTGGTTGAATCCGTGGACAAGAGTGGTAAGTTTTTTTCCTGTGAAATATTACTCATGCCTGGTATCATTGAAAGGAATCGTTCTCTAAGAAGATATGTAACATATATTGTTCGAGGTATTTGTCTTTTGGAGAAAATTTGTTGAGTTTAATTGTGGGCTAAACTTGTCAAAAATAGCCATCGACTTAGAGAATGTTTCAAGAACAAGCTTCTGTTCTGTATGGTGACCTTTGTTGCGATTTATTCCAATATTCTGAGACAAATGGCTTCAAGTCATTTTCATGGTTTTGGGGGGTTTTTTTCAACTTTTCTTTGGACATTCTTCTATGTCATTACCACATTTTAGAAAAACTGTAGGACATTTTTTATGATAGTCTGTCCTAGTAAATTATCTGATTTGATTCCTGTCATTGAGTGTTTTGAAATCTTTATTATTCTCCAACCAATTAAAAATTAATTCTGTGATAATCTTTGCCAACAGATTTATTTATGAATTTACCCTAGACATGTTCTAGTCATAATATGGGTGAAATTCTACTCTGACTCTTTAGTGTTCAACCAGTCACCTGACAGGTGACGTGGACTTTCGATATTGTTTTGACTGAGTTTTGTTCAACATGCGTTTCCTTTCCTTTCAGAAACTGAGCGAGACCGTGTCATGGAGCTGATATCTGAACTGAAGAAGGATGGATTCATCTCAGCAGAGCAGTTCATGGATGTAAGTCATCTATTGTGCTACAATATTATCTCCAGCTTCAAAAAGATTTGGTAGTACCAGTGATAAAGTGGTGTCATGATTGTGAAGGGATGGACAGTCTCAAGTTGATGTTGGGTCTTTAGTTTGCTTCACATCTTGCTGTTCAGCTTGCTTGTCTTCAGATCAGATGCTGGGGTAGCTTAAAGGTTAAAGCATTCACTTGTTATGCTGAAGGCCTATGTTCGATTTCCCCACATGGGTATAATATATAACGCCCATTTTTGGTGTCGCCTGTCATATGCTCTAATATTGCTGAAAGTGGTAAAACCTAAGTTACTCACATTGGAATGCTTCTAACAGTGCTTCTAACAGTTGCTTATCTCAAACACAAGTTCCATTCCACACATGTGAAGCCAATTCTTGCTGTTTTAAGATGAAAAGCAGACCTCACAGTTCGGTGTTTGTGTTTCAGAGTTTAAGGCGTGTGATGGACAAGATGTCCGACTTGGAGGAGGAGGTACCACTGGTTAAATCGTCCGTCGCCAGGTTCGCTGCATCGTCCCTGGTGGAGAACATCGCCAGTTTGGAGGAACTTGCTGAGCCATTGGAGAATGGCGTTCATCATCCACTGTTTCTGCTTTGTCTACAACAAGTCGTGAAGCTGCGATCTGAAGACTGGCTTGAGGGTGTCTTCAGTGAGAGCAAAATCAACTTGCAGGGAATGCTACCAGGTAGGGACAACATAGGACAGAGCTCCATGTGACCTGGTGGGGATTCCGGGATAGAACTAGAACCCTGCAATCTATGCTGGTTGTAAAAGGCGACCAAATGGATCAGGTGGCTGGGCTCTGTGACTTGGTTGTTTGCATGTCATTGTACCCCCAGCGGCATGGCTCGCTGCTCACAATAATTCAGGGTTAGAACTTAACACTAGCCCGCTAGCCCGGGGCTAGTACAAATTCCTACGGTCAAGTACAAATTTCCCCTTTGTGTTACATTGCAAGGGCATTTTATCTTTTTACAGGCTGGTAATGCATTTGAATATAGTTATAACCCTGAATATTGCTAATTGGGGCATTAAGCAACAAACCAACCAACCAATGGATTGTCTGGTCCAGACAGCTATTTACAGACTTCTGTCAGATAGCTGGAATAGTATTGTCTTGAATAGGCCCAGTGCTCCCAGGTCTTGAATGAAATGGTGTTTTGGTAGCCAGGCTCTGGATGCTGTGAACCAGTAATTATCCCGGCCCCAACTAAATGTACAGGCAGCAGGGCTGTAGCTTGAATATAGCAGACCACTGCTTAAAAAAATAAATAGCTGAAACCTTTGTACAATCTAATAATAAGATGTATGAAGACTGCCAATATGGCAGTGTTGAGATAAATTGTCAAATTATTTTGAAAGAATGAATGGATGTTGCTTAAGGACATATAACGTGATATTGAAACTGTTTGATCTGTGTTGTCAGAGATAGACCAAAAGAAGGAAAGAATGTTGGAGATCCTGGAGGACCGCAGTCTTAGCTTCCTGTTTCCCCTGCTGAAGATCCAGTCAGAGCTGTGGAAGCAGATTCAGGCCGAGCCCACTGCCACGGCCATCTTCAAGTGGGTCAAGGACAAGGTGGACAACGACATGCAGAACAACCCCGGGTTCATCGATGTGTTGACCACTAGGTGAGAAGGGGAAATGAATAAGGCAAAAAGGATAAGTTTTGGTTCTCGGACACCGCCCACATCATCATAAAGCCTGCCACATGTTTCGTTTTTATTTCCATTTTTAAAAAAAACAAAAACATCCTAATACTTAAAAACAATGTGGTCCTAAATAGCACACAGTTACTTCCCTTTACATGCGCACTGCTTTACTGTATATCTTCTGTTATGGTCCTGGCGGCAATAGGAGCTTGTATATTTGGAGAGGCCCTGTCTCAGGTTGATGGTACACAACTGTTTATTTGGTTACTAGTTTGAACAGGGGGGGGGGGGGGGGGGGGAGAGAGAGAGTTAAAAAAAATCCACCGCACACACGCATTATGTTTTCGAAAGTCATTGTCTGAGAACCAATTCTTTTATTATTTTTTAAGCCTAAAGCATTGGCTGGTCAGGCTTGGTAACTGGAAAGCATGTTGTCGTATGGTGTGGTTGTTGCTGATAATATGAATCACAGTACATCTGGTGCAGACTCAATTATTTACAGTGGGTTCTGTCATTTAGCTGGAATGTTGTGTGGGGTTCAACAACAAATGAACAGATAACCACACTGGAGTTGTAACATTAGTAAAATTAGACCCCATGAGTTTGTTTATTGTTAGTCAGTTCAGTTGGATCTCATGGACAGGCTGTCTTAGCTGATTGTGTGTCATTGAACCTCAACTGCATGGATCATTGACCTCGGCACTAGCTTGTTTACAAGTCACTGTGGCATTACTGGAATAGCAACATTTGAGCAACACTCTCTCCCTCCTGGTTTCACTGTTTTAATGGTTTTGTTCTGCTTTCAGTATCCTGCGATTCGTTACTGGAGAGACAACTCTTGGAAAAGCCATCGATCCCGCAGCTGTCCCGGACAAAACTCTGATAGAAAAGGAGAAAGAAGTGCTGTTGAAACTCAAGGTAGTAGAGCACAACTCAGTAGTCCCACTCTGGCACAGTGATGTCTTCTTCCAAATCTTTTATCTCATCACTTTTCTGTTTGTAAACAAATGCGCTGATTCTTAATTCAGAGCAAATGGGTTTATGAAAGCCTTTTAGTGCATTTTTCATGTGCTCGTTACAAAGTTATCTAGCTGTGTTTGTCGTCATATGATAATGTTAACAATGTTTCAGTGTCTGTGATAAGTTTTGGATTTAGGTTGTCAGTGCTACACTTTTCAGGATGTCCATACCCCATGTTTTAAGGTGTCCATGTTTCTGGGTGTCCATGCCCCATGTTTCAGGGTGTCCATGCCCCATGTTTCAAGGTGTCCATGCCCCACGTTTCAAGGTGTCCATGCCCCACGTTTCAAGGTGTCCATGCCCCATGTTTCAGGGTGTCCATGCCCCACGTTTCAAGGTGTCCATGCCCCATGTTTCAAGGTGTCCATGCCCCACGTTTCAGGGTGTCCATGCCCCACGTTTCAGGGTGTCCATGCCCCATGTTTCAGGGTTTCCATTCCCCATGTTTCAGGGTGTCCATGCCCCATGTTTCAAGGTGTCCATGCCCGATGTTTCAGGGTGTCCATGCCCGATGTTTCAGGGTGTCCATGCCCGATGTTTCAGGGTGTCCATGCCCGATGTTTCAGGGTGTCCATGCCCCATGTTTTAAGGTGTCTATGCCCCATGTTTTAAGGTGTCTATGCCCCATGTTTTAAGGTGTCCATGCCCCATGTTTTAAGGTGTCCATGCCCCATGTTTTAAGGTGTCCATGCCCCATGTTTCAGGGTGTCCATTGTCCAAGTTTCAGGGTGTCCATTGTCCAAGTTTCAGGATGTCCATACCCCATGTTTCAGGGTGTCCATTGTCCAAGTTTCAGGATGTCCATACCCCATGTTTCAGGATGTCCATACCCCATGTTTCAGGGTGTCCATACCCCATGTTTCAGGGTGTCCATACCCCATGTTTCAAGGTGTCCATGCTTCTTGTTTCAGGCTGTGCTGCAGATGTTCCTTCACGAGAGGCTGGAGCTGCAGGTCAGCGCCCTCTATGCCACGCAGGTCTTCTGCCACAACCACCAATTTCCCAAAGGTATGTGATTCTGAAACATTGTAAGAAATACTTGATATGTTTCATGTCCACTATGAACTTACACCCTTCCCACCAATCAATGCTGAAGGCCTAGTTTGAACTCCTCTTCCCCACCACCGTAGTTCCAGGTTGGAACAGCTTCCCAGCAACCTATGCTTGTTCTATAAGGCAACTTAATGGATGAGGTGTTCAGGCTTTGTAATTTGGTTGTTTGTGTGTCATTGTTCCCTGACAACATAGGACATTGCTCATGGATTATCTGGACCAGGCCCAGTCATTATTTACAGGCTGCGTTATATAGCTGGAATATCTCCGAGTGCATTGTTAAGAAACATTAGAACATACCATTTCCAGATAGAGCTTAGCTGCAGCTCCTCTTTGAAACTTTGTAGAACTGAAATGTTTGGTAGAAACTTACATTTTAAGTCCACTATTCCTTGTAAGAACATATAGCAAAACCCTTAAAAATGACAAATTTCTTCTAGTCCTTGATACCCTAACTATTGGGCAGTTTGGTACGGACTACGGACTAGTGCCAATTTGTAACACTGCATTGTCTCTGCTGTCCAGGCATGCTGCTTCGTTTCTTCGTGTACTACTACGACATGGAGATCTTGGATGAGGAGTCCTTCCTCCGCTGGAAAGAAGAAGTCAATGACAAATATCCAGGCAAGGGGAAAGCACTCTTCCAGGTAAGTGCCCAAAGTGACACTAACTCTCCTGAAAAATGAACCGATCTGAACCTCAGCTGTAGAACACAAGGTAATAAGGTTGTTTATTTTCCATTGACAAAATAGTGCGACACTTGTTCATTAGACAGGTTTTACTTTTATGCAGCACTTGGCCCCATGTCAACATCAAATATTTGTCGGAGGGCATGAGTGGCCCAGTCGTCTGAGACCTGCATCACTTTGGGCTTTCCTCCCACATTAGGCTGACACACCGTGATATAACTGGAATACTGTTAAAAGCGGTGTTAAACCCAACTCACTCACTCAAATATTTGTCAAATTGGTTAGTAAATTATAGTTTTGTTCAGGGACTGAGAGGATGACTTATAAGGACGAAAAGACGTTCATACCTACTGGTAGTTTTCTAATGTTGAAATGAATGCATTGTTGTACTATCTCTAAGTGTGAGAAAATAAGCAAATTTTGAAATTAGGTTAGTTTGTCTCCATAGGCCCCCGAGTTTGGAATCCCAGATGAATCTCTACAAGATTACTGGCCTTTGGCTACAGTCATTCGAATAAGTAAACCATACAGTATTTTAATGTGGCCTGGGTGGTAATTATGCTGTGTGCTCTTGTAGGTGAACCAGTGGCTGACATGGCTAGAACAAGCTGAAGAGGAGAGTGAGGAAGAAGAAGACCAGTAGGCCAGGAAGCCAGTACCTGCCTACCACTGTAAAAGATGAAGAAGAAGAGAAGAACACTTACTTGTGACTATTGGTTTTAAGATGAAGAAACATGAAAATTTCTTTTTAAGAAACTTTATGAAGAGGAATGTTTAAGTTGAAAAAAAAACAAGCTTGTGCCAGTTTGCCACTAGAATACTTGCTGCATCAGCTGGAGTGGATCAGTGTGTACCTCACATGTGTGTTGTGTCATCAGAAGATGTGTATGTGTCATCAGAAGATGTGTACCCCACCAGCATTTGGTGTGTGCATGTGACGGGTACTCCGATTCTGTGATGTGCATGTTGATTGGCTGGTCCAAATTCACCATGGAAACAAGACCTTCCTGTGTCCATTCTTTGGATGGCCTTCCGGCTGACAGAACTGCATGTTAACTGCTTTTCAGCATCTTACACCCTAAACCTAGAGGAAGGTTTGTTTTGTACTACCTGATATTTTATATTATAGACTTTATATAGACCTCATGTGTAAAAATGCACAAGAAGAAAGCTAGATCATATCCAATAGCACTCATCAATCAACTCATGAAATTAATTCTCCGAAATGACAATTTATAACAGTTGTCTACTTTCTTCCTGTGGATATAAAAAACAAAAATAAATGTATGTGAATTTTAATTCCCTAACAAAAATTATGAATTAGAAATTTTTAACCAGCTTAAAAGTGTATAGGCCAGACAATTTGATTAAGCAAACACAGATTATCCATGCACCTAATCAAACATCTTTTGCAAAGTTTTAGCATTTTTACTTCCTTTGTATGATACAACTTGTAACCAAGGTGGAGGGTTGGGTTCATTAATGAGCATGAACCTTGAACTACCATGCCCAACAGATAAGTGTCGATGTACAACAAACTCATATACTCATACTGACACCCAAATTATGTAAAATACTCAATCTATTTAATAATCACGATTGTTAGCCCTAATTCAGTGTAAGGGCCATCCAGATTACCCCCCGAGTTTGTTGCACATAGATCACGATCATACTCTTAGAATCTGCCAGTGTTTAGTTTGGCTAGAGTTATTTCCCTATGGGACAAGATCTGTGAATGTCTGAAATATTGTGTTATTTATTTCATGTCAAATGTGTATACATTTTTTTATCATTATGAATGTTTATTGTAATTTCATGGGTATCAAGTCATCATGCCGTTTAAATTGTACTTAAGGTGTCATCACACAAAAAAGCATATTGGCACTGTTTGTGCATTGACATAGTGCTCTTAAAATCCCAGATGGTTTTTTACTCTGTACAAGCTATTCCTCTTGTGAATCTTTTTGGCATTTGTATGTTTCCTCCTTACAATTTTTTTTTTTTTTTTTTTTTTTTTTTTTTTTTTTTTTTCTTTCTTCGGTGAAGGAATGCTTCGTATACATCTAGTCATAGGGCATGTGACTTTTTCTGTTCTCATTTCAAGACCAGGTATTGGTTGATAACAAGGCTCATTCCCATAGATTCATATGCAGTCATTTTTAGTTTGGCAAACACTGCATTCAATCTTTATCAGATAGCTGCATTGAAGAGTAAGCGTTGCGATTTACATAAAAATGTTTTTTTAACACAATTTTAATATGTACTACAAACATTAAATTCAGTTCAGATCACTTTAACTTTCTGATTTTTCTAGAAGAAGCATATAATGTTTTTATTTTAGTAAGTGCAATATTTTCTCTTGGACACATTTTCGACCACTGTACTATTGTTTTGATGCTATTGTGTGAAAGGTATCTAAATTCAGTCTTTCTTCTCAAAATCTCCCAAAGAATACACAGGAAGAATACTACCATTATTCCTGCATGATCTTGTGGAGATATTAAATGTATTAAAACGGGGCCAGTGCTCTTTGGAGGTTATACTTAAGGAATTAAGCCTTAATCTGTCTGGTGAACCACCTTATCTTGTTGAATAGCTGTTTGTGTACATGCCACATGCCATATATATGTCTGGTAATAAACTTAATATGAATAACTTGCGACTTGAGTCTATTTCCAATCTTTGATGGTCATGACACCTGACTTGAGGGTGAAGGTCATTGGATGAAGCTGCATCCCTTACATGTGCGGTAAACTAGGATCGTGAGCCAGCACTATACCCGATCGTGGTCGCAGGTTTCATAAAAGTTAAATCTCCCGCAGAAAGTTGACACCCATGTTATAATGTGCTTAAATACTATTCAAAACTGCATTAGAACCAAATTCACTCTTGCATAGAGGAGCAGTATTTATTTGGGGAGGCAGCATAAGTGGCCCAATGGAGTTGGTCCTAGGATACACTGCTCAGGAGTTGAAATCCCTGATTCGCTACAATCCTTGGCACTGTGCCAAATAACCTGATAACAATTGCCATGTTTCTATGAGACATGTCCTCTGATGTCCGAATCCTTAATTCACCATGAGATTTTGATCTGATTTTGATCTTAGGTTTGTGTGTTTCACCAAAGGTGTAAGACTCTAAAACCTGTTACTGTGAGCTTTTCTAACATGAAGCTGACACACCAGCATGAAAACACAACTCACTTTTTGTCAAGAGGCTGATTCTGAATTGAACTGCTGCTTAATTGCACGCTTGGACTACACCCTGAAATGATTCATTTATCAGATGTCATACTCCAAGCCAATACCTCTGCGTGAAGATTTGACAAAACCTCCATAGATTGCATCATGTGAATCATTAATGAAGGAAAAGTGGTCTTGAGCCAATCAAGTCAGCTTTCTAAAATGATTACAACACATTTTGCTTCATCTGGCTGACAAACCGCCAGGGGTCATTAAACAAGTCGTAAGTAATTATCCCCTGCCAAACAAAGTTGGCGGGGGAATATAGAAACGGGCTCCGTCCGTCCGTCCATCCGTCCATCCATCCATCCGTCACGTTTCGTTTCCGTTCAATATGTTTTCATCAAACATTGCAGGTCTGTCAAGTACACGCTGAACTGGTGCCTTTTTGCTATTTAGAATTTTTTTATTTTTTTTTACAATTTCCATGACAAGTTCCAGCTCGGTTAAAAAAGGTTAGGGTTTGTTTAGATTTAATTATGTCATAAATTCTGCAACAGGGGCAGGGGATATAGCCACATTAGTGGCAAACTTGTTTATTTTAGCAAGTGTCCCGTCTTGGATTGATAGAGAAAAACATATCCTGTTTTGTATCACATGAAAACTCACGATGCACCGATGTATCGTTTCACCCCTACTTGATAGTACACCATTTTGCGTGTCAAACACCATGGCATTTAGAAAACACATCCGCAACCTTTAAGGTAGTTTATTTTCCATTTGGAACTGCCCCTATAGGTTTTGACAGAAATTGGATATGCTGCTCTGAATGCTTAGATCCATGCTGATTGGTGGATTAGAAAGTTTGCCTGAGAGACTTCTGTGGAGGGTCAGGTCTTCATACAGTCAGGTACAGAACCAGGGTAAAACATCAGATTTTACTGTAACTGTTACCTTGAACCGTTACCTTGTTTATTAGACAATAAGAAACAAACCTAATGTGTTGTATCCAATGGATATTCTACATGGAACCAAGAACAGCTCCTGCAGCATATTCATCCAGTATTGTCAGTGAAAATGAACCAAACATTCTATGCCATTTATTCAGAAACAATAGATTTCATGGTAATCTTACAAAATAACATCATCCCATTGAAATATTCTGGCAGCAGAGTGTATAAAATATAATGGACAGGCTGTTCGAAAAGTGTTAGAACTGACGTTAAACAAGTTCTCCATGAACTACATTGTAATACTGAGTAGCCTCAAGGTTAAAAAAAACCCAGGGCGGTCGGGTAGCCTAGTTGTTAAAGCATTCTCTCGGATTCAATTCCCGACATGGGTACAATGTGTGAAGCCCATTTATGGTGTCCCCCGTCGTGATATTGCTGGAATATTAAACGGCGTAAAACCATACTCACTCACTAAAGGTAAAAACACCAAATCAAAGGCCTGGATTCGGCTCCCCACATGGGTACTCTGTGCAAAGCCCATGTCATGTGTTCCCACCATATATAATGAATCATTGTTAAAAGTGACGGAGCCCAACTAATACTGAGAAAAGAAGGATCCCACACCTAAGATAATACAGTTTACTGAAATGTCACTTCAACCTATCGACTGTGAAGATCCGGGGTAGAATAGGTCTTCAGCAACCCATGCCTGCCGTAAAAGACGACTATGCCTGTCGTAAGAGGCGACTAATGTGATCGGGTAGTCGTGATCGCTGACTTGGTTGATGCATGTCATCGTATCCCAATTGCGTGGATCGATGCTCATGATGTCATTAACTGGATTTTCTAGGCCAGACTATTTACAGACCGTCCTATAGCTGGAATATTGCTGAGAGTGGCGTTAAACAACAAACAAACAAATTTGAACCTATCACCTAGTGTTATGTCTCCATTCTATTATGATAGGACCTGAACCTATTCGCTACCAGTTTTATTTTGAACCCGAGTCAAACAGCAAGACACTCTATATAGACAACTAATCAAATTACTCTCATGAGCAAGAGAAATTTGTTGCTCAGTTAGGATAGGAGAGTTGGATGTGGTGACATCACTACCGAAATGAAGCAATAATGGTAATGTGTTCAGGGTATTTACCATAACAGAATGGAGATATTATACATAGGGTTAAGTCCAGGGTGCCGTCGTACAAAACAACCATAGTGCTACGACTGACCTAAGTCTATGTTAACGTATGGGAGTAACAATTAATATCTTGGCACCAAGGAACTAGTGTCTCAAGGTAGTGTAAGGCCATATTCCTTGAAATTCCAGGACAAGTACCTTACAAGAAGTGTTGTTTTCTGTATAATTAGATGCAAACAACAAAATAATTACTTTTTAGTTAATATATTTCCAATAATATTATTACCATCTAAACACTAAACAACATATCTATCTATCGATCTCTGGTGTGAAAAAAGTTGATCTGATAAGAATTTGTTGTCTCACAGCTGAGCAATACAATGTAATTGATAACTGTTCACTGGATATCCAGAAAAAAACATATAGAATGTATTGTGTTCAAGCAGCCAGCAAATTGTTTGTCTCCTAGCAGTGGTAAATATTGTATGTCTTGAAGAAGTGAAAGGAAAAGTATTCTGATGGACGTAAGCCCCAGCCCCAACCCAGGATATGAAACTGTCGATTCATTAGCTATCACTGACCATCTTAGATTCACTGACCATCCTTCACTCAGATTCACTGACCATCCTTTGTTAACTCACTGACCACCATTCAATAATTCACCGAAAACACATAAACACACTGATATTCCATTTTCAATACAGCCACCACCCAATGTACCCATAAACACTTCCCACACGTTGGCTACTATTGACACCAACTGTTCCATGTATTCCATTGGGCATATTTAAAACTGCCCTTAATTGTTTAAAGATGGATCCCACTCACTGGATTGAATTAACACTGTCCAATAGAAGAAGTAATAAGAACACTCCAGTGGAGTCAAGTTATCATTATCTATAGGTAATTGATTATGGATAGCATTTTATGGAACCAAATCAATGGCCTTAAGGCTTAAAAAATTATAAGAATTGGTTCTCAGGCATTGACTTTTTAAAATATAGTGCGCGCAGGCAGTGCTTTTTGTTTTTGGGGCTTGTTCAAACAAGTAAGTATACAAATAAACAGTGTACCATCAACCTGGGAAAGGGCCTCCCTACATAAACAAGAATATAAACTCCTATGTTTTTTTTAAAATGGAAATAAAAACGAAATGTGGGCGAGACTTTATGATGATGCAGACGGTGCCTGAGAACCAAAACTTTTATTTTTATTTGCCTAATACAAAAAAAACTTTGTTAAGGCACCTACCATATCTTTATAATATCTCTGATAATTTTTTGCCAACATTTTTTATACTTGTAACATGCTGGTATACACATATCATCACAATGGCACTCCCTCTCTCACTAACTATATATACCTACCCAATGTCATACCACTGGCCAGTTTTGCCCAAAACACAGATATTTTTAATAAAGGCTTAGTAATTATGTTATCATTCAACCAGTTTAACACTGCCCATACGTTAAATTTAGTGATTAGGAACAATATTCGATGAAACCAATTCAACACTGCCCATCAGTACTGTTAGATGCCATTGAACGGAGCCTAATAAAATACTACTGCTATAAATTGTTTATTATAGCTACCATTCAATGGAGCTGATTAAATATTGCCAATATGTTAGTGGACATAGACACATGGCCTATATCAACAATGCCCAGCAGTTAGTAGTCTTTTCCTGAGATCCTTAGAGATAGAGTCGCTAACTCTGTGGACGAGCCTGAAGTGTTTGCTGTTGTTGGACAGGGAGCTATTTCTCCTTTGGTTTCCTGCGGAGTAGCAACGCTTCAGGCTTGAGCTGACACTATGGTTTGAACTTCGAACACTACTAGCACTTCTTGGCTTCAGGTGTTTCATAACCAGGACCTGATTTGTAGATTCGGGATGTTCCGATTTCGAAGACTTTGTCCTCAGGTTGCTTGCCTTACTCTTTGGTGTTGGTTCATTCTGGTCATTTTTTGTCCTACTTCTCATTATCTCAGACTGGTTCTCCATGCTTGTGCACTCTGACCTGTCATTATTAAGTTCCTTGAGGTAGGTGTGTCTATCCATGGCAGAATCCGGGACATCCAGTTCAGGATCTGGACTTGAGGTACATGGTACTTCAGTCACTTGATTAAACTTCGCTGGGGACGACATCACCAGATTAATTTTTGTCTCTTCAGATTTTCGACCATCTGACTCATGATTGTCATCCTGGCGGGTTGGGGAAGACTGACTGAATATGTCCTCGAGGTCCTGAGACTCGGCTATCTTCTCAAGTAGCGCTATAGTCCCAATCTGGCCAACTTCTACAATCTTGGGTTTGCTGTGCTCCATGTGGGGCACTGGTATCTCAACATCTTCACAACGTCCGCTGTCCGGTTCCATATTACCAACCCCTTCATCACAAACCACAGTTCCCTTCATCTGACCTCCCAACACCTTCTTCACCAAAGGTTCATTACTCTGCAGCTCCTCCTCAAAAGACTCATACCCAAAGTCAGCCCCCCTAGGACTCGGTTCCTTGTCATTCTTCCTCCCAACCATCCCTTCCTCATGTCTAGCATCTTCCCCAAACGCCAGTGGAACATCTTTATCCACATCTCTCGGGGTGGGAGCTTGTGGATGAACGATCTCTCCCTCCATGCTTTCGGACAGGACTTCTTTCTCACGTCTGACTCTTGTTCTCTGCATGAAGGCAGGGGCAGTGACGGGTCTCTCTTCACCCAGGCGACCCTTCCCTCTCTGGACTTGATTGATGGTGGTGTGGCGGTAGAGGTGGTCCTTGTGGATGTGCTGGACTGGCGTGAAAGTTCGCTCCCTCAGTTTGGTGAACAGGTTGCCCTTGGGGGAGGAATCATAGCATCGAGACACCAGGACAAAGTGTGATCCTCGTCTCGTTCTCACCTGGTGCCAGCCACGGAATCTAAACAATAACATTCACTGTGAGACATGAACATAGGGTGCCATAATAAATGATTTGATTTTCAAACCAACCTACCTCACTACTATACACCCTGCATCACATTATTAGTTTAGTCCCACAGTATTTACAGATGAAGAAAATCCTGTGTGCGTTTTTCCTTCTATACTTGATGAATAAAAACACATAAAATATGACACAAGATATAATTCCTACCAAGTCACTTGTTGAAACATGAGATCAAAAATTAATTTATTGTTTGCTTTAGAGAGGATGAGATGAGATGAGATGAGATGAGATGAGATGAGATGTGGATTAAATGTTGCCGTGAAAATCTTTTCAGCAATATATTTTCAGATGGTGCCAATCATAAGCTATATCACACGTAATTAGTCTCTCTTCAGGATGCTATGTCCACAATTAAGCATGTCAACGGGATCTTGGCATTACTGTAATGTTAGAAAGTTAAGATTTAGGAGGTCTATCAGGAAGGAAATGTCTGCTGACCTGGCATCACACTTGCGAGCATGAGAGGGAGGCAGCCTCTGTTTGGGATGGACCAGTTCCTCAATCACCTCCTCCGTCCAGTGGGTGGACTTGGGAGGTTCTGGCTTTGGCTCCGGAGGAGGAACTGTTTAAATAATCAAAGACATCCCGATTAAAATGGGTTTACACAGAGACTTGGTAACATCATGGTCATGGTGGGGACCAGGGACTGTAACACACCAAGTGGGGACAAGGGACTGTAACATACCAGGTGGGGACCAGGGACTGTAACATACCAGGTGGGGACCAGGGACTGTAACATACCAGGTGGGGACCAGGGACTGTAACATACCAGGTGGGGACCAGGGACTGTAACATACCAGGTGGGGACCAGGGACTGTAACATACCAGGTGGGGACCAGGGACTGTAACACACCAAGTGGGGACCAGGGACTGTTACATACCAGGTGGGGACCAGGGACTGTAACACACCAAGTGGGGACCAGGGACTGTAACATACCAGGTCGGGACCAGGGACTATAACACACCAGGTGGGGACCAGGGACTGTAACACACCAGGAGGGGATCAGGGACTATAACATACCAGATGGGGACCAGGGACTGTAACATACCAGGAGGGGACCAGGGACTGTAACACACCAAGTGGGGACAAGGGACTGTAACATACCAGGTGGGGACAAGGGACTGTAACATACCAGGTGGGGACCAGGGACTGTAACATACCAGGTGGGGACCAGGGACTATAACACACCAGGTGGGGATCAGGGACTGTATAATACCAGGTGGGGACCAGGTACTGTAACATTCCAGGTGGGGAACAGGGAATGTAACATACCAAGTGGGACCAGGGACTGTAACATACCAGGTGGGGACCAGGGACTGTAACATACCAGGTGGGGACCAGGGACTGTAACATACCAGGTGGGGACCAGGGACTGTAACATACCAGGTGGGGACCAGGGACTGTAACACACCAGGTGGGGACCAGGGACTGTAACATACCAGGAGGGGACCAGGTACTGTAACACACCAAGTGGGGACAAGGGACTGTAACACACCAGGTGGGGACCAGGGACTATAACACACCAAGTGGGGACCAGGGACTGTAACATACCAGGTGGGGACCAGGGACTATAACATACCAGATGGGGACCAGGGACTGTAACATACCAGGAGGGGACCAGGTACTGTAACACACCAAGTGGGGACAAGGGACTGTAACATACCAGGTGGGGACCAGGGACTGTAACATACCAGGTGGGGACCAGGGACTGTAACATACCAGGTGGGGACCAGGGACTGTAACATACCAGGTGGGGACCAGGGACTGTAACACACCAAGTGGGGACCAGGGACTGTAACATACCAGGTGGGGACCAGGGACTGTAACATACCAGGTGGGGACCAGGGACTATAACACACCAGGTGGGGACCAGGGACTGTAACATACCAGGTGGGGACCAGGGACTGTAACACACCAAGTGGGGACCAGGGACTGTAACATACCAGGTGGGGACCAGGGACTATAACATACCAGATGGGGACCAGGGACTGTAACATACCAGGAGGGGACCAGGTACTGTAACACACCAAGTGGGGACAAGGGACTGTAACATACCAGGTGGGGACCAGGGACTGTAACATACCAGGTGGGGACCAGGGACTGTAACATACCAGGTGGGGACCAGGGACTGTAACACACCAAGTGGGGACCAGGGACTGTAACATACCAGGTCGGGACCAGGGACTATAACACACCAGGTGGGGACCAGGGACTGTAACACACCAGGAGGGGATCAGGGACTATAACATACCAGATGGGGACCAGGGACTGTAACATACCAGGAGGGGACCAGGGACTATAACACACCAAGTGGGGACAAGGGACTGTAACATACCAGGTGGGGACCAGGGACTGTAACATACCAGGTGGGGACCAGGGACTGTAACATACCAGGTGGGGACCAGGGACTGTAACATTCCAGGTGGGGAACAGGGAATGTAACATACCAAGTGGGACCAGGGACTGTAACACACCAAGTGGGGACCAGGGACTGTAACATACCAGGTCGGGACCAGGGACTATAACACACCAGGTGGGGACCAGGGACTGTAACACACCAGGAGGGGATCAGGGACTATAACATACCAGATGGGGACCAGGGACTGTAACATACCAGGAGGGGACCAGGGACTATAACACACCAAGTGGGGACAAGGGACTGTAACATACCAGGTGGGGACAAGGGACTGTAACATACCAGGTGGGGACAAGGGACTGTAACATACCAGGTGGGGACAAGGGACTGTAACATTCCAGGTGGGGAACAGGGACTATAACATACCAGGTGGGGACAAGGGACTGTAACATACCAGGTGGGGACCAGGGACTGTAACACACCAGGTAGGGACCAGGTACTGTAACACACCATTTGATGACCAGGGACTATCACATACCTGGAGGGGGCCGCTGTGCTAGCTTGTAACACACCACGTGATGACCAGGGACTATCACATACCTGGAGGGGGCCGCTGTGCTAACTTGTAACACACCACGTGATGACCAGGGACTATCACATACCTGGAGGGGGCCGCTGTGCTAACTTGTAACACACCACGTGATGACCAGGGACTATCACATACCTGGAGAGGGCCGCTGTGCTAACTTGTAACACACCACGTGATGACCAGGGACTATCACATACCTGGAGGGGGCCGCTGTGCTAACTTGTAACACACCACGTGATGACCAGGGACTATCACATACCTGGAGGGGGCCGCTGTGCTAACTTGTAACACACCACGTATTGACCAGGGACTATCACATACCTGGAGGGGGCCGCTGTGCTAGCTTGTCACGGTACCCAGGCAGGTAATGGTCCATCTTCTCCTCCTTGTCAATGTCGTACTTGCTGTCCTGCAGAGATAACAGAGGAAGATAAGTCTGCAGCCAATCACCACTCCTCACTTGACTCCATGCTGCTCTATGGTACAATCACATATACAGATGGGTGAATATTGAAACTCTGAATGATACCACGAACCATCATAAGGAAATCGGAGAAATTACCTCTGTGCATATATGACAGAGTGTAAATATTATCTTTTTAGAACTAACCCTAAAGTTTTCACATAAAATCTTCTTGTTCTCCTGAAAAATTTCTTTCAAACTTACTGTATTCGACATAATAAGCGCCCAGGGCGCTCTCAAATTAGAAATAGGGGCTCTTATTAAAATATTATTTTGGTGAAAAAAAATAAATTTGAAGTTGAAGTTGAAAGATAAATTTCGTGGTTTATGCTGACAGTCTGAAATGTTTATGTACGACAGATATATTTTTCCAGATTTTAATTGGCCATTATTAAGGGTGCATATAACACACGAGTGCGTATTATACGCAAATAAATAAGTCTTGTGTACATTGATCAATCGGAAGGGGTGCTAATTGGGATTGTTCACTAGCCAATATGTTAGCAATTATTGCCGTGGGCGCTTATTAGAGCGGGGCGCTTATTACGTCGAATACGGTATGTTCAGGAAGTAAACCACAAAGCCTCACTGACAACATTAGTTTTTTATTTGTGTTGATGAAGAAAATACTTGGAACAGAAAATCCTAACAGCTGTATGTAGCACAACAGTTACTTGCCATTGTGATCATGTCAAACTTGAGACCATTGAGCTTCGTCTCCACCTCCGACAAATCTCCCCTGGTGACAACTTGGGGCGTAGTCAGTCGCTGATACTCCCTCGTTGTGGGCCGATCCGCAAACAGAGACGTAGCTGCCAATATCCAAGTGACATTCATTTGAAAACTCAGATGGATCACTAGCTAAGTCAGTGTGGTTTTATCTGCTTTGAAGAGTATTTCAGCCTAATGTGGGAGGTACGTAACAGTGAGTGAGTGAGTGAGTGAGTGAGTGAGTGAGTGAGTGAGATGGGTTTGTTGCCGGTTGAACAGTATTCCAGTTATATCACAGCATGTAAGGTTGACGGGGAGGAAAGACGAAAGTGATGCAGGTCTCAGATGTTTACCACTTTGTTGAAACCCGTGAGCACTTCTTTTATTTTTTTAGGGTCTGATGAATCCACAAACCAACTTTACATCAAAAAGACTTGCTATCTGTGTATTTACAGTAGACACAAATAAATGTCCTTACACCTGGCTGTGGAAGGAGCTGATCGAAGCCGCTGTCTGACCGTCTGATACGCCTCCTTCGCCGTGGTCTCGACAGCCTTCTGCTCCTCCTCCTTGGGTCGATACATGCTTAGATTCGGCGCTGTGATTGGTCGTCCTCGTATGTAGCCTGCGTGAGCTCGATACACACGTTTCTGTGAATGGCCCACCTCATTCTTCAGGTGACAGTAACTCCTCTTGTGGAACTTGGTCTGAAATATACTTTAATGTTTGTTGAGACTGTTTTATAACTACAAAGAAAAGTCTTTTTTGCTATCCAAAAACCAAATTAAAATAGCTGACAATGATAGTGAATTGTTTGATAGGCATACTTAGAAGTTGACGGATGACAAAGTAAAGACAATTTTATCAATAACAACTTCTTTATTTACTGTAAAGGTGATATTTCAGTATAAGCATCTATAGGGATCTAGAAGTTGTTATCCATAAATTATCTCTACTTTGTAGTGCTAGTGAACATTGAAACTTGAAAATGAATCGATAAAAATATCATAAAGAAAGTGTTCTTACATATTCAGTTTATCTTGTTAAAAGTAGTATTTCATATGTATTGACCATTCCTCTCCTCATCACTAAGTAATGGCATCCACTTAGCATGATACACAGTCTACGCTAACTGTACTGCAGTTATATCATTGCAAACACAAACAAACTTCACACCCTAAAGATCTACCACAGACATAATATTATGTACAACTTGGGAGAAAGTCACAAAATATACATGTAACATGACTGTCACAGAATGTAACATGATTGTCACACAATGTAACATGACTGTCACACAATGTATATGTAACATGACTGTCACACAATGTATATGTAACAACTGTCACACAATGTATATGTAACATGACTGTCACACAATGTACATGTAACATGACTGTCACACAGTGTATATGTAACATGACTGTCACACACTGTACATGTGACATGACTGTCACACAATGTCACATGACTGTCACACAATGTATATGTAACATGACTGTCACACAATGTATATGTAACATGACTGTCACACAATGTATATGTAACATGACTGTCACACAATGTACATGTAACATGACTGTCACATAATGTATATGAAACATGACTCACACACTGTACATGTGACATGACTGTCACACAATGTCACATGACTGTCACACAATGTATATGTAACATGACTGTCACACAATGTCACATGAGTGTCACACAATGTACATGTAACATGACCGTCACACAATGTATATGTAACATGACTGTCACACAATGTACATGTAACATGACCATCACACAATGTAACATGACTGTCACACAATGTATATGTAACATGACTGTTACACAATGTATATGTAACATGACTGTCTCTCAATGTACATGTAACATGACTGTCACACAATGTAACATGACTGTCACACAATGTATATGTAACATGACTGTCACACAATGTATATGTAACATGACTGTCTCTCAATGTACATGTAACATGACTGTCACACAATGTATATGTAACATGACTGTCACACAATGTATATGTAACATGACTGTCACACAATGTATATGTAACATGACATTCACACAAATGTTCACATCACAGTGAACCGATTTAATATGCATCTGACTTTGATATCTTACCTTGACAAGACGAGAACTAATAAACTCAGTTTAAGATATAGAATTAAACAAAAATCAAACACTAACAATTTGTGTATTAAAAGCAAAGGTTAAACATGTGTTATGTTATTGCTGTCCCAATAATAATAATAATAATAATAATAATAATAATAATAATAATAAAGATGATGATGATGATGATGATGATAATGCACCTCTATTTAAAGCTAAGTCCATTGTACAAATCCGACTAGCCCTGGCATGTCTTCTGTCAGTACCACAGACCCCCAAAGATCAGAAGATCTGATGGTTGCACCACAACATATATTGGGTTCCTGGTTTTACAATTTAAATTTTTTGAAGATGTATGCTAGCTGAACTTTTCTTCCTGATCTCAAAGTCAGACTAAACTGGGCAGTAGAATATTAGTGCAGCCAATCTGATTGGTTGACTCCAAATATTCAAAGTCAGGTGACGTGATAATTGGCTCTTGACTGGAGTGTGAAATTCGTTTAACACTAGGCTTTTAAATACATTTCAGATAGGGGCCAAGCACTTAATATTCAGAAGGCTGGGATATTTGTTACGCACAGAGTATTGTTTCTGTCATTTCTTCCAGACAAACAAATAATTTTCTTGGAAAGGTGGTTGAACAATTATTTTTAGTACCCACGACACAGATTTTTCATGACATCCAGTGGACAATGATATATACTTTTTTTAAATCTGGAAGCTTTCTGAAACAAATTATAAAATGGTCTGCCCTCATAACATGGCCTGATTTTAGAACATCAATAATAGAATTGGGCTGCACATTTCTTCATATCCTGATAACCACAATCAAGGTATACAGTCACCACTAACAACCACAACTATCTGCTGGCCTCTAGGTATAGGATATATATGTGCACACACTACGCAGCTGCGACGATGCTGTCTACACTGCCCCGCCAACTACGCTGCCACCACATCGACTACATGAGGTGGGTACGCCGCCACCAAGTATTACCTCAACTTCCAGCCAGTGAACATACTCATCACTAAATTTACGCTCCTCCAGCTGAAAATGGTGTGTTAGAAACAACAACATCTATAACATACAAAACATAGAATTATAGAGGGATAAAACTACAAGTAAAAGTGATAAAATATGTGTGTGTAATGACACAGGTACAACATCTCGCCGAGGCAAGGGAGTGAACGGACTTTAAAAGTCCAGTTTCCACCCTCGCTGAACTACCGGTAGGTTGGAATTCCTGGGATCAATCTTAACGCCAAAAGTTGCTATCACGAGTTATGTCCCTGCCGAACTAGGCTGGATCTAATGGGATCAATCTTAACACCAAAAGTGGCTATTACGAGTTATGTCCCTTCTGTGTCCATCCTACTGACCAATCAGATTTCACCTCTCATATCACTTGCATTTGCTTTAAAAACAGTGTTGCGCCCAAGATCTGTTCGATAATCAACATTTTTATTGTCATAAAAAAGGGTCTAACCTTGCAAAGTGCATAAAATCACTTGAGCACTTTCATTAAAAACATGACAAGATTTGGAAAATATCTGTTGACTGTTGGCGGAACACATGCTCTGTAAATCCTGTAATCCGATGAAATCGGTGCACCAGTTGCCATGTTGTTTACGAACCCGATGTGGAATTCATTACGGGATTTTGATTGGACTATGCACAGACTCGTTAGTCCAGCCAAAATAAAACTCCATAATTCCAACCTAGTTCGGCAATGTGGAAACTGGACTTTTACAGTCAGTTAACTCCCTTGCCCTGGCAGGATGCAGGTACAATCACCATCTACAGGTGAGTTGATACAATCAGTGTTTTCATAGTTACATTTGAGTCAGTGACAGTGTGGATATATTCAGAATATACAAAGTTATGAAGCACAATCTCTCTCATCTTCCCTGGACATCTGTAATTGTAGCAGTTGATAATTACATAGACATAACTTGTTCCCCAAACACTATCACTACTTGAATTTTGATGGGAATCCGAGATATATCATGTAACAGTTTTTCGCCGCACAAAAATGCCATGATGTGAGGTGAAATGAGGTGTAAGGTCACATTCCAAATCATTACACATATACCGCGATGTGCATGCACATGTGTGTGTGTGTGTGTGGCTGCTTGTACTAGTCCGGACTAATGCTGATTTTATAGTGCTAGCCCACTGAGTTACCATGCTTCAGTTTACATGAATACCCCACTCAGACACAGTATACTGACTCCAAGCTGACCAGTCCTTGTTTTAGCCCCTTTATGCAAGCACCAGGCAGGGCAAAAACAAGTACCATCTTATAAAGTCTTTTGGTATGACCTTCCACTCTCCGGGCAGACGCTCTATAATGCTCACCCGGTATAGATTACATTTCATGTTTCAGTAACTGGATCGATGATCCATCTAAAATGCACAAGCAGCAGATGCAAAATGATTAGTGTTTGATTAGTTACATCTATAAAAAATTAAACTTATTAGAAATATTGGCACTTCTTTTTATTTAATCATAATCAGACAGGATTAGATATGTTAAATAGTAAACCTTTACTTGCTAAAAGACATTTAAATTCATCAATGATTGTTATTTGATAACGTTTGAAGATGGACCTAAAAATAGACTGTTTTATTAAATTTGTGAAATATGATGTAACCTTACGATGCAACTTTTGTAAGCATAAACTTGAAAATTCATTTGATGAAATACACATGTTTATGCATTGTATTGTACAAATATCAGCGAAAAATACTATTAAATCATTATAACAGAGCTTCAAGATAAATCGTAAAGAACAATGAAGAACGAAGTGTGGTTTATTTCATGATAAAACATTGTTCCATCATAACATCATTTCTGGAGATTCAAACAAACATAAACTTGAAAGTTCACTTGATAAAATATATGCATATTGACAAATTTTGTCACAAGTACTAAATACGATGCTCAAAAATATGATGAAACAACCAACAAAGAAAGATATATATAACCAATATTTACCTCGAATCATACAACCAAACGTCCAGATAAACACAACGTTGTACACTACACGTTGTATCAACCAGTATCTGCACAAGACTCTATCAAGCTGAGACAACTAACTTTCACAATAGGACCCCTTACGTCAACACAGCGGGAGTCGCAATCTCTCGCTACTCATATAAAGTCAATTTTGTTTGTGCCTGTCACTTACGTTGTCACAATGAAGTTATTGACAACAGACCCAATACTCTCTCCCACTCACAATACATGTCTGATCCAGGAATACGAGAATAGTAGCCAATACTCCTGTGGTATTAGGCCTGTTTTCGTATTTTATGGTTTAGAGATATTGTGTTAAGGTCAGCTTTTTTTAATCTTGTTTACACTTTTTGTGTGAAAAATCCTGCCTTGCTACTTTTAAGATTACTTTTTTGTTCTTAAAAAATGTCATGTTAATATGTTGTCATACGTGCAGTGTTAGCTAAGCTTGTCCTGCAGTTTAATGTTTTGTGTTCACACTTTTTTTTGTGGTGAATATGTAAGTTTCTGCAAAATAAAAGGTTTGATTTTCCCCCATTTTTCTATTTATTAGGGCCAGATGATTGGTAAATCAATTTTTACGGAGTCTTACCTTACCAGTTTGCTTTGGTAGGTCGAAATTAAAGTGAAAATCAACTTGAGTTATACTACTCAAAACATGTTAAGGACCACCATTATCTTCTTCACTTCTTTAGAGTAGTATATCTACATTTTATTTGGCAGGTGGAGGGGACTGGGATTGTTTTAAAAAAACAAATAATGTGTTCCATAAAATACCAGAAAAAGATCATTTTAATTTTACCACAACAAAAAATTGTTCACTTGACGCCCCCCCCGAAAAAGTACCTCTTGAAGCAAGTGACCACATAAATATTCTGTCTCAAAAAAAATCCAAGGCACTCCCTAGGATAGTAAATCGTTCGTCCCTTAAGCTCTTCTAAAGTCACAACACAAAAATTAGTTCTCGAATTTCTGAATTGTTGTTATTGCTGCCCCTCTGCACAGGGGTTTCAGTTCATGTGTGTATATTAATTGTACCTATTGGGTGAGCCAGAGCTAGACATTCCCTCTCTCCACTCTGGTTACTGTAGAGGGTGTATGTTAATGTATAAACTATGTACAATTCAAGGTCACTCAAGGTCAGCTGATTTGTGCAGTCAATCAAAACGACGGCTGTTATCTTAAAAACCTTATTTTGTCTTATTGATATTTATACAAGGTTATTATTGTCAAATAGATTGATTTAAGTTTAGTTTAGTGTCATTTTCTTATTGAATGTTTTTGACTGTGCATGCGTGTGTATGTGTGTGTATGTGTGTGTATGTGCATGGGTGAGTGTGTGTGTTTTAGGGCTAGGATGGGTAACTCTGGTATTCGGGCCCGGTGGGTACTGAGTAGGACCCGGGTACTCACAGAACTACCTGGACCCGTGGTCATGTAATATATTGTTTATTGACAAAAATGATCTTGAACTATATGGTCACACAACAAGTCACTAATGTTCGCATTTCTTTCTGACTATGCCCCCAGACTTTTATATGGTTGAATAAAGATAAAACTTCAGTCAACTTTGAACAGTGCATGCATCACCAGTGTGTTTTACACGAGTATCTAAATACATTTTGCAAGGGTTACAGTCAAACCTTTCCCAATGAGACAGTTTGTACCTATCTCTTGAGACCTACAGCGGGTACCCAGATAGTAAATTTGGATTGTGTGCCTGTAAAGGTTATCTTAATCCCCCAATCATGGCTCACTGATGTACAATACAAGGTGCTTTACACCTATCAATTTGAATCTCCGATGATGTATGGCAAGGTTGTTAAGTCATATACATCACAGGTGAGATGTTTGTTCACACCCAGGCAGTGTTATTTAGTCACAGGTCTAACAATCTCAAGGAACTCAACTCTAGCATGTTCTCAACTCAGGTCAACAGACTAGGGCTGGGACGAGTCCAAATGGCCTACCCAGGTACCCGACCCCGTATTACCCGACCCTACCTGGGTAGGTCTCAATTTGGGTATAAAATGTTCAATTGGGAATTGCCCTGGCAGAAAGTATTTAGATACAGTATAATACGATGTGAACATGTATATGGTAAAGTTGACTGAACCTGTATGTTTACTCAAACATATAAGTGAGTGAGTGAGTGAGGTTTTACGCTGCTTTTAGCAATATTCCAGCAATATCACGGCGGGGGACACCACAAATGGGCTTCACACATTGTACCTATGTTGGGAATCGAACCCGGGTCTTCGGCTTGATGAGTAAACACTTTAACCACTAGGCTACCCGACCACCCCCTCAAACATATAAAGGTCAGAAGGACTGTGTGCATAGTCAGAAAGAAATACATACATTAGCAATTTGTACCAGTGGAACCATGGAATTTTATTGTTTTGTCATTAAACAATATATCACATATAGGAAGGAACCGGGTTCCCAGAGGATTGCCTAGACCCTACTCACGACCCACCCACCCCGAGTACCCGAGTTACCCATCCCAGCCCTACAACTGACCTATCAAACTTCCCATGTTGATTACCAATGGTAATTTATTGACATTAATCACAATGCAGTATTGCAATTCAACACAAGAAACTGGAAGTCGGCATTTTGTCTGAAAAACTGAAATTTGGTATGTCTATTGGTCATAGTTCGTAAGGTCCTACTGATTTGACCCCGAAATCAACTCAACACCTCCAGAGGCTGAAAGATTGTGAGATTTTGATTTAAAGGAAGGCTCCGAAGTAAGTTTTGACAACCAACAACTCAATGTTTATGTCATGGACTGGTCTTTTATCATAGGGGTGGGTGGGTGTGAGGGAATCAGGGATGGATCACCAAAAACTAGGACAGTCTCCAGGGGAGGGTAAAAAATAATAAACATGTCTAGGGACGGTAATGAAAAGAAAAAAACATTTTTTAATTAAATGAAAAGTGCTTTTAAAATTGGTCTTTTCAGGAGGGTCATGAAAAAAATGTACAAGGACATGGAGAGGGTCATCCAAAAATATGACAAGCACTACGGGAGGGTCCTTATTTTCAGCGCCTTACTGGTTCGAAAACTCCCTCCCCCCTGCTCTTGAAATCTGCTAAAATGCATTAATGTTAATGATTCTTAGTCACTAGGTCTCTAAATACTAATAGTAGCACTAGTAAACACAATGATCAATAAAAAGAAAATAGTAGGTAAACAGTTCAGGGATTTATCTAGAATTTCAAGTAGCTGATAAGAGCCCATATATTACTTAAGACCACAGGTGGGAATTATTTCTTATAATCCCTGTTTTCTAAAATTCTGAGGTGTTCTAGCATTGCATTACAATAGTGTTAAGCTAAATAGTATAGCCATTTTATCTGTACTGTGTTTACTGTTTACAATGCTCAAACATTAATTCCTGATTTGAGAATTTTAATTTCCAATTTAAAAATTTTTACCCCAAAGACCTTGAGCTGGAACCAGCTTCGGGGAATGCCTAAATAAACCCCTAAAGATATATCATAGAGAAAAGTAACAAAAAGTTCCTTAACATAAAGATTACATTTTTCATTGGGTATATTTACCTGCTGAATCCTCGCCTCATTCGTGATGGGCGGTTCTTTAAACATTCGGTTACTGCTAAGGGTCTCGTGGCCAAAATCCCATTCATCTTTGAGATACTTCTTGTTCAGCACCCAGGCGATGCGGTCGTCATGGTGACACAGAAGTTTCTCAAAGTCAACCAGCTGGAAGAAATAGCAACAAAGTATATAGATACTGATGACAAGAAATAAATGAATCCCTAAAATTGTTGGAGATTTTAATGTTTGATGCTGTACTAACTAAAATACCCATATAGGAAACCCAAGCCTTCTGTGTGATGAGCGAATTCTTTAACCACAAGGCTACCCCACTGCCCCTAATTAATGTCAATCATATGACATATACCCGGTATCATCTATCTGGGGTTCAAATACCTGGTGCTTGTTAGCTTGTGGTCACTAATATTTCAGGAAAACAAGTAATTTTATATCTACTATCATGTCTCTCTAGATAACTGTTCTTAAGACGAGGAAGATTAAGAGACCTTCTTGGTCCATTAGAAATTTCAAATCTTGGACTTTGAAATATTATGAAGAAAATTATCAGACATTTTCATATGATTGACGAGGTGACGAGCCTCCTTTATAACATATTTTTGTCAAGGACTTGCTGACATGACCAAATATTAGAAAATACTTCCTGAAAATGTTTCAAATTGGTCATGTTGGCACATATTAGCCATGCCTCTAAATTTGATGTTGTTAATAATGGGCAAGTGAATTCTGAATTCTGAGTCTCATCCATATGAACGCATGAGATAACATTCATTATTTGGCTCATTCAAAATTTTGCTCATTTCTTCAACTATGCAAATCTGGTGACCAAAGTGAGTATGGTTTATGCCACTGTTAGCAATAGTCCAGCAATATCATGGCAGGGGACACCAGAAGTGGGCTTCAAACATTGTACATATGTTGGGAATTTAAACCGGGCGTTCCGCCTGTCGACGTCACAAACGAACACTTTAACCACTAGACTACCCTTCTACAGCGGTAGAAACTAAGAGTATTAGTCCACTAGTGAGTGAGTGAGTGAGTTGGGTTTAACGCCACTTTTAACAGTATTCCAGTTATATTGCGGCGTGTCAGCTTAATGTGGGAAGAAAGCCCGAAGTGATGCAGGTCTCAGACGTTTACCACTTCGGTGAAACCCACGAGCACGGGTATGGTGCTGACAAACCTAGAAACATGATTGGGGCGAACCGGGATTCGAACCCACAATCATAGGTTTCTGGCGTGCCCAAGGGACGCAACTCTGCAGAGCAAATCGTGGCGCCTTAGACGACTGGGCCACCCATGCCCCCAGTCCACTAGTCCTTATAATGATAACATATAGCAAAACCCTTAAAAATGGCAGATTTCTACTGATGGAAACAGACAAGCTGACTTCATTCGAAAAGTACACTTATATGAATATCATAGATTTATAAGGTACTATATTTGTCGGTCCACAGGGACTGGCAATCACATGAATTACCGGTCCAAGCCTTATTTTACTGGTGTTACCGGTAAACAGGAACACTAATTTCACATAATATTTAACAATTAATTTTAATTCATGTAGCATATCGTTGTTGGCAGCTAAACCATAGATAATATACACGCCACATTAACATCATCCCGTGTGAAAGAAACAATATAGACATAGTGCTACTCACTAGATACTCCATTCCTTACGACTCGCTACAATTAACTCCGTCTATCTCTGTCTTGTTATTGTGTGTTTGACAGTATCAGAAGTACTACAGAACTCGCTGACCTCTGATAATTATCTCGGTCTGCCGACCAAAAGGAAACATTATCTCCGACTCTTGCTGAGTGACTGTGTGCACCACTGCACGTCTTGTTCAGCATTAGGGCTGTTACGATTCACTCGTGTATTCGGGGAATCGAACCGTATCCATTCATGAATTGAATTCGTTATTCGTGGCCACTAGAATCGAATATTTATGAATATGCAAGCATGTGCATTTACATAAAAATACCCATAAGAACATATTATATGCATAGATTTCTTCAAAAGACAACACTCTTACACCATTTAATTTCACAATATAGTGGTCACTGGTCATTGTCGCATTTAGGCAGATACTAATACCTGGATAAGTGCAGTATATAGATGTAGAATATATTAATAATTAACAAACCATGTCAAATAATTTATGTTGTTATTGCTTCACTGAATATAACAAATAAAAGATCAGCTGCTGACTTGTTATAGCATTCCTGAATTAATATTCATATTCGTTACCCTATAGTGTATTCGTTGCAGCCCTATTCAGCATGCATTAGGGACATTTTATATAAGGTTCAATTAAAGACTAGAATATCACCTTTTTCTTTCTCATATGTTTCAAAAACAGATCATTACGACTGAATTGTTGACACACATTAAATGTTTTAATTCAATAACAGATTTATATTTTTATAAAAATTTAATGAAATTAACATCTTGAGTTGATTCTGGTCCTGTTGATTAATACACTATGGAAAAATCTTTAAGTAGGCCAATAAAGGATCCGAAAAATAGGCTTTCAAGCTTTATTTCCATTATTCTTAAAACTTTTGACCCAATTTAAAAAACAAATTTGTAAACAAATAACAAATCACAACAAACGTAGACAGGGCGGGAGGATTTAGAAGGAGATGGATTGTGATGTTATTTTAATTATTACTGCCTCAACAAATATTGATAAACAATTGTAACTACAAATTTGATTTTACATATGTGGCAAAAAAAGTCAAGAAATAATATCAAACCAGAGAAAATGCAAAAAAAATGTATGTATGAATAAAGAGACATATTTTGTATGAATTACTCAATACCTACATATATGTAAAACTAGAAAGCAACAAATCACATCACAATGATAAATATGTCAGGACTATTGTAGCTTTGTTAAGGTCAGTAGTACAGGTGAACCCCAGTTTACCTGTCTTAATTACAGGTGAGACAGGTGTGGGAGCAATGAGGTGTGAAACCCAGGTATAGGGAGTCAGTGACTGAGACAGATCCGAGTCACATGTAAGTGAGGTAACGCTGCCGCCAACACCAAGGGAGGTCTACTTGTGGTGGCACGTTGTGCACACAACTCACATATAAGGCCAAGTTCAGTAACGTTAGGGGGGCACGGGTGTTGTCTAAGGCGCCACGATTCGCTGTGCAGAGTACACGTTGCGTCACTTGGGCACGCCAGAAACCTATGATTGTGGGTTCGAATCCCGGTTCACCCAAATTATGTTTCTAGGTTTGTCAGCACCATACCCGTGCTCGTGGGTTTCACCGAAGTGGTAAACGTGCAAGACCTGCATCAATTCGGGCTTTCCTCCCACATTAAGCTGACACGCCGTGATATAACTGGAATACTGTTAAAAGCGGAGTTAAACCCAACACACTCACTCACTCAGCAACATTAGTGATGGAGTGAGACGGTGGAAAGCCTGACTCCTGAGACTTTCTAATCCTTCCGGTCCAGCCCCACAATGAAACATGCCATAAGTCAAGTGGCTTTGCTCAAAACATGCCTCTGTTCACCAAGCAGTGAATGGGTACCTGGTAGAATGATATGGCAATGTGACTAAACCTTCTAGCGCCACAAAAAGCAGCTTGGTTGTATACTCCCCAGGGAGCTGAGAATGCACTTTGACATCACACTGATCCAGTGACAGGTTAATAATAACATAGAGCCATGAGCATTCACTTAGTGAATGAAATGGCACCTCATAAATGGAATGCATTTAAACTCAATGTTGCAAATAATTAAAGATGAAGTCACTATTTTTGTGATGTTGTTTAAAAAAATATAATCTTCTCATTAACTATTCTTAAATTATTTCCTGGTGCTTGGATTCAAACCCTTATGCCCCCCTTTCACTACGATCAGAATATCCCGAATCACCCCGAATCGGAAACTTTGGAAATTTGTGATGATTTGGCCAATGATGCAAACTTTCGTGGCAAATTAGGTTGAAAAATATGAAGAGTGACAGGAATGGGTTAAGAAATATTTACAAATTACAAGATTCATGTACGTATCATGCAAAAATTACATGATTCGATTCTTAGTTGACTCGGGACATTCGTGGCTGTTTCATTTTTTTTTTCTTGTTGAGGACAAGAAATGTTGGGAGCCACGATTGCTAAGAATAGCCAAGAATGCTAAAGAATTGATTACAAAGCTGTTACAGAACATAATTACGAGAGATTACTATACAGCCACAAAATTGCAATTTGTGGACCCTTCCACGGAAATATTTGACAAACAAAAACTTACTCGCCGATTCGACGAACTCCCGCGAACTGTTTGAATGTTTGGGAATCAAATAAGATTCGTTTGAGAACTTCAAGAAATGATTGAGATTTATCTACGAATATAAAAAATTGTCTATTCGGGGTGATTCGGGATATTCGTGGTCGTAGTGAAATGAGGGCATTACACGCATAACATTTATATGATAATGATTATCACCTAGTTACCACTCAGGCCACTGGGCCTTAATGAACAGGAAGTCAATATTTTGAAGTCATACTTTGGAGTGTTATAAACTATTACCGGTAATGACAGAGTTGGATAAAATATGTTGTTTTTTTCCAAATTAGCATATATTGACGTGTACAAAAGCTTCTGAATGACTCAAACAGAAACACATTGCCTTCTACGTTTTTTATATTAATAGCTGAGAGCGTGTGGTTGTCATGAGAAAGTTGTGTTGCAGGTGCAAAATTGACATGGCACCAGTCGTGTACAATTCTGTATTGGGGACAAGCATTCATCCAGTCCATATAGCTCATGCATTGCAAATAAATATATTAAATCCTAATTTGTGATAGTAGAATCAGTCAATCTGTCAATCTCTTAAATATATACTAGTCATAGTAATATGAAAGTTAGTTGGTTGGTTTGTTGTTTAATGCCTGTAAATAATCGAGTCTGGACCAGACAATCCAGTGATTGACATCATGAGCATCGATCCACGCAATTTGGATCGATGACATGCATCAACCAAGTCAGCGAGCCTGACCACCCGATCCCGTTAATCGCCTTCTACCACAAGCGTAGTTGCCTTTTACGGATAGCTTGGGTTGCTGAAGACTTTTTTTATATAGTATATCATGTGATTCTCAGGCATTTGATATTTCAACTGAGTGAATCAGGCTATATGTAAATTGATCGAATTTGTCAGCTATTTTACAATTTATTGAATTCAGACATTGACTGAAAGAATTATGACTGTGAGTTAAAGTCGTGGGAAGCAGTGTTGTAGCAGAAGGGAGACAACTCCATACATACCAAGATCCACAGTCACTGCCCACAACTGTCATATAGATAGTAGGCCTACCACTATGTGTGTTTGATAAATTCAATTTGAGTGAGGTGAGGTTACCATACATCCAGCGACCAGTGTTGAACAGATTCAACCTGGGTTAACTTGTGTTAGTCAAGATAAGGGCAGTACTCAAAACAAAACCCATAAAATGACAAGATTACCAATGAAAGATTAACTTTTGCCTCTGTGTATATATAGAAATTCTAAAAACCTTAGATAAAATGCAAAAATGTGTATAGCTATAACATACAACTATGACATGTTGATAAGTCTTTCATTGCTCGACAAAGCTGTCATTGTATTTTTCTATTTCATGCATGTAAAACAACTAGAAAGTTCAAAATAACATGTGTAGAACATCAAACAGTGATGCAAAATCATTATCAAAGTTGCATTGTTGATTTAAAGTATTAAATCAAAATCACAGTCAAAAGGCATATGATGGTGACCTGCAAATAAGTACGGACAAGACAATCCAGTGGTTGATATTATGAGCAACAATCCCTGCAACTGGCATTCACTATGTGTCAACCAATTCAGAATGCCTGACCACCCCATCCATTAAGTCGCCTGTTACAACAAGCACAAATTGTTGGGGACCAAATCTAAAGCGGGACCTCACGGGTGTCCAGTGATCTGACCTTAAACAGCTGGTTCTCCTTGCCCTCGGTGTATTCCATGTCGGCGTGCCTGAAGCTGGAGTGGATGTCGCACCTGTTGACAGAGAACATTACATTTGTACATGTTCCCAAAGCAAGGGAGTTAACTAACTGTAAAAGTCCAGTTTCCACTTTTGCCTTACTAGGATGGAATTTCTGGGCTCAATAATGGCTGTTACAAGTTATGTCCCTTCTATGTTCCTCCTATTTACCAATCAGATTCCACCTCTCATATCACTTGCATTTTCTTCAAACAAAATGGCGGCGCCCAGTGAAGACAATCTGATCAATAATCAAGATGTTCATTGTAATAAAATGGGTCTTACTTTATTGAGTGCGTCAGATCATGATAAAAACATTAAGGGATTTGGAAAATATATGTTGATGCTGAATTGATGGTACACATGCTTTGCAAATCCTGCAAACGACCAAAATCTGCACCCAGTTCACAAACCGGATGTCAATTTCGTAACGCGACTTTGATTGGAATATGCACAGACTCATTAGTCCATCCAAAATATAACTACATTATTCCAGCCTTGTTCGGCAAGAGCCAAAACTGGACTTTTAAAGTCAATTAACTCCCTTGCCTCGCGAAGATGACATTTGTAATGAATTATGCCAGACCAATTTACTTTACAGCTTTTCTAAACTAATATTCCAGGATGCAGGTGACAAATGTTTTAACATTCACTCTAACGGGATGCTGGATACAAAATGACAAATATAACCACAAGGTTCTGGAGCTCACCAATCCTTTTTTCCATACTTTCACCATTAGATCTTGAACATCATTGAACAAGATTATGCCAAAAATATTACATAAGCTGAAAGTGTTATCCCAAACATAACATTTGTTACATTTGACCATTTTCTAAATGGCATTGCGAATTAAGACATTCATAGCACTAAGACTGCTCTGTGGAAAGGGGTCCAGTTAATATCCCATCCATCGTAAGTCTGTTATAGTATTGTATTATACAATCTCTGCAGAATGGGCCTTCAACATACCAGAGGATGAGATCAAAGAATTCGGCAAGCTGGATTCGTCCGGCCTCCTCGAAGTGCTCCTTCATGTGTTTGATCCTGTGCATCAGCTTCAACGGCGCTATCATCCTCCCGCACATCTACAACAATGGCAGCAAGCTGTTTGCAAAAGTCAGTACAATGGATTCAATGTAATATTGAGACATATTTTTATCTTATTATGGTGTCATCAAGCTTGTCGCAGAGAAGACAGTTGTCTCCCTTTACCATGGCACCCTCAAAATGTATCCTAGATACTAGGGCTGGGATGAGTACCTCAGGTACTTGAGACGGGTGGGTACTGAGAAGGAGGTACCCACAGAATTATCCTGACCCGTGGATGGTCAGTGATATATTGTTTAATGACAAAAATGATCTTTTTACTACAGTAAACTACGATTATAATGAACTGGAAGGGAAAACTAATTTTAGTTCGTAATAACCGTAGTTCTTTATATAGGCATATATACAGCATTTATACAAGAAAAAAAAAGTTTGTTGTATCGATCAGTTTGTTATAAGCGTGTTCGTTACACTATATGGTTACACTACAAGTCACTAATGTTTGCATTTCTTTCTGACTATGCACCCAGACTATTATATGGTTGAATAAAGATAAAACTTCAGTCAACTTCAGCGTATGCATGACCAGATCGTTTTATACATGTATCTAAATACATTTTTTCCAGGGCTACAGTCAAACTATTCCCAATCGGACATTTTGTACAGTCTATCTCTTGAGACCTGCAGTGGGTACCCAGGTAGGGTCAGGAGATAGGTGGATGGGTACCCCGGTAGTAAATTTAGACTCGTCCCAGCCCTACTAGATACATATCAATGTGTCATTTCCCATTATCATTGTTGTATCTAAATGTAGGGCAGTATGTTTATATTCTTAAATGTACCCTTATTATGTCAGTAATCTCTATCTTTCATAAAGTTTTGAGATAGCCCTTAACTTTCATCCCTAATATTTCAGTGGGGAACCAAATTATAATATATTATCAAACATTTGCCTTGTCAGTGCTATTTTTAAAATAAACATAAGTTTCCTCTCTGTTTCTATCCTTAAATAATAAAAAATAAGCAAAGCATGCCTGTCTAAAAGGTTTCTGTCTTTGGTGTTACCATTTGCTTAGTTAAGGTAAGAGCTATCCATCTTTATGTAGAAAGAAGGTAAATTAACGCTCCCTTATCATATCAATTCCTGTCTTCCATGGAGAAAAGTTTTTTTGAGTCAACTGAAGAAAAAGTTTATGGTCAAGGTCTCCAGGTTTAGGTTCTGGAGCTCCATGGTTTAGGGTAAGAGGATCCAGGTTGAGGGTCAGGAGCTCCAGGTTTAGGGTCAGAGGCTCCAGGTTAAGGATCAGGGGATCCAGGTTTAGGGTCAGAGGCTCCAGGTTTAGGGTCAGGGGATCCAGGTTTAGGGTCAGAGGCTCCAGGTTTAGGGTCAGGGGATCCAGGTTTAGGGTCAGGGGATCCAGGTTTAGGGTCAGAGGATCCAGGTTTAGGGTCAGAGGATCCAGGTTTAGGGTCAGGGGATCCAGGTTTAGGGTCAGGGGATCCAGGTTTAGGGTCAGGGGATCCAGGTTTAGGGTCAGGGGATCCAGGTTTAGGGTCGGAGGCTCCAGGTTTAGGATCAGGGGATCCAGGTTTAGGGTCAGGGGATCCAGGTTTAGGATCAGGGGATCCAGGTTTAGGGTCAGGGGATCCAGGTTTAGGGTCAGAGGCTCCAGGTTTAGGGTCAGAGGCTCCAGGTTTAGGGTCAGAGGCTCCAGGTTTAGGGTCAGAGGCTCCAGGTTTAGGATCAGGGGATCAAGGTTTAGGGTCTGAGGCTCTAGGGTTAGGGTCAGGGGCTCCAGGTTTAGGGTCAGAGGCTCCAGGTTTAGGGTCAGAGGATCCAGGTTTAGGGTCAGGGGCTCCAGGTTTAGGGTCAGAGGCTCCAGGTTTAGGATCAGGGGATCCAGGTTTAGGGTCAGAGGCTCAAGGTTTTGGGTCAGGAGCTCCAGGTTTAGGGTCAGGGGCTCCAGGTTTTTGGTCAGGGATCCAGGTTTAGGGTCAGGGGATCCAGGTTTAGGGCCAGAGGCTCTAGGTTTAGGACAAGGGACTCCAGGTTTAGGGGAAGGGGCTCCAGGTTTAGGATCGGGGGCTCCAGGTTTAGGGTCAGAGGCTCCAGGTTTAGGGTCAGGGGCTCCAGGTTTAGCGCCAGAGGCTCTAGGTTTAGGACCAGGGACTCCAGGTTTAGGGCAAGAGGCTCCAGGTTTAGGGTCAGGGGCTCCAGGTTGCTGATGTAAATCAAGATCAGAGATACATAGAAGGGTGGGGATGCTTGACAGAAATCAAGATATACACAAACTGGCAGTACAGACAGACAGCTAGAGGGCACACATTGATCATGCATATACCTTGAGACACCTCAGTAGAGTGTGTTTGTCCAGCAACATGCCCTTCATGTCTCCTGCCTCGTACAGCTGGTACGCCACTCGCACATTGTCGAGCTCCTCAAACCTGCAGCACAACAAGGGTTACACATTGCCACATGTGTCAGGTAATACAGCAAGAATGTAAGGTGTTACTTACGTCAGGGCCGTGTGTTCAGACAGCAAGAATGTAAGGTCTTGCTCACAACAGGGCCTTGTGTCAAGACAGCAAGAATGTAAGGTGTTACTCACAACAGGGCCTTGTGTTCAGACAGCAAGAATGTAAGGTCTTACTCATGACAGGGCCTTGTGTTCAGACAGCAAGAAATGTAAGGTGTTACTCACAACAGGGCCTTGTGTTCAGACAGCAAGAAATGTAAGGTCTTACTCACGACAGGGCCTTGTGTTCAGACAGCAAGAAATGTAAGGTGTTACTCACAACAGGGCCTTGTGTTCAGACAGCAAGAATGTAAGGTCTTACTCACGACAGGGCCTTGTGTTCAGACAGCAAGAAATGTAAGGTGTTATTTATGACAAAGCCATTTGGTCAATGACAGCAAGAATGTAAGGTGTTATTTATGACAAAGCCATTTGGTCATTGACAGCAAGAATGTAAGGTGTTATTTATGACAAAGCCATTTGGTCAATGACAGCAAGAATGTAAGGTGTTATTTATGACAAAGCCATTTGGTCACTGACAGCAAGAATGTAAGATGCTACTCACGACAGGGCCTTGTGGTCAAGCAGCAGCATGACCTTCCTCATGGCAGCCATGTTCCACTCAGCACTGTGCATGTTGACCGTCTGGTGCAGCGACTTGTACAGCAGCTTGTACTCCAGCATCTGCAGCACCTCCTGACAGAGTGGGTGAGTGGGTGAGTGAGTGAGTATGGTTTTAGCAATATTCCAGCAATATCAAGGTGGGGAACACCAGAAATAGACTTCACAAATTGTACCCATGTTTCACACACGGATGACCAAAGTCAATTGATGTCTTTGCCAGTTAATATCCTACCCTCACAAATAGTGTAATTATTGAAATTCAAACTAATATTCATGTTTTTCATTATATTCGAAATATATACAACCGGAAGAAAAATAAATGTCACCTGACACAAACACAGACCGATGATTAACCACACTTGAATATCCCTCCTGGGGATTATCATTAACACATGCATGGCAAAATTCCATCAATGTATGTTCAAGTTATATTGTCTCGAAAGCAAACGTTTGCTGAGGGCCGTGAGAGGATCCGAAAGTCAAGTCAAAGATGACGGGGAACGCAAACCAATGGATAAAGCATGTCGGAGAATGTGTCAAACAAAGATGAGGATGATATTTGTGGATAGTGAGCATGGTGACAATGAAGGTGAAAATATAACTTCGAACCAATGAACAAAAAAGGAATAATGAACATGTGACTACATAAGACGTTTTGATCGTTATTATAAAAATATATATTGAAATCGGGGACGTTTCAGCCAGAACCAAGCAGGACCACCCCACTGCCTCAGTCTTGTCTTGGACCCCTCAATCGAGTCACGGCTCTGGCTGTACTGTCCACGAGCCATTGTGTTGATGTCCAAATGAAGGTGAGCTTCTGTGAGAATGTTGTACAGGGACTCCAGAAACTAACATCTTAAATGGGTCACAGTTCCTAAGGTACTAAGGCAATACTCTACCGTACCTTGATAAGAATGCCATCTTTTTCGACTGTAATTTCGTCCGTGACATTGCTTCTGAAGAGGTCGACTTGGAACTGGAAATATTGAAAGGGTACATCATGTGTCTGGATTGTGTGTTAGTGATGGTGTCGTTGTTACACGGGGTGCTATAGATATGTACCCTGAACTTCTAACTCAATTTAAAATCGGAATACAAAAATGCATAACCAGGCAGGGCGAGTCTATTCCAGTAATTTCCACCATGCACGAACGAGTTCCCTTGTACAATCGCGTAGTACTGACTACCTGGACGGTTTTGCGCATTCTTGAATATACATTAGCATCCGTGACAAGAACACATGGCCAAGCTAGGGTACATTTGTGTACACCTGCGTGAGTGAGTGGTCCAATGTAACGTCGCTTTCAATATTCCGACCTGAGATCCCATACTGTCGCAATGTCATAATCGAATTCTTATCTTCAGTGTGACGAGCGAACGCTTTTAATACCACTGCTCCCTAAAACTTGTGATTTTCTAGAAAATTCACCTAAAGATTTTGATTTTGATTAAAGCGTTGATTCTTGGAATTCCATTGGTAGCAACAGTACCGCACATAAATGATAATTTCTTGGTCTCATTTCACACTACGGTGAGAAAATCACAATGCACGTGCCTGCACGAGTATTTTGAGTAGACACCATGGCCGGAAACCACTTTTGCATGAGGACATCATGTTTCATGCTGTGTTTTTTTCTGTTTTCAAAATCCAAAATTGTTTGATTGTTTGTGTTTAACGCCGCAGCAATATTCCAGTTTCATGACGGGGGTCTGTAAATAATCGACTCTAGACCAGACAATCTAGTGATTGACATCACGAGCATCGTTCTACGCAATTGGAATGTGATGGCGTGCATCAACCAATTCACGAGCATGACCACCGGATCCCGTGAGTCGCCTCTTATGACAAGCATTGAGTGCTGAATACCATTTCTTACCCGTATCTTCACGGACTACCTATCAGAAAATGACAATATTCTCACAGAGTAATATTCAGATTAGTATTTCTTTGTTTTTTTAATAGGTTGAAGTCTGGGGGATAGGTCGTCTGCCCGGAGATCGGAAGGTCTGTGGCTCAATCCCTGTCTGCGTCCTAACAAAAGACGTTAAAACATTGAACGTGTTACCCTGCCTAGCTCTCAGCTTTGAAGGGCTAAGACAAGGACTGGCCGAGCTCGGAGTCTGTATACTGTGTCTGAGTGGCACACACACACACACACACACACACGCACACACATACACGTCGCTATATATACCTGCAATCCTGCGTCTTGAACGCGGCGTTTAACCCCGGTTCACCTTGCCTCGCCTTGCCAATAGAGGTGACGTGCGGCCTCAACATTACAGAGCTAATAACCACTACTTGATATCTGGGATGCACTGCGGGGCTGTATCTATGTATCTACACACGAAGGTGACTGTTACGTGCAGCGATCCTGAGCCCCCCACGCCACCCCCTACCGAGCACGAACTCCGAAATTGCATGGCAACACGCAAACCAGGCAACACTATTATGCTCTGAGGAAAAAGAGAACTTGTTCGGATCCAAATCTCGTCAATATCTCGGAGTCTGAACTGCGGCATGGTATCTCAGTGGGCAAGCACTATGATACCAGCATTTGTCTCAACTAGCACACACACACACACACACACATGCAGGTCAAGACTGAGGGTGCCAAGATACACACGAGCCCTTCTTTCCCCAGGCATCCGGCATACCAATTAATTTGTCTTGGCATCCAATTTAAGAACTCTTGGGTCATATCAGTGTACACAGCTGGTACAAGTACGTTAGACTGGACTTTTACAAAGAATGCTGATCATATGTGTTTATTAGCTTAGATCTAAATATTGTATTAATTCGTCACGAAAAATATATTGCAATGTTGAAATATTGGCGTCCGCATATTTTACTGCGGCATCCGAAATACCACTTAACAGAACTCGGCATCCGGCGTACCAAATTGGGGATGGCACCCTCAAGACTGCCCAGTATCACGAACTCCCCGGTTATAAGATACTGAACTATTGAATAAATGCAGTGGTCCACAGTATGACATCGATGGTAACAAAATACTGATTGTTTGTGAATATCGATAGCACGCTAACTATCGATCGTTTCGATGTATGTAAAATGTTAGTTATCAAGACCGCTTTATAATAACATACAGGACAAAAGAAAGTATACGCTTGAAAATTTAATTTAACCAAACAATTACAAACGTTATCGAAACGTTACAAGGCTGAAATCAGTCGCCGAAAATCTGCAAACTTAAGGTTCAAAACACAGCTGTGACACCCTTATCATAATTTTATACGTCACCATCGAACAACCGTCTTGGCTTGTTAGTCACTCTCAAACTAACATGAGTGTATACTTTCTTTTGCCCGGCAGTGTACTTGCAACATTCGATTTCATCTAAAACACACCTTGTTTGAAGAGAGTGTTTCAAAGTTTTGCAATCCACTATATACAGAGGAAATCGTGATCTTGGTGGGCATTGACATCAATGACCATGTCAAATAATCATGGATTAATGGATTAGAGAACGGTCAATAGTTCAATCAATCAGTCAATAAAATATTTATTTTTTCTTATATTTATTTTACTTTCAAGTCTAATCTCAGACAGATATATCATTAATTTGATGCGTGGCACTGCCCTCTGTACCAACGTGTCTGATCACAGTGACATGAAAGTTATGTGCAATCAATCATGATTGACAATGAGTAACTCACAAGCGTATACATAAGTCAAAAGTAAACACTAGCAATACCGGAACACTTGGTGAGTATTTGATGTTGTCGGTGAACAGTCTCTCAACTAAGTGACTTCGGCTCTAACGTCAATATTGATTTTGCTGATATATGAAAGACATCTTACTAATTATAGTGTACAATGTATGTCTGGACTCTCTTAATATTACCGGAAAGTTGATAGCATTTAAAATGGTGGCTCGGGGTTATGAATTAATCAGTTTGTAAGATTATTGATAGAGTGTGACTGTGTCACTGTTTTAACAGATCGAGTGTAACTTGCAATTCCGAAATGAAGTCAAACCCCAGTTTCGTAAGATCCGAATGACGCATTCATGTAACAATGTGTTCCTTAGCGACACAGTAACTAGAAAAAGAGACTTGTCGAGGAGCTAACAGTACACACAACATTTTAAGTTGTAGCAGTATCACGAGGGGGTACACGTGGCTTTATGCGTCCCTCGTTAGGTTTTATACTCTCTCCGACCCCGAGTGATACTGCTACAACGAATTTATCACACTGACAAGTTTTAATCTGCCATTGTAAAGGATTAAACCGATTCATAATTGATAGAAAAAAGCTGTGGGATTGAACTGAGGTTAAATTGTGCTATCACGTGACTTTCATTGACTTGAGAAATGTATTTCCCTCCAAGGCGGGATACACATTATTTTATCTAGATCGCGTGGACAAATCATATGTCATCATTCTGAAATGAAGGTATGATAAAAAAATTATAAGCTATGTCTATATTACGTCACCAATAGTATCTGTATTACGTCTACAATAGCGTGTATTACGTCAACAATAGTGTCTGTATTACGTCAACAAAAGTGTCTGTATTACGTCACCAATAGTGTCTGCATTACGTCAACAAAAGTGTCTGTATTACGTCACCCATAGTGTCTGCATTACGTCAACAAAAGTGTCTGTAATACGTCACCAATAGTGTCTGCATTACGTCAACAAAAGTGTCTGTATTACGTCACCAATAGTATCTGCATTACGTCAACAAAAGTGTCTGTATTACGTCACCAATAGTGTCTGCATTACGTCAACAAAAGTGTCTGTAATACGTCACCAATAGTATCTGAGGTAGGTGTGAAATACTAAAATTACAAATGTGCTTCAAACTTGTTTTAAATAACTGGATCACCAATACGTCCATTCCACGTCTTAGGGACCGATCATTTGATATTCTGAGGGTGTGGGGTGGGTGTTGGGATTTTATCCCAAAAAATAATTATGCTTCAGATCATAGAAAAAATACAGAAATTGTCCGCCACAAACATTGCAGTGTCGCAGTGTTGCATTGTATTTTTCAGGCTCATAGCCTTAAATAAAAATGTATCTGGTTTTGCAGCTTAGAAAGTATCTAATCTCTATACAAAATCCAAGAATTGTTAACGATTCATCCCTTGTCAAGTCGGCTGAGACGAGGCTGGTTACAATGTGTGCAACTATAGGCCATCGCGCTTTGACGGCAACAGTTACTCACTCACTCAGTGAGGGAATCATGCGTTATGCCGCGTAAGAATTTCTGCATGAAGCGTGACGTCATATAGACATCAAATTACAAGTTTCACATGTGTTGATCACGTGTGTTTGCTTGGAATCTCTGAAAACGTATTTGAAATAAATGAATGGAGTTTAACCAAATCCTTTTACACCATATCTACTGGCATAGGATGCACCCTATAAATGTAAATCCTAATGTAAACTGCCGGGCAAAAGAACGTATACTATGGTGTCTGATGGTGTCTAAAATGAACTGAACAAGAAATGGTTATTCGTGATGTATTTAATACTAGCGATATTACAAACATCATATATCAATGAGTATCTCACGACAGGTGACGTGCACATGACGTCTAACGGATCATGGGGGCAGCAATTTCACAGCAGACAGTAATGGGAAGAGTGGATCGTGAATTTTCAAGTGTATACGTTCTGCCCGGCAGGTCTACGCCGGTATCTCACTATCTATAAACACACTACTCTACTTACCCCCAGGGTTCTTGCCAGACAACTGCAAAAGTAAAAAGACATAAGTGTCATTCATTCAATATACCAAACAAAAACGTAACTTCATGTAAGTAGGTTACCGCCTCCGCCTAGTGCTAGATTGCCGTGTAATTGAAAGAAAACGTTTAGTCGGGTTAACGTTTTGAGAAAACACATCATTCAAATTAAAAATAGTTCTACCTCTGATGATTGTTGGTTGACATATATAAGTTTCTGTTATTAAATTAATAATCCAAGACCAACTCAGCTTAGGCTCCATGGGACATACCATCTTATCCCTGTTTTCCCATGGGGATTCCATGAGTATTCCATGAGTATTCCATGAGTGTGCGGCGTACAACAATAAACATAATAAATTGGCTGACTGGTGATTTTTTAAACCTTTTGGCTAGGTGAGACACGACACAATTCAAATGTTGATAGTTGATAATGTCTTTTTCGGGGGTGTGAGTGAGTGTGGTTTTACGCCGCAGTGAGCAACGTTCCAGCAATGTCGCGGCGGGTAATCTCAGAAAGGATCCTGACTTAACGCAATCTCATTAGAATCAGACCTCAGTTCTCGCTACCGCTAAACAAACATCTGAGGACATCCCATTAGGGGACACGTCAGAACGACCTTTCATCCGACCAATCAGAGCATCGCTTACCAGAAAGTGACAGTCGGAATGTGATTTCTAATCATGCAACCTCGAAAACTTTAACTCCGAACGATAGTTACGGGTTTAACGACTGGATCCATACAATCTAGACTATCTATTAGCCATTCCAGAATGTTCATTTGTTTAGGTTTAGGTTTAGGAAATTAGTGACGTGAAGCACGAGAAAGCGTGAAAGTCATTCCATTGGTCGATCAAAGTTTGCGCAAGGTCGGTCTGACGTGACTCGTAATGGGATGTCCTCAGATCTTTGTTTAGCGGCAGCGAGAACTGACATCTGATTTTAATGAGATTGGACTTAACGCATTGTAGCACTGTTGGGAACCGCACCTTGCTCTATCGCTCCTAAATCTGAAGAGAACGATAAGATAACTATATATTTCACCAAATCCTTTAATTCCGGTTCGCCCTGATAATGTTTTTATGTTTGTCAGCACCATTTCCGTGTGTTTCATTAAAGTGGTAAACGTCTAAGACCTGCAACACTTCAGGCTTTCCCCCTTCAGCAAGCTGATATAACTGAAATACTGTTCAAAGCGGCGTTAAACCATTCACGCACTCATTCACTCACACAACGGTCGTATTGTTTGTTTATGTTCATATTTTACTGAAATTATAAATCAAGTTCATATAGCAAGCATGATTCGGTTGGATCACAGGGGCATGTAACTACTATTCTATGCTAACTTCATGCTCTTGTGGGTGGATATCGGGAACTATCGGAAATCAATCGGCTCGTCTCATTCCAATACGACCTCGGCCTGCACTGTTAAGAATCCATTTTGGGCGTATTTCGTGGACCACACACAATTACGGTGCTCGCGAACTTTATAAAACTTTTCAAATTGTTTCCGTTTTGTACTGTACCATACATACATACATACATACATACATACATACATACATACATACATACATACATACATACATACATCGTAAAATGGCGGTTGTTACGAGGTCAAGATGTCCTTTCGAGTTCGTAATATCCGATGTGTCTGTTGGTACAATACCTCACAAAAGAGGTATTATGCTCCTCCAACTGGCGCTGACGTCTAGATGTTGTAATTAGCGTTATGTGTAACCATGGACCTAAATGAGACGTTAACATCATTGTTTTTGTTTTGTTGTTGTTGTGATCGATTTTATGACACACCGTCGGGATACGATGAACCGCAGTGAACCAAGTCACCAAACTTGCCCATCCGATCCATCAAGTCTCTTACGACAAGGGGCGGTCGGGTAGCCTAGTGGTTAAACCGTTCGCTTGTCACGCCGAAGACCCGGGTTCGATTCCTCACATGGGTACAATGTGTGAAGCCCATTTCTGGTGTCCCCCGCCTTCATGTTGCTGGAACATTGCTAACAGCAGCGTAAAACCATACTCACTAACTCACTCTTACGACCAGTATAGGTTGCTGGGGACCTATTCTAACCCAAGGGGTATGTGGTCATTGCTAGAATGATATAAATGGAAAACTTAAGTAAGCACACAAACGAAATGGGAGTTGAATAACTGGAACCATTCTGCTAGAACTGCCGCCTTGTTCGTGTCCACTCCCAGTCTTCCACGAAGAGTGAACGCGGACAATGAAATTTAGCATGGCTGAACAGTCGGTGAAATCAAGACTGGGTCTACTTTCCACCTGACTGGATTACCTGTAATTACCCAGTGTGTATTGAATATACCGTAGTTCATAACGGATTCACCCATAGACGCCACTGACGTGTATATATGTAGACATTTAAATGTTCCCGCTAACGAAATACGATGGATGGCAAAAACTTTTGGAGCCTACGATGGATGGAGTTGGTTGCTAATTATTTTTCAAAATTAACCCCATCCATCTTCCCGAGGCAAGCATGTCCTCTAGCCTATACCAAAGCCTAGTTTATACATCTTCCCGAAGCAAGCATGTCCACTAGCCTATATCAAAGTCTAGTTTCTACATCTTCTCAAGGCGAGCGTGTCCACTAGCCTATATCAAAGTCTAGTTTCTACATCTTCCCGAGGCAAGCATGTCCACTAGCCTATATCAAAGCCTAATGTCTACATCTCCCCGAGGCAAGCGTGTCCACTAGCCTATATCAAAGCCTAGTTTATACATCTTCCCGAGGCAAGCGTGTCCACTAGCCTATATCAAAGCCTAGTTTATACATCTTCCCGAGGCAAGCCTGTCCACTAGCCTATATCAAAGCCTAGTTTCTACATCTGCCCGAGGCAAGCGTGTCCACTAGTCTATATCAAAGCCTAGTTTCTACGAGACTTTGATAAAAAGGCAATTGGACGCTCTTGCCTAGGCAAGATGTTTCCCCTCATGCCTCAGAGTGTTCTCAACTCATTCATGAGATATACATATACTGTATTGGCCATGTGACGTGTGGTGAGTCGTCGACCATCCATGGTCACATCATGTACATTATGTTCAGCTGTGGCAGTTGAAGGTCTACCTGGGCTTGGATCTCCACAACCCATCTCTGAACAATGAAACACCCGTTAAGATCCGGGTTAGTATAGGTCTCTTTAGCAACCCATGCTTTCCGAAAGACGACTATGCTTGTCGTAAGAGGCGACTAACGGAATCGGGTGGTCAGGCTGACTTGGTTGATCGGTATTGCATGTCATCGGTACCCAATTGCGTGGATCGATGCTCATGAGGTCAATCACCGGATTGTCTGGTCCAGACTCCATTATTTACAGACTGGTATATTGCTGAGTGCGGCGTTAAGCATCAAACAAACAAACAAACTAACAAACAAACCTGACAGTGACAAAGGAAAGAGCGTAGGGAAAAGATTGGTCTAACGACTGTATTTTTTGCCAACTAGGAGAAGATAACTCTATGTTGTGTTTCTCTAGATACCAGCGCTAAGAAACAAAATATCTGTAATTCCTCGTAGCTTGTATGTCATTCTCTGAAACTAGCGTCTACCAGGGTAAATACGGTAACATGTATTGTGTTCCCAGTCGTGAGGATAGTAAACAAGCGGAGACTTGCAAACCACACTGCTGTGTCACCAACACACTTCAAACTTCACTTCTTTGTGCCCTACGACGCCCGAAATAACATTTCTGACTATTTAGTTTTGATACAAATGAAATTCTGTTCAGATGATAATACATGCAAAATGCAGGTATACGAAACGTTATTTAAAGATGCTTGTTACATGTGTTTGAACAGAGACCATATATCGGTATATGGTCTCTGGTTTGAAATATGTATAGATCTTTAGTCGAAATAACTGCTCGCTTGGGGTACACGTGTATTAAATATCCTTGAGCGTGTCACTGTGTTTGAAACGAGGACTGGGGGGCACGGGTGGCTCAGTGGTCTAAGGCGCCGCGATTCGCTGTGCAGAGTTGCGTCCCTTGGACACGTCAGAAACCTATGATTGTGGGTTCGAATCCCGGTTCGCCCCGATTATGTTTCTAGGTTTGTCAGCACCATACCCGTGCTCGTGGGTTTCACCGAAGTGGTAAACGTCTGAGACCTGCATTACTTCGGGCTTTCCTCCCGAATTAAGCTGACACGACGCGATATAACTGGAATACTGTTAAAAGCGGCGTTAACCCCAACTCACTCACTCACTGAAACGAGGACTGAATTCATTTCAGTGAACGAGGATTTAAAGGGGGGTTGCGCACCCCAAGAACACCATGATGTTCAAACACCATTCTGGTTTTCTGTTCCCTCCGATTTCATGATGTAGGCTACCTAGTAGACTCTCTAACAGTCCCTGAACCATATTATTCCCCCTTCTGCCCAGCAATTACTGTAATGCTGTAGTCCTAAATGAAGCAAGGCTAGATTTCCACTGATTCGGAATCTCCCATCTCACAGCGGCTCCTTTTCAGTTTAAAGGGAGTTGTTTGTTTCTATGAAAATTATATATTTTTAGAGCTTTAGTCTAGATATTAAATTACTCATTACCTCATAGACCAATAAATGATTTTTTGTCCTATTTTTAAAAGCATAGCACTGCTTTAGTTACACTGTCTACACTGGCCCCTTTTGACTCGTAAGAGATAATTTCTTTGTCTCTTTAATCGGTGTGTTATATATTACAACACTATGATGACTTGCTGCTAGCTTCAGTTATCGGGGTGAGTTATTGAGTGAGTGAGTGATTGGTCGAGTGAGTGAGTGGGTGAGGTTTTGGTCTATTTTTAGCTTTATTCCCACCACAACACTTCCGGCGACATCAATAATGGGATTTACAGATTGTTTCCATGTAGAAAATGGAGTCATGATCTTTTTTCTTTTTTTTTGTTCTTTAACGCCGCACTTAGCAATATTCCAGCTATATGACGGCGGTCTGTAAATATTCGGGTCTGGACCAGACAATCCAGTGACTTTCAACATGAGCATCGATCCACGCAATTGGAATCGATGACATGCATCAACCAAGTCAGCGAGCCTTACCACCCAATCCCGTTAGTCGCCTCTTACGACAAACATAGTCGCCTTTTACGCCAAGCATGGGTTGCTGAAGACCTCATCTACCCCGGATCTTCACGGGCCAGTCATGATCTGTGCCGTCACTTTCACCACTAACGCCACCATTCATCCACCGTAAAAGCTCTGGTAAATGAACAAAGTGAGTATAGTTTTCGTCGCTTGTAGTAATATTCAAGCAAAAGAATGGGGGACATTTGAAAAGGGTTCCACAAACTGTACCCATGAGAATCTGACCCCTGACCACCGGCCTTAAGCGCGAATAGCGAACGCTTTAATCATCGGATTACCCCCATCGTCCCTTAATGAACACAGAGAGCCTGACCACCCGATCCCTTAAGTTGTTTATATGCAATAATGTAAAAAATGGAATGCGTTTCGTCAAATACAGTTGAAGCTTAAAATAAAATATATTTTAGTCGTTAGGTCTTGCAGCTCACATGGGACTATTGTTTCTTACATACTTTAACATAAACTTAAAACAGTTTAAAAGCCAATATCGTTTTGTGCAACCGGGCCCTAGGATCCAACATTTACACGCACGCACGCACGCACGCACGCACGCACGCACGCACGCACGCACGCACGCACGCACACATGACACACGCAAACTCGCTCACTCACAAATGATATTCCTCCGCACCAGTCAGTATTCAATCCAGAAATGTGTAATCCGGGCACTTCGACGAAACATGACAACAGAATAGGTAAGCTGTTAATAAAACGACACTACCAACCCAAGTTCATCCCACTTGAGAAAGCCTCTCCGTTTCGGGTACTTGATGTGAAATATCGCCATGATGAAGATTCTTCTTCCAGTCTCCTCTTGGTTCTAGTCTTCCCTCGCCCAATATCTTGTCCTGGGTCGCATCTCCAAAGTCAATATCCTTTGTTTTCCCACTGATAAACACTGAAAATATTCATCAATCAATAGCATGCATTATACTCTAAATTGTACAGCAACAAGGCAAAAGGTGAGCAGGGCTCACTTATACCCCCGACTTCGATCCCAACATATTTCTAAGTTCAAAACATAAAAAGCAACATTTTCTCAGAAAATCAGCTAATCGAAAGCAAACTTTGCACTGCACCTCTCTTATTGGCATAGAAACTGGAAAAGAATCCATGAAGTAGTTTTCAAGTTATAGGTCGCATTAACGTTGAAATTAACAAAGTTCTAAGTTCAAAACATGAAAGAAATCTTTCTTTTTTTCAGAAAATACACATATCAAAATCAAACTTTGCACTGCAACTCTCCTATTAGTACAAAAAGTGTTCCTTAACTTTTCATGGAAAAGAATCCATGAAGCAGTTCTCAAGTTATTGGTTACACGAATGTTCAAAAAAAGGTCAAAATGTGAAAAATAGCTGTATGCATCACCCAAACACTAACCCATCGCTACCCAAAACATCTATAACACCCATCCCATCACTACCCCACTCATCTATAACATCCATCCCATCACTACTCCACACATCTATAACACCCATCCCATCACTACCCCACACATCTATAATACCCATCCCATGACTACCCTACACATCTATAACACCCATCCCATGACTACCCTACACATCTATAACACCCATCCCATCACTACCCCACTCATCTATAACACCCATCCCATCACTACTCCACACATCTATAACACCCATCTCATCACTACCCCACACAACTATAACACCCATCCCATGACTACCCTACACATCTATAACACCAAACCCATCACTACCCCACACATTTATAACACCCACCCCATCACTACCCTACACATCTATAACACCCATCACTACCCCACACATCTATAACACCCTTCCCCCATCACAACCCGACACATCTATAACCACCACCCCATCACTACCCTACACATCTATAACACCCATCCCATCACTACCCCACACATCTATAACACCCATCCCCCATCACTACCCCACACATCTATAACATCCATCACTACCCCACACATCTATAACACCCATCACTACCCTACACATCTATAACACCCATCCCCCATCACTACCCCACACATCTATAACATCCATCACTACCCTACACATCTATAACACCCATCACTACCCTACACATCTATAACACCCATCCCATCACTATCCCACACATCTATAACACCCATCCCATCACTACCCTACAAATCTATAACATCCATCACTACCCTACACATCTATAACACCCATCCCATCACTACCCCACACATCTATAACACCCATCCCATCACTATCCCACACATCTATAACACCCATCCCATCACTACCCTACAAATCTATAACATCCATCACTACCCTACACATCTATAACACCCATCCCATCACTACCCCACACATCTATAACACCCATCCCATCACTATCCCACACATCTATAACACCCATCCCATCACTACCCTACACATCTATAACACCCATCCCATCACTACCCCACACATCTATAATACCCATCCCATCACTACCCTACACATCTATAACACCCATCCCATCACTACCCCACACATCTATAACACCCATCCCATCACTATCCCACACAACTATAACACCCATCACTACCCTACACATCTATAACACCCATCACTACCCTACACATCTATAACACCCATCCCCCATCACTACCCCACACATCTATAACACCCATCCCATCACTATCCCATACAACTATAACACCGACCCTATCGCTACCCCACACATCTATAACACCCATCACTACCCTACACATCTATAACACCCATCACTACCCTACACATCTATAACACCCATCACTACCCTACACATATATAACACCCATCCCATCACTACCCTACACATCTATAACACCCATCCCATCACTACCCCACACCTATATATCACGCGCCCCATCACTATCTCGCACATATATATCACTCACCCCATCACTACCCGACACATCTATAACATCACACCCACACACCCACACACCAGGAAGTAGACCCAACAGTACCTGCGCTCTCCCTATCACGAATCCGCGACAGTTTGGCAATACAAGAACATCTGTGCCGAGTGCACTTGTCCCTCGATATACCACATCAAAGTGATATATCCCCGTGTGATACACTGCTACCCCAACCAGTTTCCAGGCTGCCCGCCCCTCATATGTACACAACAGATCGATAAAAAGCTATAAAACCTGCCCGTGGTTCTACCTAATTATTTCTGGCCAATTAAACATTTCATATTTTTTTTTAGGCGTCTGATTTGTGGATACTTCCTCATGAAAACACTGCATGGCAACGTCATAGCCACGAATCATTCGCAGTGTTGGTAGCCAACCATTGTTTCGTGCTGAGGCAAACTGGACGTAATTATGCCCGGCTGTTGGACTCATTAATAAGCTAATAACTATATCTTGATGTCAGGCCAGAAACAAGTACATTACCTTGGGCAGAACGCTGGATATGTAATGTTCTGAATCAAACTTGTTTGGGCGGAATTATTGACTGGGTTGAAATGAACATTGATTTGATAACGGTAAAACAAATATGGATAAACGGGCGAATGTAAAGCTGTTGATTACTTAAAACTTTGGTGTACATGTATTTAGTATTTAGCTACCCGTGCATGTTCATGTACTGCCGCGGTTAATGTTCGCGGACAGCTCATCACATCCCAATTGCGTTGATAGATGCTCATGCTGTCAATCACTGGATTGTCTGGTCGACAATAACACCCCACCCAACCGCATCCCAGTTGCGTGGATAGATGCTCATGATGTCAATCACTGGATTGTCTGGTCGAGTCTCGATGATTTACAGACCGCAGTCATGTTGCCGGGCTATTGCTGATTGCGGCGTTAAACAACAAACAAACAGCTACGTAAACAGCAAATTACTTGAACTGCCACCGGCACTTACCCATATGACACATCATGGTACTACACAATGAAATTGACGGTCAAATGTAACGAGTTGTGTGGTAAATGCTGTCTCAAACCTAGAATATGAACACATCTCTACTTACGTTGTACCTTTATCAGTCTGTGTACAATAAAGCCAGTGTTGATTCTGTTGTTAGCCATTGTACTTACCAATAATCACGAAGGCTTCTTTCAATAAGTCACCATAATCCTCATATTGTTACTAGGCGTTAATCCATAATCCCAGCCCCCGTGTCCGAATCACGGACACGCACAAAGCGGGACAAAGCACACAGTCCCTACCCCCACGGGCTGTAGGCTTCACCCCCAGGCAGTCAGGCACACGTTTGGAGTGTCCAGATTCAATCCGTCACAGTATTTCCTTCACCATACACGAACATTAGATGTTTTCGTCTTTCAATTCATCACCCTTGACACCCTTGTTTTTTTCATTTGACCAACTGACCACATATGGCCAGTTGCGACGTGTAAATATCCCGACTGTAAATGTTCAGAGAGCACATACTGTACGTATCCGTTGCAATTGAAAGGAACAAACCACTTGTCATTTCACTGTCATGCGAACTGGGTAACACTGTCACTCACACCAAACACAGTGATACTCCGCTGATTGATAACCATTTGATTAAGTGGGTGAGATAGGTAAATAAGGCCCGTTACCTAGTCTCGTGCAAGTATTCACAGCCATCGCCTAGAGTTCGTGTTGTGTATTACAGCTTGTACATTTCACTACTCTTACCGTCAAACCGATCTGCAATGTACAACAAAGCTGTCAATCACGACCAATACCGTTTCGCAACCGACATAGAATAAGAGCTATAACACACAAGCGACAATCAAAACGTTCGCTAATACAAATCATACAAACGTGATATATAAAAAAAAGTTATTGAATTTTGCGACCGTCCATTTCAATACCATCGATATGTGAATGGCAAATGTCAAATAATTTCCAACATTTATGTTTGTCCAACTGTAGTCACGTGACCTTAGAACTAATCGGTAATCCGATAATCTCGTTTTCTTTACTTCTAGTGTCGCCTTCTATAATAACTCACGGTATGGCGGTCGGCTATCACTGTTTATGTCATAAACGTTTTTATGAAAGCATAGGTACAAGCACCGACCCTTGACTAAAGCAGAGCGCCGTGACACAAAGGGTTGCTGGTAGTCAAGTCATTATTCCCGTATTTAGCCGTTCCCCACTCCGTAGAAACTTTTTCTTTTATCTGACATTCAAAGAATATATTGCCCATGGAAGGCAAATATGCAGTGTCTGATTTGTTTATGTTGTTGTGTGTTCGAACACATCGGAGTGTTGTTAGATGACCCCGTGTTGAAAGTCTCGTCATTTATTGGAGATTGAGAGTCCACTGTTTGTACGTGGATTGATTTTATGGTTCTGCCTTATTGATTGGCCTTTGTTATTGGTAATTGAAAATAACAAAATAAGTACCGATAGCATTATGTTTTCTATTATATTTGCGTTTGTAAACAGTTATGTATTTTCTTGTACACCACTGTATGCGTGTTAAAAGACAGAAAGTTTTATAACAGTTCAGAAAGGCTTATATAGCGAATAACACACCATGAACCATCACCATCAGCAGCAGCAGCAGCAGCAGCACAATCAACATCGGCAGCACCATTGTCGTCGTCAATATATATGAATATGATAAAAGTAACAATGAAGATATTCCTAATACTGCCACCACTGATAATGATGATGATGTTGACGATGATGGTGGTGGTGGGGATGATGATGACGACGACGACGACGATGATAATGATGATGATGATGTTGTTGATATCAACAATAACGATTTGAGTATTTTTTTAATTCTTATGGACAATCTATTACATAATATCCTTAAAACCCTATTCAATCTTTAATGATTACCGTGATGAACCAGAAGAAATCATCCTCCCTAAAACAGTGGTCAATCTCCTCTCTTTTATGGTGAATATCACGAAATGGAGATAAAACCCACTGAATATGTGACTATGTAATGAAATGCACGTTTGCATGTATGATCTGTATGAACGATTTCGGTTTTAGTACTGAAAGAAAATATCCGCCACTAGTCAGTAACACTGTGGCGAATCCACCTGCTATAGATGCATTGGTTGGGCATTTATAACTGATAAGAACACTCTCAAGTACGCTCTGGTTTAAATCCGTTTGACGTAAACTTTCTTAAAAATAGTTTGGGATTTGAAAAATGAGAAGCAGATTGAAAAGAAAGGTCTTTCACGTCGCACGGTTGAAACAGGCGCGTCAGGGATATCTATCAGGCTGTAGCAAGCGATAAGGTAGAAACGTTTGTTAGATAAGCTTTCGTCCACACACTTGGTTCACTTCAACGACATTGTCTTCAGTGAGGGATATTAAGCGGTTTAGGGAAATGTGATTATATATGTTAGAGAGGCACAAGCTATGGGGATAGGGCTCAACTTGTTTGTCAGATCTAAAGAGCTTAAACGGAAAGTAATACTGAACTGTCGGGTAAAAGAAAGTATACACTTTAAAATTGGATTGGCCCACAACATTACACATGTTGCTATGCTGAAAATAGTCAGGGAAACAGTGCAATAAATAACCATCGAATAACAATATTTTGTTGTTTCATTATAGCATACTTTCTTTTGCCCGACAAGTTATTATGAGATTTGATCAATATTTCATCTTATAACTTATTTTGACGTAATATGAACTAACTTCACGTTTTTGTTTATTAATGAAATAACAGTTATTGTTGTTGAACTGGGGGAAAGACAAATTCATGACCAACAGGAAGTAATTATTAGTGAATAATGATCACACAATGAAATGTTGAAGGGAAACACAGCAATATGTAACAGCAACCTTATCAATGTGTCACAGAAACTACGTGAATACGTCACAGCAACTATATCAATAAGTCACAGCAACTGTCGATGTGTCACAGCAGCTATGTGGATATGCCACTGCAGTCATGTGGATATGTCACAGCAGATATGTAACAGTAGCTATGCGGATATGTCACAGCAGTTATGTGGATATGTCACAGCAGTTATGTGAATATGTCACAGCAGCTATGTGAATATGTCACAGCAGCTAAGTAAATGTATCACAACAGCTATGTGGATATGTCACAGCAGCTATGTGGATATGTCACAGCAGTTATTGTGAATATGTCACAGCGGCTATGTAAATATATCGCAGCAGCTATGTGGATATGTCACAGCCGCTATTGTGAATATGTGACAGCAGCTATGTGAATATGTCACAGCAGCTATGTGGATACGTCACAGCAGCTATGTGGACATGTCACAGCAGCTATGGGAATATGTCACAGCAGCCATGTGAATATGTCACAGCAGCTATGTGAATATGCCACAGCAGCTATGTAAATATATCACAGCAGTTATGTGGATATGTCACAGCAGCTATGTGGATATGTCTCAGCAGCTATGTGGATGTCACAGCAGCTATGTGGATATGTCACAGCAGCTATGTGGATATGTCTCAGCAGCTTTTTTAACCGTGACATTGCCGCAGCAACAATGGGTTACCGGTAGACGAAAATGACCAGCGTGATAATGACTTAAATGTTGTTGTAAAAGGCGTTAAACCCCGCATCACCCGCTCACTCTCCGCTGCTGTAATCATTTATAAACACCCAAATGAAACTGAAACAAGACTACTGACCAGATGTTAATCATCAATCTTATGTTATGAATATGTAACCCAATAAATCCTATTTTATGAATATGTAACCCAATAAATCCTTTCTACTCAAATTTCCAGCATCGGTGTCCGTGTCAGCGACCACTCGGGACCTAACGGGACCACTCGGGTCCACTCGGCTTATTCCGCTACCTACAATACCTCGGACAGCAGTGGAGTGATGGTTTTGCATGGAATAACTAATAATATTGTGAGAGAGTGAGTGAGTTGGGTTTAACGCCGCCTTGAACAGTATTCCAGTTATATCGCCTCGTGAGGGCTTAATGTGGGAGGAAAGCCCGAAGTGATGCAGGTCTCAGACGTTTACCACTTCGGTGAAACCCACGAGCACGGGTATGGTGCTGACAAACCTAGAAACATAATCAGGGCGAACCGAGATTCGAACCCACAATGATAGGTTTCTGGTGTGCCCAAGGGACGCAACTCTGCACAGCGAATCGCGGCGCCTTAGACGACTGGGCCACCCGTGCCCCCAATAATGTTGTGACGTCAGATCCCGCCACGTATAGGTCCTATGACACGGCATTCCTTTTTCAAGTGTGAAAACTCGTTAGTCTGTACTTATCAGAAACAGGTACACACTTTGATTTAAAGAGAAAAGCAAATGGAAACAATTTTAAAAATCATGTTTGGTTCTCGACTGACGCAAAGTTTTGTTGTCTTGCGATAATCACGTGCACGAAATTAGTTCCAATATGGATTCCTGGCAGTGCCGGTCGAGGTCCAATGTTTGGACTGAACCGTGCAGAGTGGGTTAATGATAAGTCATAAAACAATATTGACCCTGTGATCGATCTATATGATTAATGCCAAATGGTTAATTCTCCGGAGACAAGCCTCATTCTCTTCTTAGTGAGTCCGGATTTAGTGTTAATCCCTGATATTGGAGACCCATTAACCCCCGTCCAGGTGAATAGGTGTACATTGATTAACTAGGAAAGTGAATGAGTTGATTTGGTGATAAGGAACGGGTGGGCCAGTTGCTTTGCAGAGTTGCGTTACTTTTAGGCGTACCAGGATCCCGTGGTCGTGGGTTCGAATCCCTTTATTAGCGCTGATTATGATCCTTGGTTTGTCAGCACCATAGCCGTACGTTTCACCAAAGTGTTAAACGTCTACGGTCTGCATCACTTCGGGGTGAGGTGAAGTGAAATGGGGTTTAACGTCGCGTCCAAGATTATTGCACTTATATAGCGACGTGCATGCACGTGTATGTGTGTGTGTGTGGCTGCTTGTACTAGTCCGGACTGATGCCTATTTATAGTGCTAGCTCACTGAGATACCATGCCGCAGTTTAACATGAATACCCCACTCAGACACAGTATACTGACTCCGAGCCGACCAGTCCTTGTTTTAGCCCCTTAATGCCAAGCGCCAGACAGGGTAACAACAAGTACCATCTTTTAACGTCTTTTTGTAGGACGCGGTCGGGGATCGAACCGAGGACCTTCCGCTCACTTCGGGGCTCTCCTCGAAGATTAAACTAAAACGCAATGATTTGTTTCCCATAGCTGAAATAAAGAATTGTTCAAAGCGGCGTGAAACACATCTCCGTCGCACACACACACACATTGCTGATTGTGGCGTAAAACAACATTCACTTACTCGCCTCGTGAAGATCCGGGTCTTCAGCTACCCATGCTTGCCGTAAGAGGCAGCAAGCGTGATCAGGTGGTCACTGATTTGGTTGATGCATCTCATCGTATTCCATGTGCGTAGGACGATGCTCATGATGTCAGTCACTGGATTGTCTGGTCCAGCTTCGATTCTTGACAGACTGTCGTCATACAGTTGGAATATTGTTGAGTGCGGCGTCAAGCAACAAAGAAAGAAACATACAAACCTTACTCACTCACAAAGTCTTCTTATCGATAGGCGCACCTCCTCCGTGGTCTTGTGGATAGAGCGTCTTGCTTGTTCTTTCTGCGCCTGGCGTTCGGTAATCAAGAACTGGTCGGCTCGGAGTCAGTATACTATGTCTGGGGTATCCATGTTCAACTGCGGCATGGTGTCTCAGTAGGCTAGCACTAAAAAAATGGCATTAGTCCGCACTAGCAGGTGCATGCGAGTCGCAATATAATTGCAATAATCTTGAACTCGGCGTTAATATGATTTAGCATTATTTAGCTAAATCGGTTTATGGTCAGCTCCGCATAAACAATACTAGTAACTTTTCCCATTTACCATGTTCCACCATTTGTTTACAAACATTCTCCTTTCACAAGACACGCCAGTATACTCCCCATGGCAACATACGTCATTTCTCCCATGACGTCACTACACGTGGTCTCGTGACGTCACTTCTTTTACTCCCCAACCGTCAAGTCATTCTAACAACACAACACAACGCGTCCGGCGGTTAGCATTTCACCTCTTTATCCTGGGTATCACAATAGACACAGTCAAAGCGCAAATTAGCATACCGAGGGATAAGGTAGTGCCGCTTACGCAGGAAATAGATACTCTTTTATCACCTTTTAAGAAGAAAACAACATTACACTACTTGCAGTCCTTGGTGGGGAAACTTAACTTTGTATGTAGGGCAATTCCGATTGGTCGCGCCTTTTTAAGACGCCTCATTGACGCACAGCGCGGAGGGTCAAAACCTCACCACAGAATAAGGATAACACAAGGCATACGCGAGGACCTCAATTTATGGCGGCAATTTCTTCAAAACCACAATGGCACTACTGAATTTATAGATTCAGAGTGGATCAATTCATCGGATACACATTTGTTTACCGACGCGTCAGGTAACCATGGTTTCGGAGCCTTTTTCGTGGGCAGATGGGCCAATGGCAGATGGCCTAACGAGTGGGTGCAGAATGGATGGACTAAAGACATCACTATGCTAGAGCTTTTTCCAATTGTATTGGCAGTAAGACTGTGGGGCAGACATCTACGAAACAAGCGAGTGTTGTTTGTTTGTGACAACCAAGCAGTGGTAGCAATTATCAATAAACAAACAGCAAAACCACCACGAGTTATGTCGTTGCTTAGGCGCCTGATACTCCTCTGTTTACAACATAATATCTTGTTCAAAGCATCGTATATTCCTACGCATGCAAACGTTATAGCTGATGCACTTTCGAGATTTCAGTGGTCCAGGTTCAAAGAAGCAGCACCGCGGGCAGACGAGATACCAGCACACATACCACAGGACATATGGCAGATCTGACGACAGAGGTGCAACGTCTAGTGCAGTCTTCTCTAGCACTCAACACATGGAACCTGTATGAGTCTGCACTAAAGTCATTTAATGTTTTCCGCATCTCTTTCAGCCTGCCACACATTTGGCCCGCCCCGGTTGATCACCTTATGCATTTTATCGCTCATCTCTCCTTAACAGGAAAATCTCCTCGCACGGCAAAGTCGTATATATCAGCATTAACAACATGGCAAAAGTTACATGGTATGCATGACCTAACATCCCATTTTCTTATTCAGAAAGCCTTGATTGGATTTGTCAGACAGAAACAGAAGGCTGACACTCGACTCCCAATTACAGTTGACTTATTGTCTGTTATTGTCACAGCATTACCGGTAGTTTGTGCTTCAGTTTACGAAACGTCTCTTTTCACAGCTGCATACCTGCTTGCATTTTTTGGATTCTTTAGAATCAGCGAGCTGGTGGCAGGGTCAGCCAAGGATTTCTCGCATAAGGCGTGTCTTTTGTCTGATATTCATGTGGCAGCAGATATAAGTCACATAACGATATGTTTACGCTCATCCAAAACGGATCAGGGCGGCAGAGGTGTGCAAATACAAATAACAGCTATCCTTCACTCTAGACTGTGTCCTGTCAGAGCAATGCAACAGTTTCTATCCATCAGACCACCAGTGCACGGTCATGTGTTCGTCCATTTTGATGGACGTCCTTTAACTAGATTCCAATTTCAGTCAATGTTAAGAAAGGCCCTGTCATTTTCTTTACCACACCTCAATCTTCATTTGTTTTCGTCACACTCTTTTCGCATTGGAGCGGCTACCACAGCAGCAATTAATGGGGTTAGTTCCAAGCAGATTCAGGAATATGGGCGTTGGAAATCAAACTGTTACAGCAAATATATCCGCATTACTCAACTCACCACTTAACAGTATACCTAGCAGAAACAAACACAGACTCACCAGCCGTTCCTGCCTGTTGCGGTTCCACGGGAGTAACGGGATAATACGTACTTTTTCACTAACTCTAATAATATACAGAATAAAATAAAAAATAAATAAATAAATAAATAAAATAAAATATAAAATAAATAAATAAATAAAATAAAATAAAATAAATAAATAAATAAATAAATAAATAAATAAATAAATAAATTAATAGGTAAAGATAAAGCAGATGTTATTATAACAAAGATGCTGCTAGTGTGTTTTAAGTTTCAGATGTATGGTGTATCGGGTCCAGTTATATGGTCCGATTCCACAACCATCTGGCCACTACATCGGACTCCCTACTGACGGGTACCCGCTGGCATGCAAAGGGCGGAATGAAGTGGGGGGAATTCCGCAAAGGCAGTGGATACACTTGTTGCCCGCCATCCCTAGCCGAAGTTTCTGGTTATCCACCTTGGATCAAATGATCTGTGTACAAACGGGACAAAGGAACTTTATGAAAACATGTATCTGGACATAACATACGCTCAACTTAAACTCCCGAATACCAAATTGGTATGGTCTGACATGTTGCCTCGACAAACCTGGCGAGGAGCCAGCAATGTTAAAAGGATTGAACTGAAAAGAAAATCGATTAATAAGCGAATTGCGGGAGTGATCAGGGAAGAGGGGGGTCTAAGGTGTACCCACCCTCAGATCAAACATGATGCTCCTTTTTATACTCCTCGGGGAGTTCATTTAAACCGGTCGGGCATGGCCCATTTTAAATCAAATGTACGCAGGACATTGTTTAGTGATGAGTAAAGGTACTGTTCGGGTAAGTATTAGTCTGTCTTACAGACCCTGATACATTTATATCAACTACAGCCCATGCAAGTCTATAATGTTTGGCAAGTCTAGATTACTGCAGTATCAGGAAGAGAATCACTGGGCTCCCTTTTTATTAGATTTTTATTTTCTGTATGATATGTTCATTTCAGAGACTATATGTTAGTCTAGGTAAGTATGTATAACTGCACTTTGGGGGGAGGCGCATAATTTTCTTTTCCTTCCCAGTCTCTTATCCACTCCCCATCTCCCTTCCACATCATAATTTAATGCAAATATAATATAATGTGTGGATGTCAGCGGTGTGCATAGTGTATTTATACATTTTGCACCCCGCTGTTTAGCATGGTGCAGTCGGGGGATTTGGTTTAACACCATGCTGGTGTGTGTATGATACTCTGGCTGCCTGCTAATTACAGCGGGAGCCCAAATTCTTCTGCCCGCTGTTTCCGCGGGGGGAGTGATAGTATCTTTGCTGTGGGTCCTGTCTGCCAAGCACGGTGGAGGGACAACTTGACCCGCGATAGGGTCTGTATGCGATTTCTAGTCCGCGGTAGGACCTTGCTTATCCCCCCGACTGCCTCATCCACACTCTGCCCATTATATCCCACAAAACATCATTGTTTGTTAATCTTTTCATCGGAGGTAGTCTGAACATAAACCCCATTCCACTTCACCTATAGATAAGTATGTATGTGTGAAGGATTTTATGACGCTACTTACACGAGGTTCGAAGTCAACGGGTGCCTAGGTTTTCTTGTTGAGTGAGTGAGTTTGATTTACTGCCGCTTTGAACAATATTCCAGTTTGATCACGGCGTTTCAGCTGAATGTGCCGGATTAATGGGTGAGGAAAACCCGAAATGATGCAGATCTCAGACATTTACTACTTTGCTGAAACCCACGAGCACGTGCTAGGACCTGACAAACCTAGGTATTCTGGAGGGTGAGCAAAGTATATGACAGTCTCTTATTTTCAGTACTTAAGTGCATCAAAAAACTATGAGATGAGGTAAACAGTAACCTAGATCTAGTATTTTCGTAAATATCCTTCATTAAATAAACGAGACAGTTTGTATTAATTAAAATCACGAAAATGGGTGATCATACTTTGATACAAATAAGGCGAAATTTCGTATATCATCTGTGAATCCGAAATCGTTTTTTCCCGGAACGGAAACAGAAAAGGGAAGATAACTCTAAACCGATGTCGTTAAGAAGCGCTTGAGTGTGTATGTTAATGTTACGCTTTCTACAGTAAACGGATTAAAGGTTTGTATTTCATGAATGTATTGTGAACTCTTCACTGAAGGGGGAGCCACGCGTTAACTTCTGACACCACCAATTTTGACAGAGGAAATTGGTAAGGCTCCAATTCAACTGACCGGCATTGTACCAGAGAGCATGCATAATGCACAGGTATAAGGCCTAGTATATCCTGTTAATTCACAAGGGTCAGAATCGTAAATTTACACCCATACATTCACTAATAATATCTTTGGATCGGTGGATCTTTGGATCTTTCCTAGTGACGTTGTGAAAACTGCACATCTTCGTCTAAAAACTACGTAACGTAACAACGGTAATAAGCAAATATTTTCATATTAAACACTATAAAACATGGCAAAAATATTGAATAAAGTATGGATAAATAACTATATTGGATATATTCTAGACCACACCCAAAGCAGAAGAAAGGATAATTACCCTCTGCGAAAACAGACTGGTACAAAATTAACACTCATGATTACCGGTAAACGGACTGTATGTCGACATTCTGTTTTTAGAATCATGCATGAAATAATTTCCAAGTGTCACGTCACATGCATTTCAGTTCTCAAATCAAAACAATAGAGCTCTGTACAGCAAAGCCGATAACACAAGCGCGGTTTCGAGTGAACTATCTTGTCTTGTTTTCAATAGAGGCAAATTGAAGAGAAAGCTTGTGTGTTTTTATTACGGCTGAGTTACAAATATACTAATTACCATCTTGATTAGATTAGAAGCTAGCATTTATGAAAGCCTAGATTACAATATAAATATGTTCTTGGTTGTATGAAGCCAATAATTTTCACTCTCCTACCCAGGGGCATTCGGGTATCCTAGTGGTAAAGCTTCACGGATGGCATAGTATTAGGCTATATCAGCTGTTGGTATGAAACAGTATGCAGCATACAACAACATTCACTCACATTCAGTACTTTGTTTCCAGATTTCTTTAGAGGAAGCATCCACGTGAGTTCAGTATGGCTACCTTAGAGTTGGATCCCATGTTCGTGAAGGCTCTCAAGCTGCTACACTCCCGGAGCAAGGACTCGGCTGCTCAACTCAAGGCCATGCTGGACGATGTGATCGCACAGAGGCGGGATCAGAAGGTACAACCCAATTAAGGCCACAACTTTTTGTTTTAACCTGACAGATTTTGCTTCCCAGCAGCTTTTGTTTGTCAAAATATGGAGAAATCTGTGCAGCTCATTATATTTGTATTTGGCATGAAGTTGTTTGGGTACCTGGGTTAAATGGGAGAATGAAATGCTAACACTGTTTATAGTGTTGGATGTTTAGTAGTTATTACCATGATTTCAGTAACATACAGCAGAACATGGATATCATGAACATGGATTATCGGGATAGGGTGAACAAATGGAAGAAACTGGTAGAAAATCCCTGATTTTTCTCCCATATATTATCATATAACATTGATATAACATGTATGTATATAACAAGGGGTGGTGGGGTAGCCTAGTGGTTAAAGTGTTCACTCGTCACACCGGAGTCCTGTGTTCGATTCCCAACATGGCTACAATGTGTGAAGCTCATTTCTGGTGTCTCCCTCCCTGATACTGGTGGAATACTGCTAGAAGCGTTGTAAAACCATACTCATTCACTCACATATATAAGAAACTCTCTACAGTGAATAACGTAAGCACACTTATACATGATCCTCAGCAAGCCACACTACCACTAATTAGTGATGTTAGGAGCAAACTGACAACTGGCTGTACTCTATCAGCACTGAATACACATCTACAAGAGATAAGTCTTTTTCTTCACGTACATATTAACATCAGTTATTATACCCGTGAAGATCCCGGGTAGAATAGGCCTTCAGCAACCCATTCTTGCCGTAAAAGGCGACTATGCTTGTCGTAAAAGGCGACTTACGGGATCAGGCTTGCTGACTTGGTTGATGCATGTCATCAATTCCACATTGCATGGATCGATGCGCATAATGTCAATCACTAGATTGTCTGGTCCAGACTCGATTATTTACAGACCGCCGTCATAAAGCTGGAATATTGCTTAGTGCGGCGTAAATCAACAAACCAACCAACCAAATGTTAGGAGCAAACTGAGAAATCTCACTCTGTGTAAATTAGTGTCACTGACCACTGGCTGTACTCTGTCAGTGCCGAATACACGTCTACAAGAGCTAAGTCTTTTTCTTCACGTACATATTAACATCAGTTATTACAAAAAAGATCTGTACGACCTGCGGGGCTGGAAAGGTGTTGTTATAGTGAGAAGAAGACGTTAAAAAGGGATTATAGGAAAAGCACTGAAGTCACCGCGGAAAAGTCAATAGCATGGAGTATCATTATCCTGAAGAACCATAGCATCTGAAGTTTCTTTTCGGGTGAAATCTGTGACGATTCAACCATGTTACGCTTGCTATGTGTTAATCTTAGCTGTAAATGGACTAATCTTGTCTGTAAATATACCCATTAAACATAAAAGTCAATGCTGTAATTATTGTGCTTTGGTTTATCAAAGAACGCAGACGTTTCTGATGAACAACTTATATAATAAACTGATTTCTCCGGTGCCTTGTAGTTCGTTATGTCCATGTCCTACTGTAGTTACTTCTCATTATAAACCTTAAAATAATAGGTTTACCTAAGTTAGAGACTGCATGTATACAATTCATTTGAGAAACATCATAATTCATTATCTAAAATGTTTTTCTAATACAAAAATAAACTTTTATATGGCTTTTGTAGTTGGATTTTTTTCCTTTTTCTATTCATGAAAGATGGATAAACATGATAAAAGGAAAATAAATATGTGTCTAAAAGTGGTCTGGGGATGTTTTAAAAAAACCAAATTGGTCCAGAAAATACTGGACAAAAATAATTTTTAAAAAACATCTCTGGAAGTCCATGTTTTGTGGGTATGTCTTGGAGTAGTGAGCACAAAAACAAGGACAGAAATGCCAGGAAGGAAGGAATATTTTCATTTTTTCATATTTTCAACTTTTAAACTGCTTCTATGATCCTGTCTGTCTAGGGGGGGTCTAGCGAGTCAGAGAAACCCTCCAAGAACAAACAGGAGGAGGACAGCAGCCGCAAGCGGGATACCGAGAAGAGGAACTTTGAGAAGGTGGGCAACCTACTTGAGTAATGTTCTTGAAACTGATATACCCATGTCATGGGGTGGCTAAGCCCCGAGTGTCCAGGGTGCTACACTTCGCTATGGGTTTGAATCCCAGATACGCCCAGATTATGTTTCTTGGTTTGTTAGCGTCAACCCGTGCTGGTGACTTTCACCAAAGTGGCAAATAATTTGAGGCTTTCTTCCAACATCTAGATGAAATAGGAGTCTCATGTGGATTTGTTTGTTTGTTTGTTGCTTAACGCTGCACTCAGCAATATTCCAGCTATATGGCAGTGGTCTGTAAATAATCGTGTCTACACCAGACAATCCAGTGACTGACATCATGAGCATCGATCCAAGCAGTTGGGAAACGATGACATGCATCAACCAAGTCAGCAAGTCTGACCACCGGATCCCGTTAGTCGCCGCTTACGACAATGATTGACTGAGGTGAGACTTGACTTGCCATCAGAGGGGCACAGAGCCATCTGGGCCATGCAGGACACAGTGGTGACTCTTAGCTGTGTGAGGATCCCGTAGCAATGGGTTACCCCTGCTGGTGTGTTGTTTACAGCAAACGAGAATGAGAGAATGTTCTTTCATGTTTCCTTGTTAGTTTGAGGCGTGAAGTTATAGCATTGTACAGTGAAATAGTCTCAGAATGATGTTGGCCATGTGGGCTAGCGAACCCTAAACTTGTTAAAAGTTGCTATCCAGTTTCATATTTTGGCAAATTTCACTAGCTATGACACATGCAAAGGTATCAATAAAGAAACCCAAATTGCAAATCACGAGTCGAATATACTCTGTAAAAAAAGAAATGCAAAAGTAGTAAAATTGTAAATATCTGACAGAGTGTTACCGACATCCATACAAAATTAGTACCACAAATGAATTGGTCATTTCTGCATGGATTGAGATTGATTTGTGTGGTAAGAATGAGGTACTGCAGAAATTTGGTGAAAAGATGGAAAAATTTAAAAAACACAACCACAGGAGAGCCTGGTGCGGAAACTCACCAACATGACATGCACGTGCAACATCACTTGTTGGGCAATAAAACGTTGGGTTTCAAACAGGAGAATCATCTTCAGCTGCAGCCAGGTTTTTCCATGTAGCACCAAGCACCACTACAAGACTGTGGAACTGTTACCATGGGACATGGGACCTTCCTAGATCCGGTCCACCGCGTATCACTACTAGAGCAAAGGACAGATTCATACGGCTACGTAACTTACGTGAAAGAACCACGTGAAGGTATTTGAGCTAGACGACCAGTTCCAGGTGTCATTATGATGGACCTGCCTCGTCGTCTGCGAAGTCACTGGTGTCAAGGTCACAGAGTATGGCTACAACTCATTCATGACCAACTCGTGTGATTCCGGGAATAGCCGAATAGTGACTCGTACCCCTCTAGTGGCCATTTATGCAACCGGGTTCCATCTTAGCACAAACGGGCATACCTAAAACAATTGTCAATTCGTTGCGTAATGGTTCACATATATTTCCCCATATATTATATATATTTCAGATGCAATTTAAAGCACATCGGGACGTGCAGAATTATACAGTTTGATTGAACCCATTTAAATATGTCTTGGGTATATTTTTAGATGCAAGACATATGTAAAATCAAAAATTATTTCTGAGGGATTCTTTGACGAAGTACTTGAAGTCATACGCGCATTCTGATTGGTTTGTCGTATTTTCGCACATGACATTCATCGATAGGGGGACGAGTCTTCTTGCAGGTTACGGAAAGGGGCGAGTGGTGACGAATGGGCTACAACTGCGATGGAGACAAGTTTGGCTTTGTGACGATTCTTGTTTATTGCTTTGCCACGCGGTAGACATCATGTTTACAAGCGGCGCAGGGAACTTATGCATGAAACTGCATAGAGGAAGTGGACAGATTTGGTGGTGGTGTAGTGATGTGGGCAGCCATCTCCTAAACTGGTAGAACAGACGGGGAATTTAATAATACAACATTACATGGATGAGATTCTTCGGCCACACGTCTTTCCCATTATGCAACAAGCGAACATCATTTTCTAACAAGACAACGCCTGACCACACACAGCAAAATTGACAACAGCCTATTTCAGGAATAGCAACATCCTGCCATTACCCTCAAGGTCTCCAGATTTAAACACTTTCAAACATTTATGGGATGCAGTGGATCAACACGTCAGCAACAACCACAGAACCTCTGACAGTTGGCACAAGGACTGCAGGCAGAGTGGGTGAACAGTCCCAAGGCCACAGTTCGAGATCTGATTGTTTCCATGGGGCGGCGATGCCAGTCAGTTTTGGACTCTAATGGTGGCCATACAAGATATTGAGAACAGATTACCTCCACCGTGAAAGTGGTTCGCTGGTCACGCCAAAGACCCGGGTCCGATCCCCGACATAGGTACAATGTGTGAAGCCCATTTCTGGTGTCCCCCACCGTGATATTGCTGGAATATTGCTTAAAGCGGCATAAAACCATACTCACTCACTCACTCACTCACTCACTCACTCACTCACTCCCCCGTGAAAATCTACTTTTCCATGTGTGCCATATGGAACTTGGGTCAATAACAATGATGTGTGATAATTTTGAACAATCGATTACTATCTGTTGATTACTTATCATGTTTATATGATTTTTAAAATATACATCAAAAATCACTTTTGCACTTCCTTTTTTGCAGAGTATGTTATGGTGGGGGGTAGCATTGATCTCAACTTGGTGCATGTTAGAATTTGAGAAAGAATATGTTATTGCTAAAAAATTAGCACAATGACCTATAGACCAGACTCACTCTGACTCTGACCTGTTGACTTGTTTGGAGTTATTTGGTACATTGGTTACCATGTAAACCTGTCCCTTGACCCTTTATGTTTGTTGGGTGGTCGGGTTGCCAAGTGGTTAAGGCGTTTGCTCGTCACACTGAAGACCCGGGTTCGATTCCCGACATTGGTACAATGTGTGAAGCCCATTTCTGGTGTCCCCTGCTGTGATATTGCTGGAATATTGCTAAATGTGGCGTGACACAATACTCACTCTCTCACTTTATGTTTGTGACATCGTTGATTTGCTTCAGTTGTCTCAGAATGTGACAGAATCCTCTCAGGATTCTAAGAAACCGAGATTGGACCCTCCGGCACCGACAGAGAAAGAATCGTCCAAGTCTAGTCGGGAGAAGGAGAAGGAGCGAGAGAAGGAGAAACAGAGGAAGGAGAAGGAGGCCAAGGAGAAAGAAAGGAAGGTGCAGGAGAAGAAAGAACGAGAGAGGGAGAAAGCTGAGAAGGAGAGACAGGAGCGAGAGAAGGAGCGAGAGAAGAAGGAAGCAGCAGTGGAGGATGAGTCAACGGATGAAGAGAGAAGCATGGATGCAGATGACTTTGCCTTTGACCTTGGAATATCCTGTGTTGTCTGCAGGTAGGTCAAGGTTGTTCTTAAGGCCTCACAGTTTGACAAATACGTTATTCAGCATTGAAATGGCATGTGATATTTCCGACTGTAGTCACAATTCAGTCTTTTTGATCTCCGTTCTTTTCTCAACTCAGTGCAGAAATTTCTAGTGAAAAAAATCAGAGGTTTTAAAGCTTTAGCAGTTCTTGGCTTTTCAGTATTTTTTAGGACCTGCTTTAGTCACATGCCTGGCAATGATTCATGAATGTCCATGTTCTGGGACTGCCATGATTTCACAGAGTAATCTTAGCTCTATGACGGTAACTCCCACTATTCTACATAGACTTAGCACTAAGATTGCCTTGGTTAATGAGAGCTTACTGGGCATCTAAGGGGCTGCAAGTTGATGTGCATCCTCAGCCAAGCCAGAAACCTTTGATAGTGGGTTAGAATCAAAGATTTGCCCTGAGTATGTTTCTGGGTTTGTTTGCATGGACCCCTGCTCGGGTGTTTCACTAAAGTGGTCAAAGTCTAAGACTTGCTTCTCTTCAGGCTTTCCCTTCCACACTAAGCTGACATGCCATGATTTGACTATTCAAAGCAGTGTTAAACCAGCTTCATTCATTCATGATGGGTAACCAGACCCAGACTAAGAGTCAGGCTGCTAACATGGCTATACTGAGAGTGAAAATAACTTTCACCTGGAATATAGGCCACATTCTAAGTTGTATACAGCCAGACTCCCCTAAAATCAGCTATCTCTAAACTGACTAGCGGAAATCCTAAGCTGAGCTCAATATTCTATGGTGATGATGTATGTGTATCAAGTAAGCGTTGCTAATACGTAATAATAAGTATTGCTTATCAGTGTGTATACATTAAAACAGAGCAATGGCATTTTCACTGCTACATGTTCCAGACAGTTTGATGTCAGTTCTGGAAATCAGCTGGTAGAGTGCCAGGAGTGCCACAACCTGTATCACCAGGTGAGTAGAGTGCCACAATCTGTATCATCAGGTGAGTAGAGTGCCACAATCTGTATCACCAGGTGAGTAGAGCGCCTCAACCTGTATCACCAGGTGAGTAGAGTGCCTCAACCTGTATCATTAGGTGAGTAGAGTGCCTCAACCTGTATCACATGGTGAGTAGAGTGCCTCAACCTGTATCACCAGGTGAGTAGAGTGCCTCAACCTGTATCATCAGGTGAGTAGAGTGCCACAATCTGTATCACCAGGTGAGTAGAGTGCCTCAACCTGTATCACCAGGTGAGTAGAGTGCCACAATCTGTATCATCAGGTGAGTAAAGTGCCACAACCTGTATCACCAGGTGAGTAGAGTGCCACAACCTGTATCATCAGGTGAGTAGAGTCCCACAACCTGTATCACCAGGTGAGTAGAGTGCCACAATCTGTATCATCAGGTGAGTAGAGTGCCACAATCTGTATCATCAGGTGAGTAGAGTGCCACAACCTGTATCACCAGGTGAGTAGAGTGCCACAACCTGTATCACCAGGTGAGTAGAGTGCCACAATCTGTATCATCAGGTGAGTAGAGTGCCACAATCTGTATCATCAGGTGAGTAGAGTGCCACAACCTGTATCACCAGGTGAGTAGAGTGCCACAATCTGTATCAGCAGGTGAGTAGAGTGCCACAACCTGTATCATCAGGTGAGTAGAGTGCCAGGAGTGCCACAACCTGTACCACCAGGTGAGTAGAGTGCCACAATCTGTATCACCAGTAGAGTGCCACAATCTGTATCATCAGGTGAGTAGAGTGCCACAATCTGTATCACCAGGTGAGTAGAGTGCCACGATCTGTATCACCAGGTGAGTAGAGTGCCAAGATCTGTATCACCAGGTGAGTAGAGTGCCACGATCTGTATCACCAGGTGAGTAGAGTGCCACGATCTGTATCAGCAGGTGAGTAGAGTGCCACAACCTGTATCATCAGGTGAGTAGAGTGCCAGGAGTGCCACAACCTGTACCACCAGGTGAGTAGAGTGCCACAATCTGTATCACCAGGTGAGTAGAGTGCCACAATCTGTATCATCATGTGAGTAGAGTGCCACAATCTGTATCACCAGGTGAGTAGAGTGCCACGATCTGTATCACCAGGTGAGTAGAGTGCCACGATCTGTATCACCAGGTGAGTAGAGTGCCACGATCTGTATCACCAGGTGAGTAGAGTGCCTCAACCTGTATCACCAGGTGAGTAGAGTGCCTCAACCTGTATCATCAGGTGAGTAGAGTGCCACAATCTGTATCACCAGGTGAGTAGAGTGCCTCAACCTGTATCACCAGGTGAGTAGAGTGCCACAATCTGTATCATCAGGTGAGTAGAGTGCCACAACCTGTATCACCAGGTGAGTAGAGTGCCACAACCTGTATCATCAGGTGAGTAGAGTCCCACAACCTGTATCACCAGGTGAGTAGAGTGCCACAATCTGTATCATCAGGTGAGTAGAGTGCCACAATCTGTATCATCAGGTGAGTAGAGTGCCACAACCTGTATCACCAGGTGAGTAGAGTGCCACAACCTGTATCACCAGGTGAGTAGAGTGCCACAATCTGTATCATCAGGTGAGTAGAGTGCCACAATCTGTATCATCAGGTGAGTAGAGTGCCACAACCTGTATCACCAGGTGAGTAGAGTGCCACAATCTGTATCAGCAGGTGAGTAGAGTGCCACAACCTGTATCATCAGGTGAGTAGAGTGCCAGGAGTGCCACAACCTGTACCACCAGGTGAGTAGAGTGCCACAATCTGTATCACCAGTAGAGTGCCACAATCTGTATCATCAGGTGAGTAGAGTGCCACAATCTGTATCACCAGGTGAGTAGAGTGCCACGATCTGTATCACCAGGTGAGTAGAGTGCCAAGATCTGTATCACCAGGTGAGTAGAGTGCCACGATCTGTATCACCAGGTGAGTAGAGTGCCACGATCTGTATCAGCAGGTGAGTAGAGTGCCACAACCTGTATCATCAGGTGAGTAGAGTGCCAGGAGTGCCACAACCTGTACCACCAGGTGAGTAGAGTGCCACAATCTGTATCACCAGGTGAGTAGAGTGCCACAATCTGTATCATCATGTGAGTAGAGTGCCACAATCTGTATCACCAGGTGAGTAGAGTGCCACGATCTGTATCACCAGGTGAGTAGAGTGCCACGATCTGTATCACCAGGTGAGTAGAGTGCCACGATCTGTATCACCAGGTGAGTAGAGTGCCACGATCTGTATCACCAGGTGAGTAGAGTGCCACAACCTGTATCACCAGGTGAGTAGAGTGCCACAATCTGTATCATCAGGTGAGTAGAGTGCCACAATCTGTATCACCAGGTGAGAAGAGTGCCTCAACCTTTATCATCAGGTGAGTAGAGTGCCTCAACCTGTATCATCAGGTGAGTAGAGTGCCACAACCTGTATCATCAGGTGAGTAAAGTGCCTCAACCTGTATCACCAGGTGAGTAGAGTGCCTCAACCTGTATCATCAGGTGAGTAGAGTGCCACAACCTGTATCACCAGGTGAGTAGAGTGCCACAACCTGTATCACCAGGTGAGTAGAGTGCCACAATCTGTATCATCAGGTGAGTAGAGTGCCACAATCTGTATCATCAGGTGAGTATAGTGCCACAACCTGTATCACCAGGTGAGTAGAGTGCCACAACCTGTATCACCAGGTGAGTAGAGTGCCACAATCTGTATCATCAGGTGAGTAGAGTGCCACAATCTGTATCATCAGGTGAGTAGAGTGCCACAACCTGTATCACCAGGTGAGTAGAGTGCCACAATCTGTATCAGCAGGTGAGTAGAGTGCCACAACCTGTATCATCAGGTGAGTAGAGTGCCAGGAGTGCCACAACCTGTACCACCAGGTGAGTAGAGTGCCACAATCTGTATCACCAGGTGAGTAGAGTGCCACAATCTGTATCATCAGGTGAGTAGAGTGCCACGATCTGTATCACCAGGTGAGTAGAGTGCCACGATCTGTATCACCAGGTGAGTAGAGTGCCACGATCTGTATCACCAGGTGAGTAGAGTGCCACGATCTGTATCACCAGGTGAGTAGAGTGCCACGATCTGTATCAGCAGGTGAGTAGAGTGCCACAACCTGTATCATCAGGTGAGTAGAGTGCCAGGAGTGCCACAACCTGTACCACCAGGTGAGTAGAGTGCCACATTCTGTATCACCAGGTGAGTAGAGTGCCACAATCTGTATCATCAGGTGAGTAGAGTGCCACAATCTGTATCACCAGGTGAGTAGAGTGCCACGATCTGTATCACCAGGTGAGTAGAGTGCCACGATCTGTATCACCAGGTGAGTAGAGTGCCACGATCTGTATCACCAGGTGAGTAGAGTGCCACGATCTGTATCACCAGGTGAGTAGAGTGCCACAACCTGTATCACCAGGTGAGTAGAGTGCCACAATCTGTATCATCAGGTGAGTAGAGTGCCACAATCTGTATCACCAGGTGAGAAGAGTGCCTCAACCTTTATCATCAGGTAAGCAGAGTGCCTCAACCTGTATCATCAGGTGAGTAGAGTGCCACAACCTGTATCATCAGGTGAGTAAAGTGCCTCAACCTGTATCACCAGGTGAGTAGAGTGCCTCAACCTGTATCATCAGGTGAGTAGAGTGCCTTATCCTGTATCATCAGTTGAGTAGAGTGCCTCAACCTGTATCATCAGGTGAGTAGAGTGCCTCAACCTGTATCATCAGGTAACTAGAGTGCCTCAACCTGTATCATCAGGTGAGTAGAGTGCCTCAACCTGTATCACCAGGTGAGTAGAGTGCCTCAACCTGTATCACCAGGTGAGTAGAGTGCCTCAACCTGTATCATCAGGTGAGTAGAGTGCCTCAACCTGTATCATCAGATGAGTAGAGTGCCTCAACCTGTATCACCAGGTGAGTAGAGTGCCACAACCTGTATCACCAGGTGAGTAGAGTGCCTTATCCTGTATCACCAGGTGAGAAGAGTGCCTCAACCTGTATCATCAGGTGAGTAGAGTGCCACAATCTGTATCACCAGGTGAGAAGAGTGCCTCAACCTTTATCATCAGGTGAGTAGAGTGCCTCAACCTGTATCATCAGGTGAGTAGAGTGCCACAACCTGTATCATCAGGTGAGTAAAGTGCCTCAACCTGTATCACCAGGTGAGTAGAGTGCCTCAACCTGTATCATCAGGTGAGTAGAGTGCCTTATCCTGTATCATCAGTTGAGTAGAGTGCCTCAACCTGTATCATCAGGTGAGTAGAGTGCCTCAACCTGTATCATCAGGTAACTAGAGTGCCTCAACCTGTATCATCAGGTGAGTAGAGTGCCTCAACCTGTATCACCAGGTGAGTAGAGTGCCTCAACCTGTATCACCAGGTGAGTAGAGTGCCTCAACCTGTATCATCAGGTGAGTAGAGTGCCTCAACCTGTATCATCAGATGAGTAGAGTGCCTCAACCTGTATCACCAGGTGAGTAGAGTGCCACAACCTGTATCACCAGGTGAGTAGAGTGCCTTATCCTGTATCACCAGGTGAGAAGAGTGCTTCAACCTGTATCATCAGGTGAGTAGAGTGCCACAACCTGTATCACCAGGTGAGTAGAGTGCCACAATCTGTATCACCAGGTGAGTAGAGTGCCTCAACCTGTATCATCAGGTGAGTAGAGTGCCACAACCTGTATCACCTGGTGAGTAGAGTGCCACAATCTGCATCATCAGATATGTTGATCTAGTCACGTGCAATAGTTGCCTCTCTGGCGATGTCAAAGTAAGAATTGATTTGGGTAGATGATCTGTTGATTTTGTTTTGTTAACAAATGTGCTAACAGTGGTTCAAAATATTCAGTTTTTTTTTAAATTAGGTAGTGAGTCAAACTCACTCAGGTAAGATTGCTTGGTAAAACCAGAATTTGTACTGCGTATGCATATGTATTAGTATGCATACATGACTCTTGACAGACTGTTTCCATGGTTACAGGAATGTCACCGGCCGCCCGTCACGGAGCAGGATGTGAATGACCCGAGGTTCGTGTGGTACTGTTCTAGGTGTTCCAAGTCCATGAAAAAGATGGTAGGTATCAGGAACTCCTAAGAACAACTTCCGCTGTATCTTAGGCTTGATTCTTGTTTCTCATGATACAATCCCACTGAGAATGTATGTATTTTCATGAGGAGTAATGTGTGCCTGGTGAGAATGTATGTATTTGCATGAGGAGTAATGTGTGCCTGGTGAGAATGTATGTATTTTCATGAGGAGTAATGTGTGCCTGGTGAGAATGTATGTATTTTCATGAGGAGTAAATAGTTCATGACAGGTAATGTGAGACTGTATATAGTTCATGACAGGTAATGTGAGACTGTATATAGTTCATGACAGGTAATGTGTGACTGTATATAGTTCATGACAGGTAATGTGTGACTGTATATAGTTCATGACAGGTAATGTGAGACTGTATATAGTTCATTACAGGTAATGTGAGACTGTGTATAGTTCATTACAGGTAATGTGAGACTGTTTATAGTTCATGACCGGTAATGTGAGACTATAGTTCATGACAGGTAATGTGCGACTACAGTTCATGACAGGTAATGTGTGACTGTATATAGTTCATGACAGGTAATGTGTGACTGTATATAGTTCATTACAGGTAATGTGAGACTGTGTATAGTTCATTACAGGTAATGTGAGACTGTTTATAGTTCATGACCGGTAATGTGAGACTATAGTTCATGACAGGTAATGTGCGACTACAGTTCATGACAGGTAATGTGTGACTGTATATAGTTCATGACAGGTAATGTGTGACTGTATATAGTTCATGACAGCTAATGTGTGACTGTATATAGTTCATGACAGGTAATGTGTGACTACAGTTCATGACAGGTAATGTGTGACTGTATATAGTTCATGACAGGTAATGTGAGACTGTATATAGTTCATTACAGGTAATGTGAGACTGTGTATAGTTCATGACAGGTAATGTGTGACTGTATATAGTTCATTACAGGTAATGTGAGACTGTATATAGTTCATGACAGGTAATGTGCGACTACAGTTCATGACAGGTAATGTGTGACTGTATATAGTTCATGACAGGTAATGTGAGACTGTATATAGTTCATGACCGGTAATGTGAGACTATATATAGTTCATTACAGGTAATGTGAGACTGTATATAGTTCATGACAGGTAATGTGAGACTGTATATAGTTCATTACAGGTAATGTGAGACTGTATATAGTTCATTACAGGTAATGTGAGACTGTGTATAGTTCATTACAGGTAATGTGAGACTGTTTATAGTTCATGACCGGTAATGTGAGACTATAGTTCATGACAGGTAATGTGCGACTACAGTTCATGACAGGTAATGTGTGACTGTATATAGTTCATGACAGGTAATGTGTGACTGTATATAGTTCATGACAGCTAATGTGTGACTGTATATAGTTCATGACAGCTAATGTGTGACTGTATATAGTTCATGACAGGTAATGTGTGACTGTATATAGTTCATTACAGGTAATGTGAGACTGTATATAGTTCATGACAGGTAATGTGAGACTGTATATAGTTCATGACAGGTAATGTGAGACTGTTTATAGTTCATGACAGGTAATGTGTGACTGTATATAGTTCATGACCGGTAATGTGTGACTGTATATAGTTCATGACAGGTAATGTGCGACTACAGTTCATGACAGGTAATGTGTGACTGTATATAGTTCATGACAGGTAATGTGTGACTGTATATAGTTCATGACCGGTAATGTGTGACTGTATATAGTTCATGACAGGTAATGTGAGACTGTATATAGTTCATGACAGGTAATGTGAGACTGTTTATAGTTCATGACAGGTAATGTGTGACTGTATATAGTTCATGACAGGTAATGTGTGACTGTATATAGTTCATGACAGGTAATGTGTGACTGTATATAGTTCATTACAGGTAATGTGAGACTGTATATAGTTCATGACAGGTAATGTGAGACTGTATATAGTTCATGACAGGTAATGTGAGACTGTTTATAGTTCATGACAGGTAATGTGTGACTGTATATAGTTCATGACCGGTAATGTGTGACTGTATATAGTTCATGACAGGTAATGTGCGACTACAGTTCATGACAGGTAATGTGTGACTGTATATAGTTCATGACAGGTAATGTGAGACTGTTTATAGTTCATGACAGGTAATGTGTGACTGTATATAGTTCATGACAGGTAATGTGTGACTGTATATAGTTCATGACCGGTAATGTGTGACTGTATATAGTTCATGACAGGTAATGTGAGACTGTTTATAGTTCATGACAGGTAATGTGTGACTACAGTTCATGACAGGTAATGTGTGACTGTATATAGTTCATGACAGGTAATGTGTGACTGTATATAGTTCATGACAGGTAATGTGAGACTGTATATAGTTCATGACAGGTTATGTGTGACTGTTTATAGGTCATGACCGGTAATGTGAGACTATAGTTGACAGGTAATGTGTGACTGTATATAGTTCATGACTGGTAATGTGAGACTATAGTTGGCAGGTAATGTGTGATTGTATATAGTTCATGACCGGTAATGTGAGACTATAGTTGACAGGTAATGTGAGACTGTATATAGTTCATGACAGGTTATGTGTGACTGTTTATAGGTCATGACAGGTAATGTGAGACTATAGTTGACAGGTAATGTGTGACTGTATATAGTTCATGACTGGTAATGTGAGACTATAGTTGGCAGGTAATGTGTGATTGTATATAGTTCATGACCGGTAATGTGAGACTATAGTTGACAGGTAATGTGTGACTGTTTATAGTTCATGACAGGTAATGTGTGACTGTATATAGTTCATGACAGGTAATGTGAGACTGTATATAGTTCATTACAGGTAATGTGAGACTGTTTATAGTTCATGACCGGTAATGTGAGACTATAGTTCATGACAGGTAATGTGAGACTGTATACAGTTCATGATCGGTAATGTGAGACTGTTTATAGTTCTTGACCGGTAATGTGAGACTGTATATAGTTCATGACAGGTAATGTGAGACTGTTTATAGTTCATGACCGGTAATGTGAGACTGTATATAGTTCATGACAGGTAATGTGAGACTGTAGTTGACTGGTAACGTGTGACTGTTTATAGTTCATGACACGTAATGTGTGACTGTAAATAGTTCATGACCGGTAATGAGACTATATATAGTTCATGACAGGTAATGTGTGACTGTATCTAGTTCATGACCGGTTATATGAGACTATAGTTCATGACAGGTAATGTGAGACTGTATATAGTTCATGACAGGTAATGTGAGACTGTATATAGTTCATTACAGGTAATGTGAGACTGTTTATAGTTCATGACCGGTAATGTGAGACTATAGTTTATGACAGGTAATGTGTGACTGTTTATAGTTCATGACAGGTAATGTTTATCTGTTACACAGCAGGTTTCCAAGCCCTCGAAGCCCAAGTCGTCCTCTTCTGCTGTAGCACAGAGCAAGGAGTCTCCCCCTCTCTTCACCAAGCCCAACAAGACTGACACCACACCAGCCAATGTGCTGCCTTTTAGGAGAATGGATGCCAAGGTCAGGGTCATTCCTAATATACTGCTTGGATTACAGTCATTTGTCTGTACATTTCATCTCCACTGAATCCATGAGAATGCTTATTAAACTCAGGTTTTCAAATGACATGATGTTTTCCCCCATTCTCAAAAAAACATTATCAGCTGATCACCGTGATCATATAGGTAGCGCCGTAGTGAGGGATCACTGTTGTTGGTAGTTCTTGCAATTCTCTCAAAATACATTCCCCACATCATATCAGCAACCAATGGAACTGATATGTCACATGCTTCTTCCCAGCCATGATGTCATCCCAATTTATTCAAGAGGTCTGATTTTTTTAATGTTTTTTTTTTATTAACTCCGCACTCAGTAGTATTCCAGCTATATGATAGCAGTCTGTAAATAATCGAGTCTGGACCAGACAATCCAGTGATTGACATCATGAGCATCGATCCACGCAATTGGGATACGATGACATGCATCAACCAAGTCAGCGAGCTTCTTACGACAAGCATAGTCGCCTTTACGGCAAGCATGGGTCGCTGAAGACCTATTTTACCCTAAAACTTCACTGGCCTCAAGAGGCTTGAATCCGATATGCCATTTATGGCAATTTCTGTCATTTCGTTTCCAAATTCAATTCAATTTGTTATTTGTTGAGTTTCAGCAGATATTTGAATTTTTTTGTTTTGACTTGGAGCATGCTCTTACGTTCTCTCAAAAGGCATATTTGGCTTTGGGAGATGAACTTTGGTATGATCTCATTTTGTGTTGCATTGTTCATCAAAAACTTATACCTATTCATTTTTGGGTGTATTTTGAGAGTCTCTTCCCATTATATTGACCTGTTAACTCATGTTAAGCCATTTAACTGTATTCCCTCCTTGTGACTCACAGACGGCAGCGATCAAGGAGCCGACTACCACCAAGAGTGTCAGCAGTAAGGAGCCCGGCAACTCTAAACCTCTCAGTGGCCTCGCAAGTCTGGCAGCTAATCTTGCCGGAAAAACAGAAACAGCCAAACCAAAGGCGTCAGAGTCATCCAAGAAAGCTGACAAGTTTAGTTCTAAGCAGGAGTCGATCAAACTGACGTCACAAAAATCAGACTCTGGAAAAACTTCATCACAGAAGTCTGACCATTCAGAGAAGAGTTCCAGTTCTTCAAAATCAGGCTCAGCCAAGTCCTCCAGCTCGTCCACAAGTGTCTCATCCAGCGGCGGCAAGCAATCCGGTAGCTCCGCCCCATCAACAGCCGCAGCCAGCGCCGACAAAAGACTTCAGATGATGAAGAAGAAAGCTGCTGCTAAGTTGCACGAGAAGAAGGTCCACTTGAAATAAAACCAGCAGGATGAGCAAGCAGTGGCAAGGAGTGGTGAGCATGGAAGAGCAAGCACGTAAAGATTGTAGTCTCTCACTACCATGTGTCAGTGTAGCTCAAGACTGGTTAAAATGTTCACTTGTCAAGTGAAAGACTGGTTTGATTACCCACATGGGCACACTGTTTGGAGCTCATTGTTGAGGCAAGGGGGTTAGGAGTTAGTCCTGTGCAGTTGCATATGATGCTGAACTCTGTTGGACTCCCCCAGGTGGGTACATCATGGTCAGGTAGGATGGTGGGGTTGATTGTCATATAGGATTGTCAGCTCGCATCACCCAGCCTAAGATAAGAGAGCACTGTTTTGTCCTACAGCTATCAATTCTTGATGTCATCAGACATTTTCGAATTATCAGTAACAATTCTATGGAGTTATTCAGGGATGTTCTCCATGAATTGCTGGCATTCATCTGATCTTTGACAATAAAAATGCAAACAAAGACATATTTCTTATATTTTTATTCATTCTAGTCAATGATAATTGATGCCTGCCTCTTTATGCTCAGTTATCATAAAGGGCAGCCTTATAAAAAATATTTCACAATCAAATGTTCACGGACCCCCTCTGCCGCAAGGACATGGATAAGAATGTACGTGCGTTTGGTCACACAGCAACTACAGACACCTTGCCTGGTACACAGAAGTGGGTCAAGTCTGTGACCTTGCCTGGTACTCAGAAGTGGGTCAAGGCTGTGACCTTGACAGATACATATAAGTGGGTCATGATCACGATAACCTTGCCAATAACACAGAAATAGGCATAAGTCATCTGACCTTACCAATAACACAGAATTGAAGCAGGGTCATGTGACCTTGATGACAACACAAGGTCAAGGACACATGACCTTGCCAGTAACACAGAAGTGGGTCAAGGTCACAACAGCCTGCTATACAGATCTACATTGGTGTTTTGATACACCATCGCTTGTACTACACTAGGGCCCCAGCCTATGACAAGACAGACATTCTGGATATACCTGTTTGATTGGAAGAGATGGACAGTACAGTTCTATTGTTAACACTCTAATAGCCAGGTAATTACATAGATACACATATTTATAAGCCATTACTTCATATAGTGCTCACACTTACTGCTTTGAAAATGCAACATGTGTACAGAGTGGATATTTTAACCAAATGCATCTAAACTTACATGGTCCCCGTTCCCTTCAACCCATTAACTTTAAGGCACATATCGCACAATAGTTCATTTCCTGCTAGACTGTATGGGAACAGTTATCTCCCATGTAAAATGAACCAGCTCCACTGAAGTAGTCTGCCAATGATGGATGAAGACGTTTGGAAGTTACTTTTCAAGTTATTAATAACCCTGGCATCCTATTCGAATCTTGAAACAGGGACTTGCTCTACAAACACAGGATATCAAATCATCTTCGGATCCAAATTTAATTCGTAACCATGGAAACCAAGGATACAGGAATCCACCACTTACAATTTTTCCGAGATTCTGTATGGAAATGAACTATTACTACAATGATATCTGCAAATGAGTTTCCAGGTTAAAGAGTCCGGAGGTCTGGGAAACAAATTACTTTTCTACACAAGAAATAATGAAGTATTTGAAGGAGTCATAGATTGCCAACACTGATACCCAGTGAAGTGTGGGTACCATGATACCTGATGAAGTCTGAGTACCTTCTGATTCTCAGTTCCTGTAAGTACTTGTTTCTGGTTGAACAGACCTGGTAGAACATATTTTGCATATATGCAGTGTCGGGTTACCATGGTTACTGGTGGAAGGAGAAATGGTCCTGAGTCATACATTGGCTTGTTGGATGGAACAGTCTGTTGCTTGTGGGATAGAGTTGACATCACTGAAACAAGCAACCTGAAATATTGCTTCCTAAACTGATTATGTTTTAAATGTTGTATAGAAACCCCATCAAAAGTCTTCAGTAAACATTTCAGAACAAAACCCTAAAATTGTAAAAGATATATTAAAATAACGTATTAAAATGCAATATATGTCCCATTGAAAATAAGCTTTTATGAATATCTTTTTGTTTGAAGCTTTTATTTCAAGAGTTTGATATTAGAAATCTCAAATCAACCCTGATTTTCCAACATTTTCCTGTCCTTTTTTAACTACCTTCATTTGGGTAAATTGACCAAAGAAATCAATAAAAAAAACTAAAATATATAATATTTAAATAAGAAAGTATTTATTTTCATTGCATTAACATAATGGTGTGAAATGATTTCAGCAATATCCCAACATGAACAGACTGAATCGCATGCTGACACAACAAGCTATGGTGTTGATGTTTGACAAATGATGTTTGGCTTCATGAGGCGTGGGTCTCCACCACCAGTAATGTAGCAATGTCCACATATGCACCGAGATATGCACCTTACAAGATGTACAATATTCCAAACAAATATTGTGGATACAACACATTTATCCCATACAAAATGGTCATCATAACAAGCCATCACATTGCAAAGAGACAATGGCAAGAATGAGATTTAGGCCTATAGCAATGTGGATTCAGTGAGAAATAATATTTGAGAACAAAATTCATATTTGAGAAAATGAAACAGATTTATGAATTAAATCTGCATGGGGAAAAATAAATAAAGCGTAAAATCTCTTTTAGTTGTACTGCTAAAGGGGCAAATTTGGCAAGTAGGCCCAAAACACCTATCTTTAAGTTGTCTCCCTTGTCACAGTTATCTCCCTTGAGCTTGGGACATTTGATTTTGGATTGGTGAGAAAGACAATACAACGTGTACAAAGGGATGTATGTACAGGTGTTGCATATAGAAACTTGATAATTTTATTAATGTCATTTGATTGTGAAATGGAAATTTAAGCAGATGGAAAACTTGGTTGAACCTAATTTTGTCAGTTATCACACAGCATAAAGTGAAGTCTAGGCAGTGGTTTCTATGCAAATGAAAATATCTATGAAACAAAAACATCTATGATATGTTGATTTGATACGGGAATAAATTTAGTGTTCTTATCTCCAGAGAATTGTTTACATTTTACCAAGAAATGATTCATGAAGAAAAACAAATAAAAAATCAACATCTTATGCTTACGCTCATTTGAAAACATGACATTACAGAAAATCAAGTTCAACCTTGTCAATATCAAAATGAAAAGATTCAGATGCTCCAAACCCGTACAAATAATTATGCATCTACCGGTATGCTCAACGATGAAGATGAAGACTGCCCTTTTATCACATTGTCCTTGACATTGGGACAGGGGTTCTAATTCTAACCTACAGGTTTTGCCTTGACAATTACACTCTGAACAATGTAATGAAGACAGATAGCAATTGAACTGAGACACAAAAAGCTGTAATGAACAGTGACTGTTGAAAGAAGTACTTCAAATATAAGAGAAAAAGTCAATGTAATGGAATTGGATTCTAATGTTCAGTACTATGCTATCTGTGGATAACACAGAACGTTAACATGGTTAACATAGTCAACGGAATGTCTGAATTAGCACCAGTTTGTTGAACCGTCCCAGGGATTTCACTCTACGAGGTACTGAGCTACGGGGGCAGAAATCTACAAATGATCAAAATATTTCTATATGATTCAAATGAAGTGCATCATCAATACTTCCAGGGTTTGTATACTTTACGTTCCTCCACTGCTGGTGAATACATATAACGGATTTGCAATGTACTGCAGCCAATCTGCTACTGAAAATTAAGCCATACTTCAATTAGCCCTACCCTGTGCAGGAACTTTGTCAGTGCCTGTATACCAATATGTGGTGCAGACAGCATTACAGCTATGACACAAGATACGAGAAATGTCAAGCGAGACATATTTGTGTGATGTAATCTGACCATTGGTGTGAGAACTCATAGGTTTTATGGGAACTGCCTGTCGCTTGATTTGTTGGTAAAATATAGTGCCAACACCAAAACATGGATATGTAGTCAGTGTTGATGGAAGATTGTAGGTCATACAGACCCGTGAAGAATTAATGATGAATGACATGATTATGTGGACATAACATCTACCAGTGTTTCCAGTTTCTGTTAAATGTGTGTGACTGGTTAATGTGTATTGTCATTTACAGTTCAGCAGATATTTTTCACAAGTTCCCCTTTATAGGTCTTCTTCCTTTGAGAGCTCTGCATGTGTTGAATGGAGACACAGGTGCATAGTCCAGCTGAAGAGATGCCACCCAATAACAGTCAGTGTTACATTGTGTTACAATCACACTGCAGTCAGTGACTGTTGTTACATTGTGTCACAATCACACTGCAGTCAGTGACTGTTGCTACATTGTGTTACAATCACACTGCAGTCAGTGACTGTTGCTACATTGTGTCACAATCACACTGCAGTCAGTGACTACTGTTGTTACATTGTGTCACAATCACACTGCAGTCAGTGACTATTGTTCCATTGTGTCACAATCACACTGCAGTCAGTGACTGTTGCTACATTGTGTCACAATCACACTGCAGTCAGTGACTACTGTTGTTACATTGTGCCACAATCACACTGCAGTCAGTGACTTGTTCCATTGTGTCACAATCACACTGCAGTCAGTGACTGTTGCTACATTGTGTCACAATCACACTGCAGTCAGTGACTACTGTTGTTACATTGTGCCACAATCACACTGCAGTCAGTGACTATTGTTCCATTGTGTCACAATCATACTGCAGTCAGTGACTGTTGCTACATTGTGTCACAATCACACTGCAGTCAGTGACTACTGTTGTTACATTGTGTCACAATCACACTGCAGTCAGTGACTGTTGTTACATTGTGTCACAATCACACTGCAGTCAGTGACTATTGCTACATTGTGTTACAATCACACTGCAGTCAGTGACTGTTGCTACATTGTGTTACAATCACACTGCAGTCAGTGACTACTGTTGTTACACTGTGTCACAATCACACTGTGGTCAGTGACTGTTGCTACATTGTGTTACAATCACACTGCAGTCAGTGACTTTTGTTACATTGTGTTACAATCACACTGCAGTCAGTGACTTGCTACATTGTGTCACAATCACACTGCAGTCAGCGACTGTTCTTACATTGTGTCACAATCACACTGCAGTCAGTGACTACTGTTCTTACATTGTGTCACAATCACACTGACCCCACTGACTTGTGTCATATTGTTACAAGAACATTGCAGTCACTAGCAGCTATGTTACATTGTGTTTCAATCACACTAACATCAGTGACCGTAGTGATACATTGTGTTACAATCACACAGCAGTGTAGGCAGTTGATGGCTATTATGTCACATTGTGACCATGTCCTACAGCTAACTGGTAAGTGGCACAGCATGTAACTGATTATATAAAGGAAGACTTAATCAGAACACAAGTTTAAAATCAATGACACTTGATAGAGAGGATGCAGAATGGGATGGAATCTGGTCCTATTTGACAAGGAACCATTCAGATTCCCTTTGGTTTGGTTTTCCTTAAATTCAAGTGTGTGGCTAGATGTGGAAAAGATTACATTATACCTTTATTAGGAGGTTTTGTTATTACTGATGGTCTGTGGGTTAGTAAACATGCATTACAGCGTGAACATATGTGGTGCCAGCCACTGTGTCTTCGATTCTAATTAAGTCATCACAAATGAAACTCATCAACATAGGTTTGTTCAGATGAAGTCTTGTCTCTCATGACCTGCCTCCCTGTAAATTGCCTCGCCACAAATATTTGTTTTTTTTATTGTGTTTTATTTTTACACACACTAATGAAAAGGCTTCTTAAACTCAAATTTCAGTTTTATATCACATGCAAACTTTTTGCAAAAGACATGCCATTCAATCTGTGTCAGATTCCCATATGAACTGAGCTGTGGTCGTCATCATGGCCTTGGCCCCCATCTCTCAAAACTTTGAGACACAGGGGTCGTGACCAAAAGGAACCATGTGTGAATGAGTTGGGTTTGAACAGTATTTCACTCATATCATGATGTGTTGGCTTAAAGTCGGAGGAAAGCCCGAAGTGATGCAGATCTCAGATGTTTACCACTAGATTTCTGGTGTGCTCAAGGGATGCAACTCTGCACATCAAACTCCGGCGCTTTCGACGACAACTGTGCTCCCAAAATCATGAACATTAGAATGATAGTTATTTTTAGAGATTTCTAACATCCTTCAAAATAAGGAGTTTGAATAAAGTCATGAGAAACAAGACTATTTATACATTTAAACAGACCTTATTGTTAATGAAGTAATTAGCGCCCTCCTGAATGACCTTATAACCATGAAACAGTAACATAAGCACAGACAATTTAACAATTGTGACTGTTCCCTGCCATACAAAACAAACAATGTCAAATTCCAACAAATTCTGGTTTCAAAAACAACCCTGGTGTACATGTATACAAATAAATAGAACTAATATCTTGAGCCCGGCAGGTGTACATTTAGGTCCTAAACAGGATATATTATTTTTTCCAAGGAGACAAGAAATAAATTGACTTGGGGTTGCAGGATAGAGCTGAGATGGGAGTAACTATGTCCTTAGCGTCATAAATATGAACGAAATTTGTAAAAATACAAAAAATACAAACAATAAACGAACAGACTATGGAGATATGGCATAAATAACGATGCCCTGTCTTCGATGATTACACACAGGGTGAGTTTATTTTAAACACTTGTGCCATTCACATATTCCATCCTCGTCCCAGTGTCATCACAAAGCTTAAGTAACAGATTTCTTGACAAAGCAGCAATAACACATGCAGCCTTCTATACATCCGATATTATAAATAGTCTCCAATAATAAATTTATTCCATACATGTTAATTTCATCATCATGTATCCCATATCCATCTTATAACGAGGGATTAGCACAATGCTCAGTGGTTGAATTCATATGGAGCGTTATATAGAATAGTGTGATAATCTACTTTATATTTCTACATGATATAGGTCTGCTGTACATACATACAATTACATATACTGAGGAAAAAAATAAGGGAACAAATTGGGAAGAAAGCTTTGCTTAAAATATGAGCTTCAAGTGAACAAAATTTCACTACATGAAATGTTAGTTTTGTATGTGCTGGTGTCAATCTTCGTCTTCTTGGTGATATGTTTGGTTGATTTGTCAACATGCTGTTCTTCCAAGCTGTTCCCTTATTTTTTTCAATCAGTATAAATGCGATATATTTATAGTTGACTGATCTACTAATCTGGACTCTCCGGAGAAGAGCTAGAAGAAGGGCAGGTAATCAGACATCTGTGTCAGGAAATAAGTTTCTCCACTGTATTCGCACAACTTTTCCTGATATTTCAAAATCACAGTCAGTTTATGGTAAAATGGGCCCCTGAATAGAATCTTTTGGTTTCCATTTGTTGTTTGGGATCAGGGGAATTATTTATCTCGTTTCTTGTGAAGATTGGAAATAGGGATTTTCTTATAGAATAATTTATAAACTTGCAAACTTTAATGAGTTTAGAGTTACCAACACTTGGTGAGAACGGAAGTTGGGATCAGATGAGATCTGACCTGATCTGGAAAATGACAATGTCAAAAACGAAAACCAAAACACTTTTGGGGGCTGACAATTGATCTTAATAATAGGTGAGTTATATTTACACACTAACAACAAAATATGTATTGTATCCCATGTTAACTGTTTATGAATACTGTTGACTAGCAAAGGGGAATATCCATCTAATCCTTTAACACATTTTTTCAAAATCCCTGATTTCTTTTAGGACAGAAGCCAATACACATACCAGACTGTTCACATAATGATGGCAGGGGCTGCTGTAAACTAAAAATGAGCCCTGATTAGGAATAACTTATTTACTGGCAGTATGTCTTCAAGAGTTCAAGCACACAACATACTGAGCACACAGCAATCTCCGATTTTCACACAATATTGCACATATTCAGGGCCAAGTTGGAAGATGGTTGACAATCAACATTTCAGCCATGAGAAGAAAACAGGACTGTTCAGCCAATCAGATAATGAGGACTGCATTATTTCAGCCAATCATGAAATGAGGACTGATTCACATCAATCACATGATGAAGACTACTTTATCTCAGCCAATCAAATAAAGACTGCATTATTTCAGCCAATCAGGTGATAATGACTGGATCATATAAGCCAATTTAGTGACAAAGACTGGATCAATTCAGCTAATCATACTGTAATAGACTTGGTACAAATGGTTCTGTTTTTGGAGCTTTCAGCTTAATTTGTCAGCCAGGTTACCATGGTCACGGAGATGGAAATCTTGTGTTTATATTTTCTGGTCAGTGAATTCATATAACTATGCTTTGCCACTCACAAATAAAAATCACTCTGAGTTTATCATATTTCTTGTATGATTATCATTACTTGAAATAATGAAAGGTAAATATTAAAAAGTTCATAAAACAAAGTTAAAAATAAAGACAGACTAAAACTCTTATCCTGATTAAATATCAGAGTTGCTGTCCTAGAGGAAGAATCTTCATCACTAAGACAACGAGAGCCTGGGCAGTTCCTTGAAAACACTTAAATTCCTTTTTTTGATTGTTGTAGGGACGCTTATCTACACTTCAAATTGCAGATACTTATCTGCAGGCCAAGCTCATATTCACAGGCAACGCTCCCTTTAACAGATATCTCGGAAAACTTCTACTGTATGACCTGCTGTCACGCTTTCTCACAGCCCAATTGACCATACTTTTACTGCTGTCAAAATATATGTTTATCTTTTTCATCAGCGCTTACTTGAACCATCCTGGCATAGGAGAATCTGCTATTCATGTAGTCGTGATTGGATGTAAGGCAATCTGAGAATAATGTTTAGAAAATAGACAAATAAAATACAAAGTCAATCTATTGCTCCTTTTCTAACAGAAATTCCTATCACCTTCAAGAGGGTCCTGATAGGCATGGTCACTTTAGGCATAGGACATTGTCAGTAGCTAGGATGACATTGAGTCAGTAGGCAGTAGGATATTGAGTCAGTAGGCAGTAGGATATTGAGTCAGTAGGCACTAGTACATCAAGTCAGAAGGACATTTAGTCAGTAGGCAGTATGACATTGAGTCAGTAGGCAGTAGGACATTGAGTCAGTAGGCAGTATGACATTGAGTCAGTAGGCAGTAGGACATTGTGTCAGTAGGCAGTAGGACATTGTGTCAGTAGGCAGTGGAACATTGTGTCAGTAGGCAGTAGGAAATTGTGTCAGTAGGCAGTAGAACATTGCGTCAGTAGGCAGTAGGATATTAAGACAGTAGTTAGCTAGCAGGACATTGAGTCAGTAGGCAATATTACATTAAGTCAGCATGTCATTGAGTCAGTAGGCAGCATGTCATTGAGTCAGTAGGCAGTAGGACATTGAGTCAGTAGGCAGTAGAACATCAGGTAAGTAGGACATTGAGTCAGTAGCTAGTAGGACATTGAGTTAGTAGGCAGTAGGACATTAAGTCAGTAGGACATTGAGTCAGTAGGCATTTGGAATCCTGAGTCACAAGGCAGAAGGAACCTGCATACTTAGGCAGTAATAATTTTACTTTGCAAATCGATATGAACATTAATGTCAGCACATGGTTGAACAGCAATATCAATTTCCTTGCAATAAATAATAACAATGGAGTGTTAAAACATAATGAGTCTATTTTCAATTGTAATTTTTCAACTTTTACAATCAGTAATAAATTCATTTAGTATTTCTATAAAAAGTAGTATTTCATCCTCTTTGACAATATATTTTAATGGCAGACCGATCTTACAACAGTGTTTTGAGTCATTCTACACCAGTCACTGAACCCATCAGGACCCTCCCTCATAACCTGTGGGCTGTGTACACATACAAAACAAAATGTTTCCCTCTAGCCTGATCATAATGAATTAATGATAAAATGTTGAGACAGGCACTGGCAGCAGGGTCATCTCAAAACGTCAATGTTCAAAAAGAATACAACAAATCATGTTTGTAAAATTGTTCTCACACTTTGTAAATCACTTTGTGAGACAGCCCTAAAACTGCATGTTGTTTTCCTTTCATCCTTCACAACCTTGTGAGATTGAGTTATCTCCCTTGATCTGAGTTATCTAACTTGAACTGCAGATTCTATAACCGGGTTGAGTTTGTTGTTACAAAAACAATAAAATGAAAAGTGAAATTACAAACTAGGTTTACTTCTCATTTTAGGTTTTCCTCTAGTCTTGACAAGAAACTGAGTATTAAAAGAAAGAATACAATCATGATTGCCGACCTCGTGGTACACGGATACAGTATGGCTGGTGACATTTGATTGTTGTAGAATTGTGATGTCTCCTGTCTCCTTGTGTAAACTAAGGTTGCATATATTCATAATGCTACAGGGTATCGCATGTAATAAATAGTTGAATGACATCAATGTCGAGTACTACCACTTTTACACAACTACAGGTCAAAGGTTAATGGTTAAAGCTGACCCTAACTGCTTCCAGCCAATGAGAATCAAGATTATCTGATAACCTCAAACCAGATGAGGCATGATATAAACAATGAGTACAGATAATCTCAAACCAGATGACACATGATATAAACAATGTAACAGTGGGGTAGCATGTCCTGATGCATGGATATACACACATATACTCGTGAACCACCTGCTTCAACAGTTGATCCCTGGCTTGACCAATCAGTGTCCAGTAGAACTTAAACTGTCCAATACGAGTCCATTACAGTACACCTGATGTCAGATCCAGTAAAAGTCAAACTGACCAATCTGATTTGAAGGTAAATCAAATCGACCAATCAGGTTCCATTAGAATGGTAACTGTCCAATCAGAATGGAGTATACACCAAGATATAACGTCTTCCCTATACATGGCTATCATCAATAGTTCCTATGTTCTGTGGAGCGGCGTGCCACTGAGTTGTCCGGTGCCCGCCTTGTGTGCTGAGGTGACTGCTGAACGTAGGTCTCTGCAGTTGTCTCCCCTTCTTCCCCGCCCTCACGCCCCTTGCTGTCTTTTGTTCGGAACTTTTTCCGCCATGATGGTGCCCGGCGAAACTTGCCGCCCTCACCCTGTCAAAACATTAAAACTAAATTTCAAAATTAGTCCTAACAGAACTGATAAACAGTTTATGCTAACATTTTTCCAATATACATGTTTATCAAATCTTAAATGACTTGTCATGGTACTTATGTCAAAATATTTGTTGTGTCAAAAAACAGGTTGCAATGAAAAAGAATAATTACTGAGCAAAAAGAAACAATGTGTTTAGTATATATCTGAAAACTAAAAGGACAAAATTAGCACACACCATTATGATATCACTGATTTGTTTTTATAAAGTGAAATAATTTCGGATAAATCAAGGTATGTCTCTATTCACCCATCTCTAGTAAAGACAAATAAACTAAATATGTACATGCGGTAAAAACTGGATTTCTGAACAAAATCAGATAGCAATTTGATATAAAATATATTTATCTCGTCTTACATAGAATACATGTATTTAATCTGATAAAGAACATACCCATTTGGTCTAATGAAGAATATATCCATCTACCGGTAATTTAATGTAGAACATAGCCTCGTCTGACATAGAATATATCCCACTAGTCTGATATGGAATAAGTCCTTCTGGTCTGATATAGAATATATCCCCTCTAGTATGAAAGAGAAAATATCCACCTTGTCTAATACAGAACATATCCATCTAGTCTGATATAGAACATATAAATATATGCAGACAGACGGACATAGAATATATCCTTCCATTGTGATTCTTTAGAAGCAATTTTAGAAACTTTTCTAAATAAGTGATTAATAATACAACAGACCTGATCAGTGATTGTTTGAATGAGTTGGGTTCAACACCGCTTTGAACAGTGAGTATTCCAGTTATATCACGATGTGTCAGCTTAATTAATGTGGGAGGAAAACCCGAAGTGATGCAGGTGTCAGACATTTACCACATGAAACCCCTGAGCATGGGTATGGTGCTGACAAACCTAGAAACGTCAATGGGGTGAACCGGGATTCAAACCCATGACCATAGGTTCCTGGTGTGCCCAAGGGACGCAACTCTGCAAAGGATATTGCAGCTCCTCATATGACTGGGCCAACCATGTCCCACCTGCCAAGTGAACCCCATGCAGACTTGGTCATTGTTAGTACACAGTGGGTAGGTACTGAGTGCAACATTTTGTGCAACTTCTCTACTAGTTTCTCCTGGTGTTTTTAACATGCTGTCATTTGAATAAAAAATCTTAAGCCATTCATGTAAACGCATTAGAAAACAAACAAGTTTATACAAAACCATTTGTTAAAATCAATCTTTTCCCTTATTTGGGGCAACTATTTATTGCAGAGATAAAAAGCGTTTATGAAACTGTGTTTATATTATTAAGTCATAGAAACATCTGTTTAGACTTTATCATATCAGAAATCTGAACAGATATGTTTTTCACACTCAAGGGGGATAACTTGTTATCGAACCATCTAAAGAATTCGCTTGACGGTATTGTTTGTTCACGGCAGAATATTTATAATTTGATGTAAAAATAATTTTAAAAATTAATTAAAAAATCCTGATTAATTAAATAAGAGCAGATCATTTCTTGAACAAAGCACAGTCTGTTATGAAAGTAATGACCCTCTGATAAAGATTAGGACACTGTTTCCTTTTACAATTTGTCTGAAACATAGACATCTCACCATTACTGTGGAGCATTACTTACATCCTATATGTCACATGACTGTCACATGACTTGTATTCAACAACAATCTCAGGTTAACCACCTTGTTTCTCTATTTATCCTCTCAGTTAAGTCATCTTCTGTAGAAAAATTCACATGTTGTAAATCATATAATGAGCAAGTGAACGAATATTGTTTTATGCAAGTCAGTGACATTCCAGTTACAAAATTACTTTGACCCCTGTGGTCATTCTTGGTTAGAATAGGTCTCCGCCAACCTATTTTTGTGATAATAGGCGACTTATTGGTTGGGTGGTAAGACTTGATGACTTGGTTTTGTGTCACTGTATACAGACAGCTAAGATAATGCTCATGATATCAATCACTAGTTTGCCTGATGCAGACTCGATTATTTACAGGCAGCTGGAATAGTGGTACTAAACAACAAACATAACTGCTTAGAAATATTTGAATCCAACCAAACCAGTGGTTGATATCATGAACAACAATCCACACTGGTGAGGTACACTGACACACCATCAGCCAGTCACCACCTGATTCCAAACTCAAGTCAAAGAAAATCATATTTCTGATTTGTATTTTCATTTAGGAAAAATGGAGGATGATTCCTACATTGTTCTAAAATATGAGATGAAACATAATTTATTTTAATCATCAAAAGAATGAAAGCTGAAAGTGAAACGAGTGAAACAAGGTAGATAACTCTTTGTACATGCACCATCACTATGGTAACCATGCTAACAAAACTGCAAACATGAAACAAACTAGGGATCAAGTCAGGCGGGGTTAGCGACAGCATGCGTCCTGCACTACTCACGTTATCATGTCAAAATCGCCCAATTTGGCGAAAATAAATTAATCACAGCTAAGAATACTGAACCCTTTTTAGTGAAAAAATATCTAATCAAATATCTATGTGAAGATTTCAGATACAAAAAATTATGACAAATTATGATAATCAGTAACAAATTGCACAAAGTTGCAACACAAATAATATTTAATAATAACTTTAAGGGACAATTAGTAAAAGTGATTTGTTATGACTGGACGTAACAGTCCAAGATTTCGGAAAATAAAAGTTTTTTTCCAAATGTCGAAAATAGGTCACTGCAAATTTGTAGAAATTTCAAAGTCAGCATGAACATGAAAGGGCATTACCTGTGGTCTCAAGACACCATCAGGTTGATCAACTATGGCAATAATTCATTTTGAAGATAATTAAAAGACTACTACATTGATGTATATTTCTTTCAAAACACAAAACATGTCTTCTATGAAGTAAAAAATAGGTAGAACAATATCATTTCCAATAAGCTCTACTTAACATTTGATTGATTTGCAATTTTGCCATGAAATGAAAGAAAATTTCAATTTTCGCAAATTACTGACAGCATAACAAAGTGTTGGAAAAAAAGTTGTTTTAGTGTTTAAGGAAATAGTTTAAAGAAAAACAAATCGATGCACAAAACTGTGTCGCTTATTATTCTTATCATTGCTACATGCCACATATAAAAAATTAGTTCCCTTGCCATCCTAATGAAAACATGACTACCCTAAATGAAAATCTCAGAGACCTAACCTCTGAAAAATAAGTTCCATTTTAAATGAAGTCATGCTAATCCAACTTCATGTCAGTGTCTTAGTGTCTTAGCAGTTGAAGGGTTCAGTAATTCCAGCAGATGCTCCTAGTTATTGCTGCAGAAATCTGGAGTGAAGTACTGTGCTGTTTAAAAGGCTTGTGATTGAAGCTGTGATGCTACCACAGTGAATCTCGTGTTACACACATATCACAGAATAGACACAATATCAGTGGGATATTCCAAAAGTTGGAATGAACTTGTTTGTTAAATATTTAAATTACTACAAACATGTTTATTTATTATGATGAAAATATGTGATAAAGAACTGTCACAATTACTAAAAATATTTTCTTTTGGAAAAGTAGTTGCATGGAAATAGTATTTGAAATATATAAAAGCAGTTGTGCGTGTAACGGTATTATGTCTATTACGTGATACTTCGTCTACACATCCGTTACCTATGTTATCACACCTGACAGCATGGAATAAATCAGGGAAGTCAAAATGTAGACAAGTTTCAAAATGATTCAAAGAGAAATCCCAAAGACAGAAATCAACTTCATTTGCAAATATTTCCCATAAATAAATTCTTCAAATATATTGAAGAACCATGCAAGAATTGTTTTTCAATTCTAACGAATTGCATTTTATGAATATTGCTGAGAACCCAGCAAAGACAGAATGATATAATAAAAAAAAAAAAGACAGTTTTTTCATCAAATATAATTCAACTTGAAATAGACATTAAATTGACAAGAAAATGGTTTAAAATAATTCTAAAAATAAAACATATTTCAACATATTGAGAGAGAAAAGTAAGAAATATATGCATATTTGGACTTCAAAGTTCAAATATATTTGATTTCATAAAGATCCAACCAGTTGTCCCACATCCGTCATCACCTGGACACATTGCAGTGCGTGTGCACCTTCACCAAAATGCTCATGACACCCGTAACCTGGTTAAGATTTACCTGTGTAGGAGGGAGTGAGTTTATCACTGTGCGCCACGGCTGAAGAAACATGCACAGCTTATTGCATACCGTGGTTCGTTACGTCTGAATAGTTAATTAATCACCACTGACAAACATTATCACAAACTACATTGTGTTAGGGTTTGAGAAGACATGTTGTGTATCAGGAACAACGATAAAGAAAATCCTGGCACACAGTCAGGAAAATCATTGAACAATATTCATGAACTATCAATTCAGACAGATTCACTCTTTTCATACGAAATTCCATTCAAATGTGTCACCCTCATTCAACTCAATTGAAATTGTAATATATATAAGGGGAGACAACTCAAACAAAATATACTGTTCAAGTATTGCCAAACTGAGTATATATTAAGATTGTATTTCTTTGAAATAATTTAACAAATTGCTGAACAAAATCTATTCAAATATAATTTTGAAAATACTAAATCATATAAAAACCAAAAATTGTTTGGCTATTATATAATCTAATATTATGTTAAAAATCATATTGTAATGTATCAAATTGATTAATATTTTTTATTTAGATACATTTTGAAAATAAAAAAATAAAATGAAAACAATCGTACGATTTGTTAGTTGTTAAGAAAACAATTTGTAATAACATGAGTAGTGGGTATACAGTCAGGGACTACATGCAGCACAACTAGTTATAGGTAATATCATATGTAGTGACTACCAGCAGCACATGAGAATGTCATTATTACGGAAAAGCTCTCAGATGCAGATTATAGACAGAGTAGATGTAACCGAAGATGCAGATGTTCAATCTGGTGAATATATGCACTCTATTCTACGGCAGGCAAGTGATATAGAGTTAATTGAAATAAAGATGAATGAAATTTGGATGATTTAGCGTCCCCTATATCTCCAGGGCTCGCATTTGGGTAAACCTACACTAATCCCTGCATCCATTCCCGTGGTTCTCAGGATCTCAAATTACTCGCCCTTGATTTTCATTTGCCAATTTAATTTGCTGCACAACTCAGTCTAACGGACCAATCAGAATGCGAGTTACGAACTCGGCAATGTAGGGTTGGCAATATCAACAACATGGCGGCTAGTCACATGGATTACGATAGAGTTTGCGAGAAATTGAACACTGAAAAACTGACTGACACGCGAAAGAAAGCTCTCAAAAGTTTTCAGGTCGGAAAGGATATCTTCACGTCAAATTCCCTTACCCATTTCCATATCTTGACGAAAAAATATCTTGGGGAAGATGTTGATGAAAATCAAGGGCAGGTAATTTGAGATCGTGAGAACCATGGGAATGGATCCAGGGTTTAGCGCAGGTTTACCTGGAGATGTAGGGGATGGATGATTCAAATGTCAGTGAGAGAACACAATGGAAGGCTTGCATCCCACACATAGATATCTGGTATAGAGACATCTTGCCTTATTCTAAAAATCATTATTTGATGTGCTTTCAAACTTTTTTAAACTATGAAGTTTCATATTTCTCATATAGTATGTCCTCCATCTGCTCCATTTCTCTACATAGCACCGAGGCAATAACACACTACTTACTGAAGACACCACGGACTCATCTAAGCCTAGGAACTGGCAGCTGGGGATGTGTCATATACCGTATTTACTTACATCAAAAGTGCATCCACCATCCTTGGGTACAAGTTTTGTGAAAAATTGCTACCGTATTCAACGTAATAAGCGCCCAGGGCGCTCTCAAAATTAGAAATAGGGGGCGCTTATTAGAATATTATTTGAGTTGAAAGATTGTAAATTTCGTGGTTTATGCTAACAGTCTGAACTGTTTACATATGATGGATATATTTTTCAAGAATTTAACTGCCCATAATTAAGGGTGATTTAACATACGAGTGCGTATTAAACCCAAAGAATAGGTCTTGTGTACATTGATCAATCGGAAGGGGTGCTGATTAGGATTGTTCACTGGCCAATATATTAGCAAATATCGTTGTGGGCGCTTATTACGTCGAATACGGTATTTAGTATATACTACGCAGAAAAAAAACCAAGATCGACTCACTTCAGATAAACAAAGCCAAGTCAACAAACATAAACGTGAATTATGGGATAAGACTTGACCTGATTAGTTTCCTGTTACAGTAGGCGTTTCTCAGTAGGTAAAGATTAAGATTATTGTCTGTAATAATCTTGTCAAATATGCTGAAAATAGCAATCACAAATTGTCCCTCCTGATTTACAGGGGATTCAGTTAAAGAAAATACCCAAAAAATTAACTCAAAAGAATTTTAATTCAATTACCAGAAGAAATTATATCGGACATTTTTATTGAACAAGGAATATTATATTCAAACGTCTTGTTGATAAGTAATTGCTTTTAATATATATTCAGAATTCAAATAATCATAAGGGTAGCACTTTGGTCTATTACTGGTTATTTTTGTACGTGTGGAACAGTTTGACGACGTTGGTCATAAATAAACACAATTTATTCACACTTAAATTTTCAAATTTAAAAACTGTTTCTTTTCATGCTGTCATATAAAAATATAAAAATATATTATTCAAATGCCCATTTCTCTCTGAAAATGTCTGATAAATGTACTATTGTCATACTCTTCATATTTTACTTCAATCTTGATACACTACATTTTATCCTGAAAAATATACTATTTTCCTAACCTAAACATTATTACTTTTCTATCCAGTTCAAAATCCACCAGCTGCCAGTCTAACATCACCTGGGAAGAGAGCGCCACTTGGGTGGGGCGGGGCGGCAGAAAACGACCCCACCCCTGTCAGCATACAAGCTGATGACGGCTAGAAACAAGGCGACAGACAGAGTTGAAAGGTCACGCTGAGGTCAGCAGGCGGGCAGGGCAGCAAGGTGAGGGTCAGTTGCTGGATACGATGATGACGCAGACAAAAAATAAGAAAAAGATAACTGACCTACCTCGTCCAGGCGGCGATCAGTGCCGATTGCCAGCAGGTTGTTGAATTCCCGCTCTAAAACTTGCCTAGCCTGAAACAAAAATGGAATTTGTTTTGGGTCACTTTTCCAAAATCCATGAGCTAAGACAGATCTAAATGGTATATGAAAACTTATCATGATGAAAACAAGCAACAATATCATATAAGTATTGTACATGCTTGATTTATGATAACATGTAATATTTAAATCAATAATTTGTTCAAGAAAATATTAAAAATAAACAAACCTGCCTCAGGTTTTATAATAACAATTAAATTTGATGCCCTAAAAAGAGGTTGTGGGACCCCCAAAATTGTACTTTTAAAGAAAACATAGCATGATTTGAAGTAACGACAAAAAAAAATCTCATTCCCGCCTCCCCCACCATAATACTGAAGGTGGTCCCAAAGAAAACGCAAGGTGACAACAGACTTACTTGTTGGTTTTGTGTGGGTATTTGTAATGCGAGAGCCATGCTGTTGTGATCGAAGCTCTCATCTAGTGCTATAAGTGACCCATGGACTCCTGATTCTAGCAGAGTAGCTGAATATTCCCGCAGGCCTATAGACATCGACCATTTGATAACTCGCTCATTAGACCACACCAACACATCTGCAACACAATCACGGGGTGTCAGGAGGCTGGTAGCAGTACACACTCAAACACAGTTTCAGGTAATTATTAATATCAGGGATACAAAATAGAAACAATCTTTTACATAGCATTAAAACATTTGTAAGTTGACAAGTCAAAACTATGTGACAATGCTGTGATAATACTCCAGTGATCACATGACACATTAAAGGACAAACTGTCAAACTCAAAGTCAAATGATCTGTACACATTCATGTAATCCAACATTCTGTATGCACGTTGCATTGTAACATTGCAGTGAGTGAGTGAATGAGTTTGATTTTACGCCGCTTTTAGCAATATTCCAGCAATATCACAGTGGTGGACACCAGAAATGGGCTTCACACATTGTACCCATATCAGGAAATCGAACCCAGGTCTTCGGCGTGACGAGCAAACACTTTAACCACTAGGTTACCCGACCGCCCCATGAGACACCTGACAAGATGACAGGTGAGAAGGGACATTCTAATCTCACACACAACTAGTTTCAATTATATCTAGAGTTACTCCATGAAATGCTGACAATTATTTAAATCCAATGAAGTACTTACCTTTTAATTCATTCGAACTTTCTTCTCTACGCCGTTCTAATTCTTTTCTATCATAGTTTAATTTCTTTAATGAATTTATTCCATACTGTAAGCTTGTTCTGAAAACAAACAAACCAAATGTCAAATATCAACCAAGAATGCACAGGAATACAAACTGATTATCCAAATACAGAGCTTTGTTTTGTTTAGTGCTACACTCATCAATATTCCATCTACATAATAGCAGCCTGTAGATAATCAACTCTTAACAAGACAATCCAGTGACTGATATAATGAGCAGCCATCCATGTAGTTGTAGTACAATGACAAGCAGATAATCACTGGGAGTGAGTGAGTTAGGTCTTACTCCACTTTCAGCAATATTCCAGCAATATCATGGCAGGGGACACCAGAAATGGGCTTCACATATTGTACCCTTATAGAGAATCGAACCCGGGTTTTGGTGTGACAAGCGAATGCCTTACCCACTAGGCTACCCCACCACAAAGATAATCACTGAGTCTTATCACATGATCTATTAAGTCGCTTCTTACGACAAGCATCGGTTGATGTGGACCTGTTAAAGAATCCCCCAAATGTCAGGAATTCAGGAAGTGGTCCAGTATTACTCATCTTCCACTTATGTGATAAACATGAGCCGAGGTACACACCGAGGATCATACTCAGGTACCTCCAGTTATCCCTCATCCCTTCATCGTTAACTATGAGGTGAAGTGAGGTGAAATTGGGTTTAACGTCACATCCAAGATTTTTGCACTTATATAGTATGTGTATGTGTGTGTGTGTGTGTGTGTGTGTGTGTGTGTGTGTGTGTGTGTGTGTGTGTGTGTGTGTGTGTGTGTGTGTGTGTGTGTGGGCTGATGCCCATTTACAGTGCTTGCCCATTGAGATTCCATGCTGCAGTTTAACATGAATACCCCACTCAGACACAGTATACTGACACCGAGCCGACCAGTCCTTGTTTTAGCCCCTTAATGCCGAGCGCCAGACAGGGTAACAACAAGTACCATCTTTAAACGTCTTTTGGTATGACGCGGCCGGGGATCTAAACTCGGACCTTCCTCTCTCCGGGCGAACGCTCTACCACTAGACCACGGAGGCGGTCCGTTAACTATGAGCAGTTCAAGGTTTCTGGCACGCCAAGGGGACGCGACTCTGTACAGCAAATTGTGATGCCTTAGACGACAAGGCCACCTGATCACACCAAGGCTGTCAGATCTTCACCAGGGTCATAAAGATGTATCAACAATGGAAAATCAACAATAATTTAAGATCACTTACAATGGTGTAAGAAGCACATAAATAGTGACACACCGAACACACAGAGAAAGAAATGCACAGAGCAATCTGACGATCATCACTCACCTATGGAAACTATCTACCATTTTTAATTGCCCTCTCAGATCTTTTTTGGTGAGGTGATCAAGCATGCGAGCATCGACCAGACACTCCATGAAATGGCTGCGATACTGAGGTAGGCCCAGACTTGGCAACCAGTCGTTCCCGATCCACTCATGGTTCATATCACCAAACGCTAGAGTCTGACAAAGAAATAGAAGCTGGTGTTCACAGATGCTAAACACAAAACGCTGGACTTGTGAGAGGCTCAAAGTCTCATTTATAAAATACAAAGTACCGTATTCGACGTAATAAGCGCCCCGCTCTAAAAAGCGCCCACGGCGATGTTTGCAAATGTATTGGCTAGTGAACAATCCCAATTGGCCTCCCTTTCGATTGATCAATGTACACAAGACCTATTCTTTGGGTTTACTACACACTCGTGTGTTATATGCACCCTTAATTACGGGTAATTAAATTCTGGAAAAATATATCTGTCGTGTATAATATGCACAGACTTTTCTTTTGTATCATTTCAGGCTGTCAGTATAAACCATGAAATTCATGATCTTTCAGTCAAAATTTTATTCTAATAAGGGCCCCCTATTTCTATTTTTGAGAGCACCCTGGGCGCTTATTACGTTGAATACGGTAATTGTAGTTGTCAGACGAAGAGAAACATGCAAACAAGAACACCATTATTACTTGTTCTTCTGATACTTTTTGATCATTCTGACAAACCATAGAAGTTTGATCATTCTGACAAAGCTTAGATTTGTTATCATTCTGACAAACCATAGAAGTTTGATCATTCTGACAAATCTTAGATTTTTTATCATTCTGACAAACCATAAACAACTTGTGACATAGTACTGATAAAATGATCACAGGACGATGAAGTCATAAATTCTGTTCAAAACGTAATCTGTCAAGAATTCACACTTACTGTTCGTGAAGTTTTTGGCGCTGAAGGACTTGTTAGGCTAACCATTTCCTGAATGGCTAGTCTGAGTTTGAGCCTATGTAAGGGATTGCTGATACCGATCTCTCGTTGAATCTCCGTGTCGGACAATGCAGACATGATAGCTCCACTTTTGACATTGGCTCGACACGCTGCTACATACCACGCAGGCATCCCTACCCATAACTGAAACAACAATCAGTGGTTAGGACACTAGTAGCTGAAACAACACACAATCAGTTGTTGGGACACTAGTATGACAGTCTTATTCCTACTGTACATCCAAAAATTATGAAAAGAAAAATATCTGACAAAAACACTCATTTTTCTTAATCTAACAAACTCGCACAATCACATTTGCATAAACCAGACTTAACTATAAAACCAACTAAAATATACAATCTCAACGGTTCAGCAAGATGGTATAGCATTGGACAAAAAAACGTCGCAAGTAACGTTGCATCGCTACATCCTCCTGTGTGAGTGTTAGTGAACTGTCACTTACTTCTAACCAGGCTACAACAGTTGGTCCGTTCCACAAGGCAAAGGGGGTGCCTGCCTTCATGGCCTCTTCCAACAACTCATGTCTGAAAATACAACATTCCTCATGACTACTTATAATGATCATCACCCAAAACTTGACTTAATATGTGGGACAAATGCATCAATGTCAGACATGCCAACTTCAACATTATGTCAAACTGTTATTTCATAACCATCCTGCTGTCTATATTTGGTGCAAGCCGCCATGACAGATAACGAAAACACCATTGGATTTTTGTTTGAGGCAGGATATTTTTCAGTCAATGCTTCAAAACACCCAAAAACAATTTCTTTGAAAGGAAGCTGAATATTTTTTTTTTTCACCACATATTCTTTTCAGGACAGTATGTGAACAATTTTAGTTTTCTTAGTACAAAATATTTAAAATAAATAAATCTGAAGCTCCAGAATATCAAATGATCAGTACCTAACCACACCAAAACCTGTTGAGAAGCTCAATTGTCCTTCATAAACCAGCAGCTTAGAACCTACTCCTCCCAAACCATGTTCAAAAACAAGCTCAACCTACTTTTTCTTTTTCCTCCTATCAAATTCTGATTGTCCTAGCCCAAGAGTGAGTGCGTCCCCGCTCCCGTCTGTATCGGTGAAGGCCGTAGCACCACGCTCCAACCCCATCGCTTCTTTGGGTTTCTGCTTCTCCTTCTTACTGAAGAACCTCCCTAGCGAACTCTTCAAGCCCTTCTTTTTTGTATGCTTGTGTAGTGAGTCTTGACTGCTGTGCACGCTCCCCATCGGACTTGCTGTCCCGTGAGTAAGTTCGTGCAGTTTGCTACACCTGAAAGGGAAATAACTCTTGATTACACATGAGAACAAAAACATCTGTGGGGACTCCGGGTAAGAATATAGGTCGTAGCAACCTATGCTTGTCTCCCCGTGGGGACTACGGGTAAGAATATAGGTACTAGCAACCAAACCTTGTCTCCCCGTGTGGACTCCGGATAAGAATATAGGTCCTAGCAACCTATGCTTGTCTCCCCGTGGGGACTCCGGGTAAAAATATAGGTCCTAGCAACCTATGCTTACCTCCCCGTGGGGACTCCGGGTAAGAATATAGGTCCTAGCAACCTATGCTTGTCTCCCCGTGGGGACTTCTGGTAAGAATACAGGTCCTAGCAACCTATGCTTGTCTTCCCGTGTGGACTCCGGGTTAAGAATATAGGTCCTAGCAACCTATGCTTGTCTCCCCGTGGGGACTCCCGGTAAAAATATAGGTCCTAGCAACCTATGCTTGTCTCCCTGTGGGGACTCCGGGTAAGAGCATAGGTCCTAGCAACCTATGCTTGTCTCTCCGTTGGAACTCTGGGTAAGAATATAGGTCCTAGCAACCAAAGCTTGTCTCCCCGTGTGGACTCCAGGTAAGAACATATGTCCTAGCAACCTATGCTTGTCTACCCGTGGGGACTCCGGGTAAGAATATAGGTCCTAGCAACCTATGCTTGTTTCCCTGTGGGAACTCCGGGTAAGAATATAGGTCTTAGCTATGCTTGTCTCCCCGTGGGCACTCCGGGTAAGAATATAGGTCCTAGCAACCTATGCTTGTTGTAAGAGGTGATTGAATGGAATTGTGTGGTCAGGATTGGTGGCGTGGTTGATTGCAAGTCATTGTGTCACAATTACTTGGCATGACATCGATCACTGGATTGGTCCAGACTTGATTATTTACAGATCTACGTCAGATAGCTAAAATATTGCTGAGCACGGCATATAGCTCAACAAATAAATGATGCTATGAACCACGGACATTTATTTATAACAAATAGGGATGGGTATTGGAGTTTTAAAGTGCATCCCAACATTTTACGATGCACAAGGACATATTGTGATACGTATGCATAATTCTTAATTTTGAATTCAGAATCAATTTGAAACACCAGTTTTTGAATTGAAGTTTATAAATGGAACAAAACAAGATTATTGTACAACATAATGTTTACTGATTCAATAAATAGGCATGAATGCACGCTCCGGATTCACGCTTTGGGTATTTGGCAAGTGTATAAGATTAAACACATGATAATATTTTTGAAATCGCCCGATACATCCAGCATTTAAGAATGATATTGTGATACGTATTGTGGAGAGAGTGTACCTCAATATACCCATATAACGGTAATACCGTGCACCCTTAATAAGAAATGATTACCTATAATAGCAGGTCCGGGATTTTGAAAAAGGGGTTGGGGTGCAATGTGATGAAGTGACTTCGGTGAGGGTGCAGTTAACATGTAATGTGTGTGACAGAAAGGGGGTTTTTCACCCCCCTCTGGGTCTGCCAGTGACCTATATCTGGTACGATGCTTGTTTGTTTGTTGTTTAACGCCGCACTCAGCAATGATCTAGCAATATGACGGCGGTCTTTAAATAATCGGGACTAGACAATCCAGTAACTGACATCAGCATCGATACATGCAATTGGGATAATATGACATGCATTAACCAACCTGACCTGACCACCTGATCCCTTTGTCGCCTCTTACAACAAGCAAGGGTTGTTGAAGAGCTATTCTAACCTAGATCTTCATGGGTCTGGTACTATGGGTAGATGTGTACCAGTAGTTCTTGACAGTTGTGATAGGGGTAGATCTAGAGGTTCATGATTAGGGTAAAGATATACATCTCCTCTACATACTAAGACAAATTTTCTAATTCAAATAATATCTACCCGTTCCATGAAAAGTCATATTTATGCATAATCCGTTTTTCAAAATTCATTTCAATTGACAAAATAGAAAATCTTCAAAGAAGCTATCTGTAGGCACTTACACCGGTGAGTTGTCAGCACTTTGTTGAGCTAGTGCTCTGGCGACCCGTTCTAACCTCAGTGACCTTGGGGTCGGTGGACTAGACTCGCACTTAATCTGCCTTGTTTCATCCTTACTGCTGAGGGCTGTGTCATCACGACTGTACTGGGGCTTCAAAGACGAAAACATGGGTGTGTAAAATTTCCTTAAAATTTTCCTTCATTCTTATCACACAAACATGTTACCTTCACAAACAGAGATAATCTTAGCATATTCTCCATCAAATCATCCGCAATTTATAATAAACAACACTACACATGGTATTACATATGAATATATACAATTTCTAACACCAAAAATATAATGCTGAAAATAAAATGTTACATTATTTATATCACAGATTTCTGAAAAAAAAAATGTGTTAAGATACAGTAACAATTTGACACAATGTATTTTCATGTACCCTGTTACATTGGCTGCGATGTGACCGACTGTCACTATGTATTGACCTACCAAGCTGACCATAGCTACAGTTATCGGCATAATGGCAAACACTCTTAAAGGCATACCAAAATATTTTCACTTTTCACAATAATAAAAAAATAAAATAAATTTGTATTCAAAATTTATTTTTTTTAATATCCAGGTGACCCCATCATGAAGTGCTTACTTGTTGAATAATAAAACATATGAAATCACTGAGACAAATGTTAATTCCTATTCTCAGACACACATTTGCTTCACTCTTCTTGACATTTAAAAAGTGTCTAAAAAGCATGCCTTTAACAATTCTTGCCACTTACAACCAATCAACCAGTCTAGAATACACCAACCCTTGTTGCCATAATCGCTATGGTAACGCCTTAGAACCTTCCCAAAGCATTTCTCTTATTTGCGAAGCATATGGCCAAGCCAATGAGTTGCCCTCCCATCTGTGCTACACAGCAATGGTGACTACAGCGATATAGCGAAGCTACTAAGTCCAAACATCTCAGAGGGCAAACCGGCTTCAGAGCAACAATAATGACCACTTCATCAGTTCCCTCCCTTGGATTTCAATTGGAAAAATTAAATCACTTATTGATTTTTGTCTGACAGCTTGCGTCTACTTTGACTTGGCCTGTTTGCACTTCTACTGATAAAATGGTTTAAGAAATGGAGGATGTTCTCTGTAGCTATGATGTACAGAGAGCTACTCTAGGCTCTAGAGCGAGGTCCCTGGGCGGACCCATCTAATCTTCTAGACAGGTGAAACTAAACTGTGTGACTAGTTCTATATAGTCCTGCAAAATAATATTACAACATTGTTACAGAAAACAAAATTTATTTATTTCAAAACATCAATTGCAGAATTTAACCATGCGTGAAATAGTTGCCACATTCCACATTGTGCAGCCATTTTCCTGTACACAACTCAGATAGGCTTTTTTTTTTATGAAAAGAAAAATATGTCGGTTTCAAAATATCTTAATATCTTTAATGCAAATATGACCTTTGACCTCAGTCTTTTTGAAATTGTGTTGAATTATACTGAAACTTGTAACATATATAAATCATTACACATGAACTCGTGTAATTGTTTTGGAAAATTATTAATTCAGTTTTTAAACCGATTGAGATATGCAATCTGCTTCACATATCGATCTCCATTAGCATTAATGTTTTCATCTCCTATTTCTTTTCAAAAATAATATAGTTACAAACTCTTGCTCCCTCATCCTCATTTAACTGAAGGATTCAATATCTGTCATCTGATGCTATATATCTTTTATTCCCTACTTCCATGAAACATCTCACATGATATGAGATAATGTCTTACCAATGTATTTATTTATTTCCAAAAGAGAGACATGAAGACTCATAAGTAATTTAGCCCTTAAATAAGATTTCTTCTGCCTTAAGATCTAATTATTTTTTCTCACTGAATGAGACGTGAACCTTTCTGCCCTGAGTAAAAGTGATCTTTCAAAGATGAAACACATTCTCCCGTTTCTTGTGATATGGTTATTCATCACCATCACATGAGATCCCCCTCTGTTCCCCGCTACCCGGAGATACAATATTAATATCGTCTTTTGTGTGAGACAATTCACCCCTCCTCCGAGATACACTGATAAATTCACTCCTACTCTGAGATACATTATATATCTCCCATCGAGTGAGACGATCCACCTCTACCTTGAGATACACCGAGTGAGACAATTCAGCTTTCCTCTGAGATACACTGATAAATTCAATCCTACTCTGAGATACATTATATATCTCCCACCGAGTGAGACGATCCACCTCTACCCTGACATACACTGAGTGAGACATTTTACCCCGGCTCTGAGATATTTACTTATCTCCCGCTGAGTGAGACAATATATATCCGATATACCTGCTGCGCTGCTGCGGAATCAGCAGATGTTGCCAATTGCGGACTAGATGAGGAATAGGTGTACAAGTGGGAGGCAGATATACCCGCTGGTGCCTACAATGACAGGAAAAGGTCCACGTTATCCCACACGCTGGGAGATGCCTGTATCTCGCACTGGGAGATACCAACCTTATCGCTCATGCTTGATCTCCACGATCTGTTTTGTCTCAATCAAATACATTTGAACTTTTAGTGTCAATTTTGCAAATCTCATGCAAAACAACTGTGTAAGAGTAGACCTAAAATGATTGAGGTTTATTGTTTGAATTCTCTTTGCAAAGACTTCAGCGAGAACAGGCAGAGCCTGTTTGTTTGGTCTCTACAAATATTAATGACGAAGGTGGAACTTTTGTGCCATTGGTATCCCCCAGATGAGAATTATACGGTATAATGCATGCTTGGGATGCAGTGTTTACAGTGCAACCTAACTATGATTATATTTCATCAGAGACGCTGCAAAAGGGCATAACACTACCAGCATGGGGCATAAACAGACAACACCCTCCCTAATGTCAAGTCTTTGAAAGGCATTTAGACACTTTTATGAATAACAACTTCATCATTTTAACAATTTTTTGCACCTTCTGGTCCATCCATCATGCCACTACACCACTTGATGACGGGGCAAGAAACAGACCCAAAACACTCCAACAAACAATAAAGATATTGTCATCTGTAAAAGGTGTCGTGTCTTCACCTCCATTATATCAAGAAAAGAGGCTCTCTGACCGCAAAATGAAAATATTCTTCCTCTGTTAAAAGTTATTTAAAAGCTGAAGCCATATATGAAACACTGTTTTTTTAAATCTTTTGAAACCAAACATTATGGTGTATGATTTAAAGAAGGTGTCATTCTTAAAGGGGGTATGCTCGGGTTAAATTTACAGACCCAGACTGATATAAGTCTTTCAAAACTAATTCACATTTTATGCTGTCAAGCAATCTATCAGTTAATGATGATCTGACTACACAGAGAAAACGGCTCCGTTTCACAGAGGGTCACAATTCAAGATCTGAGAGTCGTAGCACTCTGACAGCTATGTGGTATGGTCCTAACTTCTATCTGGTAACACGGGGGGCCAATAAGAGTTGTCTCCCCTTACCCCACCGACCTGCCCCTTACCCCACCGACCTGCCCCTTCCCCCATGCTGATAGTGGCTGGCAGGACTCTGTGTGGCTATATATATAAATATACATATACATATAAGTATATCCTTATCTAAGCAGGCAGGTTTATCATGCATGTTACTAGTTAATAACATTTTTTAATTCATTCTTTTGTGACAAAATAATTTACCAAAAGTATTTTTTCAATTTGTTTAATACTTTATATGTATTTGTATTCATAATTATTTTAATATTCTCAATCTCAAATGATCAATTTGCAAAAATATATTTAGGTTTGAATTAGTAACACACATCATAAACATTCAAAAAGCTTCTATGAAAAACAATGAAAACATTGCAAAGCTCGTAAATATTATGTTCTATTATGCACTGATTATGCAGTTATATCCTTGAGTTCTATATATTTAACAGCTAGAATATAGGCAAGCGATAAAAAGTTCTTATAGTGCAAGATTCAATATATACTGACAAAAGTGCGTGATATGGATGATTAAATACCGATTTAAGAAATATGCCATGTACACTACCTAGCCAGTACCATACAATTTTCAGGATTGGTCACGATGTAGGATATATACCTAAAATTTACATGCATATGAAAAAGACCTTATTATGGAGTCATATTATGTAATCCTTATGGCTGAACAAAATATTGCTTATGGTCTATCGTATCACCGACAGAGTGAATGTTGTTTTATGCCATAGTCACCATTACAGTGAGTGAGTGAGTGAGTGAGTGAGTATGGTTTTACGCCACTTTTAGCAATATTCCAGCAATATCACGGCGGGGACACCAGAAATGGGCTTCACACATTGTACCCATGTCGGGAATCAAATCACGGGTCTTCAGCATCACGCCCCATCACCATTACAAATACTGCCTATGATTTCTTAAAATTTCAGTGATTGACTGGGTGAATGTTGTTTTATGCCTCAGTATTCCCACCGTAACAAGGGCCTTTAAGTTCTCAAGCCTTAGCTAGAAAACCTGTGGTTGATTGCATAAATGAGAATCCCAGTGTTGGGGTACTATGACAGGTGATTACATTCCAAAATGGAGGCAAATAGGTATATCTGCGATAATTGGTGTGTCAAATTAGTAATTACCAAAATGAATCGGTAATCATTATCAGCATGTGTGACTAAAAGGTCTTGATGAAAATATTATCTCTGAAATACTTTTTTTTCATCCAAACTCGCAAAATTAGTAAACCTTCTGATCATGAACTAAAAGAAGTGATTATAAATTGATTATAATACCTGATAACTTGAGATATCACTAACATGAGACAATGGAAACCTTTCTGCCCAACTGTTCAAACTATCCCGCTCTCATCAGTTAATTTTGGTATATTTGTTTTCGCCAATTCCAAGAATTATCTTTTATAAAACCCTGTTGACAATAAACCAGTAACCATGGTAACACCTCAACATAGCAGCATCATACTCATATAGACACAGAGTGTATAAGGTTTAAGCCATTACTTTGAAGCAAAGATGACAATAGTGTTACTTGCAAGCGATCTACATGAACATTGTGCAACGTTTTATCATGGACAGGTACAGATACATCACAATAGCATCTCCTCTTGTATAAGGACCAGAATCAATTGGCTCTATTCATCATTCATATTCATGATTGCTTTGCTGTTTGTTTGTTTGTTGCTTAACGCTGCACTAAGCAATATTCCAGCTATATGGCAGCGGTCTGTAAATAATCGAGTCTGGACCAGACAATCCAGTGATTGATATCATGAGCATTAATCCACGTAATTGGGATACGATGACATGCATCAACCAAGTCAGCGAGTCTGACCACTCGATCCCGTTAGTTGCCTCTTACGACAAGCATAGTCGCCTTTACGGCAAGCATGGGTAGCTGAAGACCTATTCTACCCTGGATCTTCACAGTTTGCATTCACATATAGTGACATTGATCAATATGAGATCCCAGGAACATCCCCGATTCTACACCAAACGGACTTCAACTCAGGATTTTATCTTGCATCGTCTTCGGCAAGCACATTGGGAAACAATAATTATTTTTTTATTGCGATACTGGGATTTGTTGAATGTTATTGCTTTCTTTGAAGATTGATAACTATTTTTTTTATCTTTCCATGATAAACAACATGGTTCTATTTAAATAGGATGGCATATCTGATTATATTATCAAATGTTGATTATCAAATGTTGAGTGGTATATTATACTGATTATTTTAGCTAAAACATTTAGATGGTTACAGCTGCAAGGCCATTATAAATTAATTATTAGATATTTCTCTCCGCCTGCCACGCTACAAAACATCACCCACAATATTTCATTATACCCAAGTACCTACACATGAAGAAACTGTTCACTTCATTCATTACTTGATGAAATACATAGACTTTTCAAATGTGCGCTCCATGTGAACCACCTCTGTTGACAGTATTATACACAGGCAGCTAGATCAGTTTGTTTAAAAAAACTAAAAAAAACCAATATAATGCCTCCTCTTTCACTTTTAATTTTTAAAAAAAAAAATTCATGAAAATCGAAATTCATTCATTGCAGGCTAACCATTATTCAGCAATGTTCCCTTTATTTTTTCCATCAGCATCCCTATTTCCCACTTTTCAACAGTCCCAAGCTATGAGCATTACGTATACTCCAGGCACAAACAATCCATGAGTTACAATGGACCTGTGTAGACACCAGACCTGCATGGCATATTTCTTAATGTGAGTCTGATGATATAGTAGAGTGCTAGCATGCTACACAGATGAGCACCCTCTCACAACAGCCACATACAACATCGAGGTCAAAGGTCAAAGTCAGGAAGTCATGCTTCAGACAAGTTCAAGGTCACCAAAACAAATTCAAACTGAAGGATATTTTTTTTAAATAAAAATTCAGGCATGCATTTAATTATTTAAGATAATATTTAATGTCCCAAAATACAAAGAACCTTTAAATGAATGAAAAACATGCTCGCATGCGTTTGTAAGAATCAAATTGAAATTGAAATATGCATAAAATAAATGAAAATCAAGAAAAATGATGAAAGATGATTATGATCCTGTGCGACCAGCAGCGAGGTGTAAGTATTCAGGTAAATAAATTCAGGTAAATAAAGTCAAATTTCAACTAAAACATCTGGTCAATTTTGTTGCAATAAAATAATTATTTCCATCTAAACTGAAATTTCTTTTAAAAAATTAGAACAAAAATGAGTAAGTATGGCACAAAATACTGAACCAAAGTACAACACGAGAAACGAAACCTTGAGAAAATGGCATGTGACCATTTGGCGACTGGGGGTGGGAAAATGGGCAGGGAGGGGAGGTGACTCAAGCATAAGCGAGACGCATGTCTGAAACGCAAATATAGCAAAATAGACTCGTTGTTAGCAAATTAATATCCAAAGATGTTGGTCATTAAATCTACACAACCACCCCAACATCTCTAAGCAAATAATTCAAAAACAATTCTGGTGTGTAGCAGTTAATTAATAAGTTAAGACAAACATTAAGCTTTCTAATGACCATATATTAGTGCAAAAAAGCCAAAATTTACTCAACTATTTGCAAACAGCCAACAAAGATACAATGTTTTAAAATACATTATTAATACAACTGTGTTAATCAATGAAAAAATCTCAACATGCACAATAGTTAACTCGAGCAGTATCGCTAAATGACAAAGCAAATTTGCTTTACCACTTAAGGTCGATACACCATGAACTGACCAGTATTATATCTATACGCCAGAGAGATATTTTCCAAATTTCATCCACAGTATTCCTGTCATATGTTCTGCATACATGTATGAGCTGATATAGGCCAAACATATTGTGAAAATGCACGTTTACAAAACGCATGCATCACAAGATACGCTTTATTTTAGTATTAGTTGACAATACTACCAAATTTAGCAATGGGGGCCACAGTTCACACGATTATTTAAGCAATTAATCATGTCCAAATACGGAAACAGTCTGTTACAGGACAAGTATCACACATGTATGTTTTTAAAAATGACTGCTGACTATAGGTACGAACTATGGACGTGAGGGGATTAAGATTAATTCTAGATTCTTTCGTTGTCACCACGTCACCTGGGCCATTAGGCATGCCAGAAACAAACCAAAAGGAGGGGAAGAACTAAAAATAGCACAGTGCTGGGAAGATTCACAGTCTTCACTCTCGCTCGCACCCTCCACTCATGGCCACCACACACGCACGCTCGGCCGCTGATGACACGATGAGTGAGTATGCTAGCCGTCAGCTAGCCCGGCCACGGACTTACGGTGTGGTATTTTTGGAGAATATCTCTCGACTGATATGTTCTGGGCGTGGGCGTTGAGCGCCCGCTGAGAGGGGGAGACGAGCGCTCGTAGCCCTGCGGCCACCTGGTGGCAGCTATAGCATCAAGACTCCCGCTTCCTACCCGACTCTCCAGTTCTTCTGCTCTCTGCTCGGTGCTCTCCTTTTCTTCCTGTATTAACCTGCAACAAAACGGGGTCTCTTAGCGGGAAGAGTCGATACGAGTGAAGGAAGCATTCGGAACAGAATATCAGATATTTTCAAAACGAAGGTAAAGGGGCAGTTCCAAATGGAGAATAATAATGGTTTGTTTGTTGTTTATCACTGCACTGAGCAGTATTCCATCTATAGGACGGCAGTCTGTAAATAATCGAGTCTGGATCAGAGAATTCAGTGACTGATGTCATGGGCACCGATCCACGCAGGCCTGACCCGATCCCGTTTGTCGCCTCTTACGACAAGCATGGGTTGCTGAAGATCAATTATAACTGGATCTTCGAGGGTATAATGATAATGGCCATATAGAGCCAACATAAGTTTGTTTGTTTGTTGTCACAGTCAGCAATTTTCCAGCTACATCAATACTGTAAATAATCAGATTCTAAACCACAATTCTCACAGTGTTTTTTTTTAAGGAGAGTGAGTAGGGGTGAGTTGGACAGCTAAGAACATGTCAGCTTTATGTGGGAGACTTTAGCCACTTTGGTGAAACTCACAAGCATGATAATGGTGTCGCTGGATCTTGGCACAGATAAGGAATACAACTCTGCAAAGTTTGTTGCAGTGCCTTAGACCTTTTTTCCCCTAATTGCCCGAAGATGCAGCCCTGAGGACTGGGGACAAGGGGAGACAACTCACCTAATCTCATTGTTTATTGCATCCAGCTGTTCCTGTAGCATGAGGGCGAGGGTCTGTGCGTCCGTGTGTCCGGTAGGAGACAGCAGATCCACAGCTCCGAATATTGACTCGTTATCATCTGTTCCCTCGGTGTCCGATGTATCGAATGCATGTTGAACGTTCGCCAGCACATGTGCTTGTTGTAGCTTCTCCCATTCTTGTTCATTCAGCGTGTTAACCTGTTGGGATGCCATGTCAAAATTTCTTAAAAAAAGATATTAATTCATGTGCTTGGGCACGTTTTATTAGAAATAGTGACATCTTTCCTTTGCAAGTGATTATCAGTCTACCATCCCTCTCCTTACCTTGGACTGGTCAATCAACCCTTTTCCAGACATTAATTGGACCACCACCCCTCTTCCTACCTTGGACAGGTCTGTCACCCCTTTATATGCCTTGCATCAGTTATGACCCCTATTTGCAACTTGGACTGGTCCTCCACCCTATCACTATCTTTGACTGGTCCACTTCCCCTATCACCATATGGGAATGGCCCACAACCCTTAACACCACCTTGGACTGGCCCACAACCCTTAACACCACCTTGGACTGGCCCACTACCCTTAACACCACCTTGGACTGGCCCACTACCCCTATCACCACCTTGGACTGGCCCACTACCCCAATCACCACCTTGGACTGGCCCACTACCCCTATCACCACCTTGGACTGGCCCACTACCCCTAACACCACCTTGGATTGGCCCACTACCCCTATCACCATTCCTCTCCCCACCTTGGACTGGTCCTCTAGGAGTGCCTGCTCCCGACCACGCTGTACTCTCCTCAACACGCTCTCCTCCACTCCAAGTCCCGTCCTGGAAGAAAACACCATCATCTTCAGCAATAATAACAGCAACGAGATAAGTATCTGCTTAAATATAATTGTTGGAATTATATAAATCATACTTTAGTATTTAATAAATATGACATTTAAGTCGATAAAACCTGACTGATAACACAACTTTTAGAAATCCAGGGGTCCCTGGGGTCCTCAAATTACACTCTGAACTTGGAACTCAGGAGGTGGTGTCCATGGTTTCGCTGTTTGCTTATTTGAGTTTCAGATGAATGTCGTACCTCATAATTTGTTCAATCTGAGCTCGGAGAATCTCCACCTCTTTCCGGTATCTCTGCAGGTCCTCATTGATTCGTTCCTGGAATAGACACATAATGAGAGACATACCAAACCTACATTTCAACAGTGTTAGTTTCAGGTGATCAGAGTGTGAGTGTCAGTGTGTGAGCGTGTGTGTGTTTGTTGGTCAATGTCACTGTGAGTGTGTGAGCCTGTGTTTGTTGGTCAACGTCACTGTGAGTGTGTGAGTGTGAGTGTGAGTGTGAGTGTGAGTGTTAGTGATTGACATTAACAACAACACACGGCATCGTGGTACGATGACACACAAACAACCAAGTCACCGAGTTTGACCATTGTCGCCTCCTATGACCAGCTTAGGTTGTTAACTAATCCTAACACAGAACCCCAATTGGGTCATTCACAAAAAGGAAGGTGGAAATGTCTCAAAAGCAGGAACTTGTTTTTTACAGACACAAAGAAGCATTCATGGTCCAAATGAACCACATCAGTGTGATGACTTCCAAAGAAAGTTTTTATAACCTGAGAATTTTGGATTAATTCGGCAAACCAGATGCCTTCTAAGGTCTGTGTGACCTGTTAAAAAAAACTAGCCTATACTTTACCTTCCTTTACTTCTTAGTAGATTTAACACTTTAAAGTATGGGCTGTCATAAGCCAAGATTCCAAACAAGCTTGCCCAAAAGAAATTTACTAGACACATACAGCAGAAGCTCCTCCCACTATCAAGGGTTACTGGAGCCGAAGTTTGCCCCAAAACCACCATCGGATCAGGTGTTGCAAAGGGACATAACTGCATTTTATGCCGTTTTTAGCAATATTCCAGCAATATCACGGTGGGGGACACCAGAAATGGGCTTCACACATCGTACCCATGTCGGGAATCGAACCCGTGTCTTCGGTGTGACGAGCGAACGCTTTAACCACTAGGCTACCCAACCGCCCCCATAACTGCATGACCTACCTTCTCCTGCTGTGTGTCGTCGAGGAGTTTCCGGGTGCGATCGAGCTCCTGCGTCAGCTGGTTCTTTTCCTCGAGTGCCTGCATTCTCTCCTTGAGGTGAAGCTGCAGCCGCTCGTTGCTTTCGGACAACAGTTTGTCCACGGTTGCCGACAGCCGGGCATTGTGCTCCTCATTCATCTTCTCACGCTGCCGAGCCTGTCAACATATCCAGATAACACATAGCAGAGATGCCAACATCAGATACAGGCCATCAAAGTATCGGAATAATTGTACACCACTCTCGAATCAATATCACCAAAATGTCCAGCTGTAAGAGGGCAAGAATAACATCTTTCTGGATTCAGTGGAGGGTTAACTGTGTTAGGAACAAGACAGCCAGTGAACGGGTCTCACTAATACCCCCGACATTGACTCCAACATATAATTAAGCATTAAAAAATATTAATCAGGCAATATTTTCTCAGAAAATCCACTCATCGAATTCAAATTTTGCACTGCACCTCCCCTATTGCTATAGAAACCTAACCCCCAATGGGAAAGAATCCATGAAGTAGTTTTTAAGTTATAGGTCACACACATGTTGAACTAAAAAAGATATTCATAGTTCAAAATATAAAAAACAAAATGAAACTATGCACTTCACCTCTTCTATTAGCATGGAAACTGTTTCCAAAATTTGAAAAGAACCTATGATGTAGTTTTTAAAGGTTGCACAAATGTTTCATGAATAGAAATAAACAAGGGCAAAAGTGAGTGTGGCTAAATAATACCCCCGACCCGCCTAGTGTGTCAGTAGTTTCAAATTAAATAATGGATAGGGTTAGGGTTTGAGATTGAGTTGAGTTTGAGATGAATCCTCTGAATAGTTTAAGAGAAATCGCGCGGACAAAGTTTTCGTACGGACGGAACCTTGGTGGAACTATATACCCCTGACCTTAAAGGTCGGGGGTATAAAAAAATTGAAAACCAAACTTCACTCTGCACCTCTCCCATAGGTGCAATGTGTTCCACCATGTTTGAGAAGAAATCTATGTTGCAGTTTTCAAGCTATAGGTCACACATAAAATGTTCTCGAAAGGACAAGGACAAGGACAAGGACAGAATTCCTTGGTATAACTATATATACCCGCCCTTTTTGGTTGGGGTTAAATAAAACAAACTAAGAATCTGAGAGTCATTGTGACAACTCGGATTAAGTTGGGTTCCTAGATTGAAAGAAAGCAAAAACCATCAGGAACAGAGGCCCACCCCAATTTGGAAATGGTTAATACAAGGGTAATAGTAGTGTATAGTTTGTGATGGTCTTACCCGCTGTAGCTCCGAGTCCTTGTCTTGGAGATTAGACTCCAGCTGCTCCAGACGCTCCTGTACCGAACCATGCTGCTCCTCCGCCTGAAACACAGCAGCAGAGTGAGTGAGTGAAACAGCAGCAGAGTGAGTGAGTGAGTGTTTAATGACGTTCTGTAAATAATCAAGTCTGGACCAGACAATCCAGTGATTGACATCATGAGCATCGATCCGAGCAATTGGGTTATGATTACCATTCAATCACATCACCACTCCAAATCAATCGGACCTCTATTTACCAATCAATCACATCTCCACTCCAAATCAATCGGACCTCTATTTAACAATCAATCACATCTCCTCTTCACAATCAGTCCGACCTCCATTTACCAATCAATCAGATCTCTATTAGACAATCAATCAGATCTGTATTTAACAATCTATCATCTCTATTTTACAATCAATCAAATCTCCATTTAGCAATCTACTTGATCTTCAGTTACTAATCAATCAGATCTTTAACCAACATTCAGTCAGATCTCAATTTTTTTAAAATCGATAAGATTCCCATGTTACAATCAGTGAGTGAATGAGTTGTGTTTTATGCCGCTGTTAGCAACGTTCCAGTAAAACCCTTCAATGTAACAGTGGATTGTTCCTGTCATGAACTCAACATTGTTTAAAGTGATTGAGTGAGTATGGTTTTACGCCGCTGTTAGCAACGTTCCAGTAAAACCCTTCCATGTAACAGCGGATTGTTCCTGTCATGAACACAACATTGTTTAAAACAGCTTAACCAATGGCATCATAGTTCTACTATTCATTTACCCAGCAAACATGAAAGTTTTCACAAACGTAACATTTTCAGCAAACTAAATAAAGCCTATCAATTCTATTGACAACAACCATGAGCCGGACTTGTCAACCTTGGGGGTCTGTATCACTGAAACTCTTGAAAATAAACCTCCGCTCTGCATATTTTCATTTATTTCATTCTCAAAACATTCAATCCCCACTCTAAAACTTTCCAACTAGTGTTCACACATGACCACTGATCCATCATCAGCTTTCACCATGCCGAACAGACAACAATGTCACAACACATTCACCTTTGTAGTTTATCAATACCAAAATAAATCGCATGAAAATTAATCCTGCTCGCATGTTGACGTGTGTCACCAGGGCCGAGTTCTGGGCATGTGACGTAAAGAAGACACTAATTAGTGCAACTCTTACACCAACCGTCCCACCGAGACAAGTTTCATGGCCAACATTATCAGCAGGATCTCTCTTCAAAGGCAGCCAATCAATACATTAGCTCATCTCATTGCAGCCTAATGCTACTTGCCTACAGACAACTTCCAAGTCTGTATGTGCACGATAGCCTCCTTGCCGACCAGACTGGGATTGTGATTGCATAACACCCCAGCCTGCCCCTGGTCATTTGTACTTGTAAATAACTCACAGGTAGTGTGAAAAACTGGTATTGTTTTGCTTTCATTAGGAACTTTGTTTTAAATTGTTTTCACCACAATTGATGTGTGAATAATTGAGTCCTTCTCCTTTGACATGCAGGGGAAATGTCTGATGAGTGCAAGGTGGACACAGGCGATGAATATTTACGACACCATATCTCATCGTTCTGTCAATAAGGTAACATATACTACGTGACTTGCTGCCATTGACAAGTACATCAATGTTTCTATTTGAAAAGATAACGATAGCTGTGATTGCCCTGCTCCAGCAGTGCTATTAAGGATTATTAAGATAGTGAGTCAGTGATGGGTGATATAATCTATATTACAGGTGATATCATCTGTATTACATTGGCATGCAAGGTGTGATGGGGCTGGAGCAGGCAAACCAGTGGTCGATATAGTGACAGCCTATTGTTAATGTTATCTGAGACATGTTCCACAAAGAGATCCCACAACTTTCACATTACCCATACTTAGATGTAGTCAGTGCTAGGAACTCTTGTTCCAAATGGTATCCTAAAGGGTTGCCCATCCAACAACCATCCACACTCTTCCGTTACTGTGACCCTACCTCTCATAACATCACTCAGGAAGGGAACACCCATCTCACAACCATCCACACTCTTCCGTTACTGTGATCCTTCCTCTCATAACATCATACTCAGGAAGGGAACACCCATCCAACAACCATCCACACTCGACAGCTACTGTGATCCTTCCTCTCATAACATCACACTCAGGAAGGGAACACCCATCTCACAACCATCCACACTCTTCCGTTACTGTGACCCTTCCTCTCATAACATCACACTCTGGAAGGGAACACCCATCTCACAACCATCCACACTCGACAGCTACTGTGCCTCGCATCTCGCATCTCACATCCTTCACATTCCACAACCCTCCACTATGTACCTGGGTCAGGCCATCCCACAACCCTCCACTATGTACCTGGGTCAGGCCATCCCACAACCCTCCACTATGTACCTGGGTCAGACCATCCAACAACCCTCCACTATGTACCTGGGTCAGGCAATCCCACAACCCTCAACTATGTACCTGGGTCAGGCCATCCCACAACCCTCCACTATGTACCTGGGTCAGGCCATCCCACAACCCTCCACTATGTACCTGGGTCAGGCCATCCCACAACCCTCCATTATGTACCTGGGTCAGACCATCCCACAACCCTCCACTATGTACCTGGGTCAGGCCATCCCACAACCCTCCACTATGTACCTGGGTCAGGCCATCCCACAACCCTCCACTATGTACCTGGGTCAGACCATCCAACAACCCTCCACTATGTACCTGGGTCAGACCATCCCACAACCCTCCACTATGTACCTGGGTCAGGCCATCCCACAACCCTCCACTATGTACCTGGGTCAGGCCATCCCACAACCCTCCACTATGTACCTGGGTCAGACCATCCCACAACCCTCCACTATGTACCTGGGTCAGGCCATCCCACAACCCTCCACTATGTACCTGGGTCAGGCCATCCCACAACCCTCCATTATGTACCTGGGTCAGACCATCCCACAACCTTCCACTATGTACCTGGGTCAGACCATCCAACAACCCTCCACTATGTACCTGGCTCAGTGCGTCCATCCTCTGTTGTAACTGGGCTTCTATTGTTGGCAACACCTCCACCTTCTTCATAGACTGATGAAGCTTCTGCTCCGCCATCTCATATTTCTCTTGGACAGAACGGATCTTCTCCTCATTCTGTAAAGAGGCAGAACAATACTACACTAGGGAAATGGATGCTGCTGATAGTTTAGATATAGCAAAATGAAGCGTACATATTTCCATGCATTATGATTAATATAATTTGCATTACAAGCTCCGCATCAGTGAAATGATACTGTCACTGGTGATATGCCTGTTATTGCCAGTCTTTATCTGGATCTGAGTGTTAGTAGATAAGAATCTAAAGAGACTTTCTCTATTGGGAGACCAGTATGGACCACACGGGACCACTGACTGTGGGGGGACCAGTATGGACCATGCGGGACCATTGACTGTGAGGAGACCAGTATGGACTACGAGGGACCACTGACTGTAGGGGGACCAGTATGGACTACGAGGGACCACTGACTGTGGGGGGACCAGTATGGACTACCAGGGACCACTGTCTGTGGGGAGACCAGCATGGACTACGAGGGACCACTGACTGTGGGGAGACCAGCATGGACTACGAGGGACCACTGACTGTGGGGAGACCAGTATGGACTATGAGGGACCACTAACTGTGGGCGGGGACCAGCATGGACTACGAGGGACCACTGACTGTGGTGGTGGTGGAGGGGGGGGAACCAGGAACACTTACAGTCTTCAGCTGTGACTCCTTCATGGCCAACTCTGACTCCAGCTTGTCGTTGAGGTCATGTAGCGATGTCGACTCCCGCTGGGCGTTGAGGTACCGCTTCTCTAAAGTTGCTATCCTCTCTTCTTGGTCCTCCTTCTGGGCCTGAGACTACAAAGCAGTCATGTCACAACCACATGTTCATACGTCAACCATACATCATAAATACTGAGTTCTGCATTAATAATGAAAAACCAATCACAAAATACAAAGATACGAAGCATTAAAGCTAATCTTTCCAGAGTGAAGATTTGGTGTCAGCCATTATCTAGATATTGTTATCTACTGTCCCTCCTTTCCCTCACCTCCGACTGTCCTCCCTTTCCCTCACTTCCGACTGTCCCTCCTTTCCCTCACCTCCGACTGTCCCTCCTTTCCCTCACCTCCGACTGTCCCTCCTTTCCCTCACCTCCGACTGTCTTCCCTTTCCCTCACTTCCGACTGTCCCTCCTTTCCCTCACTTCCGACTGTCCCTCCTTTCCCTCACCTCAGACTGTCCCTCCTTTCCCTCACCTCCGACTGTCCCCCCTTTCCCTCACCTCCGACTGTCCCCCCTTTCCTTCACCTCCAACTGTCCCTCCTTTCCCTCACCTCAGACTGTCCCTCCTCTCCCTCACTTCCGACTGTCCTCCCTTTCCCTCACTTCAGACTGTCCTCCCTTTCCCTCACCTCCGACTGTCCCCCCTTTCCTTCACCTCAGACTGTCCCTCCTTTCCCTCACCTCAGACTGTCCCTCCTTTCCCTCACTTCCGACTGTCCTCCCTTTCCCTCACTTCCGACTGTCCCTCCTTTCCCTCACCTCCGACTGTCCCTCCTTTCCCTCACCTCAGACTGTCCTCCCTTTCCCTCACTTCCGACTGTCCCTCCTTTCCCTCACCTCCGACTGTCCCCCCTTTCCCTCACCTCCGACTGTCTTCCCTTTCCCTCACCTCCGACTGTCTTCCCTTTCCCTCACTTCCGACTGTCCCTCCTTTCCCTCACTTCCGACTGTCCCTCCTTTCCCTCACCTCCGACTGTCCTCCCTTTCCCTCACCTCCGACTGTCCTTCCTTTCCCTCACCTCAGACTGTCCCCCGTTTCCCTCACCTCCGACTGTCCCCCCTTTCCCTCACCTCCGACTGTCCCTCCTATCCCTCACCTCCGACAGTCCCCCCCTTTCCCTCACTTCCGACTGTCCTCCCTTTCCCTCACCTCCGACTGTCCCTCCTTTCCCTCACCTCCGACTGTCCTCCCTTTCCCTCACCTCCGACTGTCCCCCCTTTCCCTCACCTCCGACTGTCCCTCCTTTCCCTCACCTCCGACTGTCCCCCCTTTCCCTCACCTCCAAATGTCTTCCCTTTCCCTCACCTCCGACTGTCTTCCCTTTCCCTCACCTCCGACTGTCCCTCCTTTCCCTCACCTCCGACTGTCCCTCCTTTCCCTCACCTCCGACTGTCCCTCCTATCCCTCACCTCCGACTGTCCTCCCTTTCCCTCACCTCCGACTGTCCCCCCTTTCCCTCACCTCCAAATGTCTTCCCTTTCCCTCACCTCCGACTGTCCCTCCTTTCCCTCACCTCCGACTGTCCCTCCTATCCCTCACCTCCGACTGTCCTCCCTTTCCCTCACCTCCGACTGTCTTCCCTTTCCCTCACCTCCGACTGTCCCTCCTTTCCCTCACCTCCGACTGTCCCTCCTTTCCCTCACCTCCGACTGTCCCTCCTATCCCTCACCTCCGACTGTCCTCCCTTTCCCTCACCTCCGACTGTCCCCCCTTTCCCTCACCTCCAAATGTCTTCCCTTTCCCTCACCTCCGACTGTCCCTCCTTTCCCTCACCTCCGACTGTCCCTCCTATCCCTCACCTCCGACTGTCCTCCCTTTCCCTCACCTCCGACTGTCCCCCCTTTCCCTCACCTCCAAATGTCTTCCCTTTCCCTCACCTCCGACTGTCCCTCCTTTCCCTCACCTCCGACTGTCCCTCCTATCCCTCACCTCAGACTGTCCTCCCTTTCCCTCACCTCCGACTGTCTTCCCTTTCCCTCACCTCCGACTGTCCCCCGTTTCCCTCACCTCCGACTGTCCCTCCTATCCCTCACCTCCGACCGTCCCCCCTTTCCCTCACCTCCCGCAGGTCCCCCTTTCCCTCACCTCCCGCAGGTCCCTCTGCAGCTTGACCATCTGTTCCTGAGCTTTGACAAGATCCTTCTGGTTGGTGGTGAAACTCTCGTCTAGTTCGGTGCACTTGTTGGTCAGCTCCAGCATCTTCGTCCGTGCAGATGTCAACTCACTGTTCTGCTTCTCCACTGTTTCCTGGAGCTCGATGACGCGGTTAATGTCCGAGTCTGGGTCAATTGACCCATTGGACAATCTCTGAAAGTAGGCATTCTAGGGCTTTGAATAAGACATTGAAACAAACCGACATCCTTTCACTCAATTGGACATTTGTATCCTTATAGAGAAATTCTTTTAATTCTGATACAAGTTTTTGTGGCGTGTCTTTTAAAGCATATGTCACAGTGCCATCTATGATGTCTGGTTCCAATGCTAAGAATGAGTCAACAGAATTTTACACATCATAGTCATATACTTCAGCGATACCATTACAGTCTTTAAGTTTTGTTTGTTTGTTTCGTGTTTAATGCCACAGTCAGCAATATTTCAGCTATATGATGGTGGTCTGTAAATAATCGAGTCTGGTCCAGACAATCCAGTGATTGACATCATGACCATCAATCCACGCAATTGGGATGAGATGACATGCATCAACAACGTCAGCGAATCTGACCACCCGACACCATCAGTTGTCTGTTACAACAAACACAGTCGCCTGTAAGTAATCACTTTTATCAAAACCAAAGGTCGATAGTGTGAGCATGAACCAATTTTGTCTCAGTACAAGGAGACAATGTGAGTTTTTATAGTGAGAGAGTGAGCATGGTTTTACACCGTTTTTAGCAATATTCCAGCAATATCACGTCGGGGGACACAAGAAATGGGCTTCACACATTGTACCATGTGTTGTTCAATATCACCTATCAAAGTACTTTTCACTAGAATAAAATGGACAATAATATAAAATGACACAAGCCTAATTTTCAATCATAATACATGTTCGACAATTCCCAGAATTCCACCTACTTTGGGATGTGCCTCCTTTTGATTCTCTTCCTGTGAAGAGTCAGCAGATGATACCTTCCTCAACTTGTCGCCATCTTCCGTACTGCCGCTAGAATGCCGCGACTTGGTCTGCTGTTCACGCAGAGTAAACAACTGAAAACAACAACATTTCAGTGAGTGAGGTTTAATGCTGCCTTAACATTATTTTCATCATATCACTGCATGTCAGCTCACGGTGGAGAAAGTCCAACGTTATGCGTATCTAACAGACTGAGCATATTCTCTCAGAGACCTGGGATTTTTGCTAAAAAAATATCTTCCAGAAAACACTGGGAAACATTTTTTTAAATGCTTCACACATTAAATATTAGTGTTGAAAATACCCCAAACCATTTAAATTGTTCCTGCTTTAAGAGAAACACAAAAAATATGTCTTGAAGCAGGGACTGAAAACATATTTGTCTCGTAAGAAACCCCTGGTACCCTTCGATATTTACAACATTGATTACATATGAGTATGCATATGGTGCTGACAAACCAAGGGTCATAATCTTAGGGAAACTGGGATTCAATGAGTGAGTGAGTTGTGTTTAATGCCGCTTTTAACAGTATTCCAGTTATATCACGGCGTGTCAGCTTAATGTGGGAGGAAAGCCCGAAGTAATGCATGTCTCAGACGTATACCACTTCGGTGAAACCCAGGAGCACGGGTATGGTGCTGAAAAACCTAGAAACATAATCGGGGCGAACCGGGATTCGAAACCCACAATCATATTTCTGGCGTGTCCACGGGACGCAACTCTGCACAGTGAATCGCGGTGCCTTAGACGACTGGGCCACCCGTGTCCCCAACTGGGGACCTGTGATCATAGGATCCTGGCAAATTGAAGAGTGAGGTGGGGTTTAACGTCTCGTTTGTGTGAGTGAGTGAGTGAGTGAGTGAGTCTCTCTCTATGCCTGTACTAGTCTCGGTTTCTCATCATAAAAGAATTGACACAAAATACACTATGAAATGAGGATAGGTTACAAAGTGATAAGCAGTATTTTTTCCTTTCTAGTTATGCAATTACTTAATAATATTTGATATTTAAAGTTTTTGCAACCCCCAATCCATTACATCGCCTCTTTCAACCAGATTAGATTTCTGGGAACCTACTCTAACCTGGACTCCCCACAGAGTGAGTGAGGATGTTTTTATGGCATTTTAACCAATATTCAAGCAATATCACATGGGATTCTGGTAGTTTTTAACAATTATTGTGTCAAATTGGGAAAAAACATCCAACTTACATAACCTTTCACAATAACATCATCGGAACTAATCAGAATTTCAACAAAATTTCCATACTGTTGACTTTGTAAATGTTTAAACAGATCAACTACTTGTTTCACAATCCATTAGGGCTAGCGTGGCATCACATAGAAAGAAAATGTGAAGACATTATAAAGTATTTTTTTTTCAAAATGGAGATTAGATCCAACCATTTTTTACCCTGTGCCTCTAACATGCAGATTTAGCCAGGTCCATTACCAGAGGTTGAAAATAGCAAACAAGAATATCTCGGCATCAAATAACATGCCATTGAAATACACAAGAACGTCATCTCAAAGATGACTAACATCTGCTTTGCTATCAAGCCTGATCAGAAATGAAATTCTTTGGTACATTTATGCCTAAAAGCCTCTGCAAAATTCAAAATTCAATATTCTTTTATTATCTTGTCATTAAAGTGAAAACCAGTAACTCGTAGGCTGTCTTTGCACATAGTCTCATAGGTCTCCCAAAAGATTAATGGAGCTGGCATTCACCAACCCAATGTCAAGTGCTCGTTAATTTTCATTGTAATAAACATCATGTTGTCAATATGTCAGAGGAACGAATCCTTCCTCAGAGCCAATAAAACACAACTCAAATCTAAATGAAACCACAGCTCGCTCTCTGACGATATTCTTGTTCAGCCACCTGTAAAATTAGTTCAATTTGGTCTCATTTAAAAAAAACACATCAAAGAAGCTGTAGAAATGCATGTCTAATACAGTTCATCAGCCGGGGCTATGGAGGCGAGGCTGCGTTTGATGGCTGGAGTCAAAAGTTCGAGGATATTGAGATCTGGATTTCATAAATGTGACGGCACGCGGTTATGATATCTATGCTGCTTGACCGTTGGGCAGTAGTCTATCAGTCACCATCGGATCTCACTGTTTTTTTAAGCTATTATCGCTAATGAGACGCCAACACTTCCAACATGGCAGATTGGCAGTGGCTATCTTGTATGCTTCTCTGAGCAAACACAGCTTTCCGATATGAAGTCAACGAGACAAACGATCGCACACATGGAATTCTACACCCCTTTGTTTGAGCAGACAATTCCATAAAGCGTCCATTTCCCTCCTGGCGGCATGATACAGATTTGTCACAAAAGCCCAAACTTCCTCCCTGCATGGGCCGACTATTTCCATGGATTTGATGGAATAAGACTCATTTTGGACCGAGAAGCAAATATGGTCATCCTTTGTTTTACCCCAAGGCACGAGTGATTCCTGGTCAGAATTTACACATTTTGGCGGTTTGTTTGAAGAGGGCAGTCGCTACTTGATCAGTATTACGAGAAGTGAATGATATTATTTGATCTTGTCATCAGAATGCATAATGTCATCCATATTGCAGGCGTGGCGTCCATGCACCTCCTCCCTGGACAAAATAGCTGCCGATATGGATCGGTGTCAAGTCAGAAATAAACCCACAAGGGGTATTTATCCATTTATTTTTAATTAGTTAACCGATATCGGAGTCCAGGGCTCTAGTCTAGTTAACTGAGGAGGGAAGGTAAAATGGGGCTTAACGATGCGTAAAAGATTATCGCACTTATATAGCAATGTGCATACACGTTTGTGTGCGTGATTGCTTGTACTAGACCAGGCTAATACCAATTTTATAGTGCTAGCCTTTTGGGATACCATGCCACAGTTCTAACATGGATAACCCACTCAGACACAGTATTCTGACTTCGAGACAACCGAAGGAAAACAGGCAGGAAAACATCAAGTACCATCTTTTAACGTCTTTAGATGTCACGCGATCAGGGATCAAACCACTGACTTTCCCCTCTCCGGACAGACACTATATCCACTAGATGATGGAGGTGTCAGTTGATAGGATGAAATGAACATGGGTTTAAAGATCTTGTGGCCCAAACCAAATTTGACACAGGTTTATGTCTAAAGGGTCCTATGGCCCCCAAATATCTCAAACAGCCAAACAGGGAAACACAAAAACAATTTTAAGATACGAGAACAGACTGCTATTTCATCCCTCTCCAAAATGTGAACATTCACCGAAAAAATGTTGACGAAAATACTTACAACAAAACCCAGAAAATTTCCGAAAAACTTTTGTCAACAAAAATCTTTTCAAAAGTTCTAACAGGCATATTCACTTAATCAGCTTGTAAATCAGTTTGCATCACTTAAATATCTGGACAGAATGAGTTTTAAACTCCCGATTTCTTCCATCAACCCATCGTAATCATCCTTATACAAAAAGAATAAAGATCAATTTCTTTCAATTTCATCCCACCCTCTTACAGATTACCAATCAATCTGAAGCAAAATTCATTTTGTCGGCCTTGGAATACATCTTGGTAGCTGAACAACACCAGGGAGAGAAAAACAAATCCTGGAGTTTTTTCCCCAGACATCCCAAATGTTTGTGTTGAAATAGTTCTATGTCTGGCATGTTTTTTCAGATAGGATATCAGGCTGTAATAAAAATGTGTACTGCGAAACTTGGGAGATGTGGTCTATACATGATAAATCTGTCAGGGCCTCGAAACTTGGAGAGGTGATGTAATCATCATCATCATCATCATCATCATCATCATCATCATCATCACAACAATAATAACAACAACAACAATAACATTTGCTATACGCTTAACTCTAGACATTAGGTGAGTGGTCACAGCACTACATAAAATAAAAGAAAACTCTGCTGATACAAGATACAAGACAAATAGATGTGTCAATTGGTGTTGATTTTAGATTTGATAATAAAGGCTGAACAGGAACGCCTTGAGACGGGACTGGAAGATTGTTAGAGTTTCTGCTTCTTTCACATGTGATGGGACATGGTTCCATAGAAGTGCAGCATTGTAGGCAAATGACCTCTGCCCAGATCTTGTCAGTTTAGTCTTAGGTATACAAAGGAGATGTTTCTCAGGAGAATGGAGGGATTCTAGATGGTTCATATGTATATGTATAGATGTATAGATGCTGAATCTGACAGATGTTTGACACTATGCTAGCTGCTCAGAAACCAGGTGAGTGTGAGAGTCAGACAGCAGGCTAGCTCTGCATCAAGCAGTATTGCAACCATGTATCTCACTTATCTTGTTTGTTTGTTATATAACGCACCACTCACAAATATCCCAGCTGTATGACGTAGCCTGTAAATAATTGAGTCTGGACTAGGCAATCAAGCCATTGATATTATGAGCAATGATCCACATCGTCAGGGTATGATAACAGGGTATGATAACAGGGTATGATAACATGCAATTAACCAAGTCACTGAATGTGGCCACCTGATCCAGGTGCTCGCCTCTTATAACTAGCATAGATTGCTGTCGACCAATAATTATTCTCACCTGGAACCCCCAGGGGGCCACTATCTTGAGCGAATTGGGATTAAATGCCTGTATTTCAGTCATATCGTAATGTGACAGCTTCATGTGGAAGCCCTAGGTGATTCAGGTCTTGGATATTTGTTTACCCCTCCCGTGAAACCATTAGAATCATAATTAGGGAGTGTGGAATTTCTAGTAGATTTCTTAAAAATCTAGTTTTTACAAACAACACATGTCCAAAATATTCTGCTGAAAACACCAACCATAATATTCCATCCTGATCAATAATAACATTTTACATTCTTACCAATATGTTACCAACCACAATTTTCCTTTCTTACCTATATGTTACCAACCAAAATTTTCCTTTCTAATCTATACATTAACAACCACAATTTTCCTTTCTTATCTATATATTACCAACCACAATTTCCCTTTCTTACCTATATATTACCAACCACAATTTTCCTTTCTAATCTATATATTACCAACCACAGTTTCCCTTTCTTATCTATGTTACCAACCACAATTTTCCTTTCTAATCTATACATTAACAACCACAATTTTCCTTTCTTATCTATATATTACCAACCACAATTTTCCTTTCTTACCTACACCATACACCAATTAGTAAGTGTGAATCATAAAAACGCTTTTCTCCAGTGAACACACTTTCAGTCTCTCATAAATATTTCCACCCTGATCATATGTTCAATAATGCAAGGCCCTAACAGTGTATAATCACTACTTAAGCAAATCCTTGTTTGCTGCTGCAGCTGATAATCTCCTGCGACATCCAATTATTCACATGACTCAAACCGCAAGTATGTTTTTAATACAGTACCAGACAGTCAGTCACATGCCTCTCACATCCAGCTGACCCAAATCCAGGTCGTGTTGACCTGATGCATAATTTCTTTAAATAATTTTTAATGTATACTTGATGCAATAAATGTTTGAAATCAATCAGGTAACAATGCCTGAATCGACTAGAAGCTATTTCAGTCTCGCTGATCTAATGCCTGTCTAACATGCTAGCCCCGAGTGCTTCCTTCAGTACTGTTTGTTCGTAAACCATGTGAGTCAACTTCATATGGATTTATTAGCAAAGATATACAAGATATTGAGCAGCAGTTTTACCAGCTTAAGAATTTTATTTCAGTTGCCCCCGCATTGTCATACAATACCATATAATATAGTGGCATTTGCAGGAACCGAGAAAAAAAAAATCAGATGCCATGAAATGCCATTTAAGGTATGGAAAAAGCTAAAGAGGCTGCGGAATAGGAGCAGTATGTGTTTTATTATACATGTCTCTCATTGAGAATTGCGGTAATTCACTTATTTGTGCAAAGGGCATCAAAACAAATCTATCATCAACTTAATGAAATACACAATTCATACCCTACTGGAACCACGGACATATTTTGCAAATGTGACTTGCAAAATCTGATTCATACTTTTAGATTTATTTGTCCACTTTATTACTAAACATGTAATTTCAAACATTTTCTTTAATCGTGGGTAGCTTCCATGAGTAAAATAATAAAGTAAAAATTGGGTAACCTATCTTACGTCATAATAAAATACATGTAAAAACAAAGTTATTCATCACTGGGGCAACTCATATGTACATGTATTGCCAAAACTAGCATGATATTTTTTTGTCTCTTTTCCTCGTTTCATTACTCAACTACTGTTTCTAATTTCTTTTCTCTGTCTGTGCCTTCCACAGATGAAAGTAGTCTGACATCCTAAAGAACTTTGTTAAACCATTATTTTCAAAATGGATTTATTTACCAGTAGATCCTAGGGGACTTGTTTAATGTTCTGTGACTATAAGTAATTCATTATCAAATTTGTTCCTAATCCCATAAATATTGGATAAAGTGCAGACATAAGGATAAACACAGACACAGCAGGGCAGGCTGTTTACTATCGTCTATAAACAGAGAATCACTCATCAATTTTTAACAGTCTCAATTGATTGGCTGAGTCAACATAGTTAATCGTGTGGGATATAGATCCATATTATCAATAACATTAAATACAGCCACTCGATACTGGTAATTAGTTGGTGTTTTGAAACAAACGCTATTGATGCATGGTTAATTGACGATCTAGGCTTCGATCTTACTGCAGTCTGAAGGTTGTCAAATCAAGGAATTTGCGATCTTTGAGATAGTCACATTTTGTCATAGATTTGCACTTCTTGGGGCAAGCTTCGTCATATGTGCCATCATTAATTAACATGCTTCTCAAATCTTGATAGGCATAGTTCTATTAATCTATCTTACATTGATACTGATGGCAATCCCTGGATTCCAGGTTAGAACTGCTCCCCAGCAGCCTATGCTGGTTGTACCATGGGGATTCCGGGTTAGAACTGCTCCCCAGCAGCCTATGCTGGTTGTACCATGGGGATTCCGGGTTAGAACTGGCCTGGTCCCCAGCAGCCTATGCTGGTTGTATTGTGAGGATTCCAGGTTAGAACTGCTCCCCAGCAGCCTATGCTGGTTGTACCATGGGGATTCCGGGTTAGAACTGGCCTGGTCCCCAGCAGCCTATGCTGGTTGTATCGTAAGGATTCCAGGTTAGAACTGGTCTCCATCAGCCTATGCTGCTTGTACTATGAGGATTCCAGGTTAGAACTGGTCCCCAGCAGCCTATGCTGGTTGTACTGTGAGGATTTCAGGTTAGAACTGGTCCCCATCAGCCTATGCTGGTTGCTCCGTGAGGATTCCAGGTCAGAACTGGTCTCCAGCAGCCTATGCTGGTTGTACTGTGAGGATTTCAGGTTAGAACTGGTCCCCATCAGCCTATGCTGGTTACTCCGTGAGGATTCCAGGTTAGAACTGGTCCCCAGCAACCTATGCTGGTTGTACCATGTGGATTCCAGGTTAGAACTGTCTCTAGCAGCCTATGCTGGTTGTACCATGGGGGGATTCCAGGTTAGAACTGGTCCCCAGCAGCCTATGCTGGTTGTACCATGGGGATTCCAGGGTAGAACTGTCTCCAGCAGCCTATGCTGGTTGTATCGTAAGGATTCCAGGTTAGAACTGGTCCCCATCAGCCTATGCTGCTTGTACTATGAGGATTCCAGGTTAGAACTGGTCCCCAGCAGCCTATGCTGCTTGTACTGTGAGGATTTCAGGTTAGAACTGGTCCCCATCAGCCTATGCTGGTTGCTCCGTGAGGATTCCAGGTTAGAAGGGGTCCCCAGCAACCTATACTGGTTGTACTGTGAGGATTCCAGGTTAGAACTGGTCTCCAGCAGCCTATACTGGTTGTACTGTGAGGATTCCAGGTTAGAACTGGTCTCCAGCAGCCTATGCTGGTTGTACTGTGAGGATTTCAGGTTAGAACTGGTCCCCATCAGCCTATGCTGGTTGCTCCGTGAGGATTCCAGGGTAGAACTGGTCCCCAGCAACCTATGCTGGTTGTACCATGTGGATTCCAGGTTAGAACTGTCTCCAGCAGCCTATGCTGGTTGTACCATGGGGGGATTCCAGGTTAGAACTGGTCCCCAGCAGCCTATGCTGGTTGTACCATGGGGATTCCAGGGTAGAACTGTCTCCAGCAGCCTATACTGGTTGTATCGTGAGGATTCCAGGTTAGAACTGGTCCCCATCAGCCTATGCTGGTTGTATCGTGAGGATTCCAGGGTAGAACTGTCTCCAGCAGCCTATACTGGTTGTATCGTGAGGATTCCAGGTTAGAACTGGTCCCCAGCAGCCTATGCTGGTTGTACCATGGGGATTCCGGGTTAGAACTGGTCCCCAGCAGCCTATGCTGGTTGTACCATGGGGATTCCGGGTTAGAACTGGTCCCCAGCAGCCTATGCTGGTTGTACCATGGGGATTCCAGGTTAGAACTGGTCCCCAGCAGCCTATGCTGGCAGTAGGAGGTGACTTGAGGGACGGCTCGGTATGTATTCCATGTATTCCAAAGGCATGGAATATTGCTCATTGTCTGGTCCAGATTGAATTAATTACAGCCATTGTCATATAACTGGCATATAGCAAAATGTGAAAAAAATAAAAAAACCTAGACAAATATACATAGAGACCACAGAAGAGACTGTGTAATGAACATTTATTAGGGATCCTAAGATATTTTATGAGTGAGTGAGTGAGTCACATCTTGGAAGCATGAAATGATACACATTTCAGCCAGGTACACCAGTGGTTGATAGCATGATCACAATCCATGCCAAATGGTTATGACATACTGTGAATAAGGTCACACCTAGAACCACCCAATCCACATTTATGTCAACTCTTGACCTAACTGACCCTGAATCCCCCCCCCAAAAGGTACCAAGCTGTCAAGTGTGACCCAACAAAAGTCAACATCTGAGTAGATGTGTAGAGATTTACGTCGCTCTAAGCAATGTGAAGGCAGGACACACGACCCAAGACCTGGAACAAACCATCTACATCAATATTGGCTTAAGGATTACAGCCCAGCAGTAAATCCCTCGTCTAAGGTTGTTGCAATGCTAGCTGCAGCTAGGATATGTAGCATGCCTCAAAACTGCAATCCTTTTTTTATGTCAAGTTAAATGTCACCTGGAATTGTATGTGCCTTCTGATCTTCAGGCAGTCCTTGATTACCCGATTCAGGTCGAAGGGGCAATGTTTGATGGATAATGAGTTTAGCGGACCACCTGGTCTGAGCAACAAGGGGGATCTTTGTGAGGATCCAGAGTTGGGGAAAGTAGCATGGGCTAACGTACCTTGATGCAGACAAGCTATTTTCTGGTTTGATTGATCAGCGATCGGCTGAGCTTTACTAAAGACTTCTTGTCTTCTCTATTTGTGGATCATAAAACATTGAAAGCTTTAATTCTAAATGAAACAAATAAACTACATCTATAATGAATACATGGGGGTGGATGAAAGCTGGCTGATGATGGACCTGCCTGTTTTATTCAAGCATTGGGATGCACGGTACAGCTGAGACCACCTTGGTCATGGGGGAGGGTTGTGTGCGAGGCCTGTAGACACTGGTTGGATGCTAACAGTAACAGTACAGATGACAGGCTTGAGCGACATCAACAGCAGAGATGACAGGGATGGTGAGACATAAACAGCAGAGATGACAGGGATGGATAGAGACCAACAGCAGAAATGACAGGAATGGATAGAGACCAACAGCAGAGATGACAGGGATGGATGGAGACCAACAGCAGAGATGACAGGGCTGGTGAGACACCAACAGCAGAGATGACAGGGATGGATAGAGACCAATAGCAGAGATGACAGGGATGGTGAGACACCAACAGCCGAGATGACAGGGATGGATGGAGACCAATAGCAGAGATGACAGGGATGGTGAGACACCAACAGCAGAGATGACAGGGATGGTGAGACACTAACAGCAGAGATGACAGGGTTGGCGAGACACCAACAGCAGAGATGACAGGGATGGATGGAGACCAACAGCAGAGATGACAGGGCTGGTGAGACACTTACAGCAGAGATGACAGGGATGGATGGAGACCAATAGCAGAGATGACAGGGATGGTGAGACACCAACAGCCGAGATGACAGGGATGGATGGAGACCAATAGCAGAGATGACAGGGATGGTGAGACACCAACAGCAGAGATGACAGGGATGGTGAGACACTAACAGCAGAGATGACAGGGTTGGCGAGACACCAACAGCAGAGATGACAGGGATGGATGGAGACCAACAGCAGAGATGACAGGGCTGGTGAGACACTTACAGCAGAGATGACAGGGATGGATGGAGACCAATAGCAGAGATGACAGGGATGGTGAGACACCAACAGCAGAGATGACAGGGATGGATGGAGACCAATAGCAGAGATGACAGGGATGGTGAGACACCAACAGCCGAGATGACAGGGATGGATGGAGACCAATAGCAGAGATGACAGGGATGGTGAGACACCAACAGCAGAGATGACAGGGATGGTGAGACACTAACAGCATAGATGACAGGGTTGGTGAGACACTTACAGCAGAGATGACAGGGATGGATAGAGACCAACAGCAGAGATGACAGGAATGGATAGAGACCAACAGCAGGGATGACAGGGATGGCGAGACACTAACAGTAGAGATGACAGAGATGTTGAGACACCAACAGCAGAGATGACAGGGATGGTGAGACACCACCAGCAGAGATGACAGGGTTGGTGAGACACCAACAGCAGAGATGACAGGGATGGTGAGACACCAACAGCAAAGATGACAGGGATGGATAGAGACCAACAGCAGAGATGACAGGGATGGATAGAGACCAACAGCAGAGATGACAGGGATGGATAGAGACCAACAGCAGAGATGACAGGGATGGTGAGACACTAACAGCAAAGATGACAGGGCTGGTGAGACACCAACAGCAGAGATGACAGGGATGGATAGAGACCAACAGCAGAGATGACAGGGATGGTGAGACACCAACAGCAGAGATGACAGGGATGGTGAGACACCAACAGCAGAGATGACAGGGATGGTGAGACACCAACAGCAGAGATGACAGGGATGGATAGAGACCAACAGCAAAGATGTCAGGGATGGTGAGACCCTAACAGCAGAGATGACAGGGATGGTGAGACACCAACAGCAGAGATGACAGGGATGGTGAGACACTAACAGCAAAGGTGACAGGGATGGTGAGACACCAACAGCAGAGATGACAGGGATGGATAGAGACCAACAGCAGAGATTACAGGGATGGTGAGACCCTAACAGCAGAGATGACAGGGATGGATAGAGACCAACAGCAGAGATGACAGGAATGGATAGAGACCAACAGCAGAGATGACAGGGATGGTGAGACACAACAGCAGAGATGCCAGGGATGGTGAGACACAACAGCAGAGATGACAGGAATGGATAGAGACCAACAGCAGAGATGACAGGGATGGCGAGACACTAACAGCAGAGATGACAGGGATGGTGAGACACAACAGCAGAGAGGACAGGAATGGATAGAGACCAACAGCAGAGATGACAGGGATGGATAGAGACTAACAGCAGAGATGATTTAAATTTGATAATCTGGCACTCATGTTACCAATCTGAGATTTAAAATTGAATTAATTCAAGTAAAGACATACCTAGACACATTTCACCTAAATACTCTCAAGGAACATCAACACCATATCTTAACATTTGTTTGTTTGTTGTTATATTCCAGCTAAATGACGGCAGTCTGTAAATAATAAAGTCTGGAACAGACAATCCAGTGAAAGACATCATGAGCATTGATCCACACAATTGGGATACGATGACATGCATCAACCAAATCAGCGAGCCTGATCACCTGATCCTATCAGTGGCCTCTAATAAAATGCATAGTCGCCTATTACAGTCTGAATAAATGCTAAAGTCCTCCTTGCATAAGAGAGAAAGTTGAGTTGTTTCCCCGTAACTCTCTAAATACTTACACAGCTGATGAACCAAGGCTCTGTTAGTAAGCTCACCACTGATAATGATCAAATATCAAATTTAATGGCATTACCGATGTCTTATACTTAAAGCATTAATCATGCTTTCCCAACGCCGACCATCAGGGATAAATAACTGATGAAAGGAAGAGGCAATTTAGATGTATTTGTTCCCCCGTAATGTCCGCGGGCTGCTCCCTAAATAATCCATGATCACAGGGCACTCCATGTCCATTGGGTGCTGACAGGTAGGAGGTGGGTTGACGAGTGCAGGTCAGCGAGACACTGACGACAGGTAGACAGGTGCATTCAGGCCAATGTATGTCTTTGATATTGATACTTGTAAGGAGTTTAGGCGGAATGGTGCATGCAAGACAATCTCAGTATCAGAACATTAACTTGTCACTGTCTACAGGTACACTGAGCCAGGTATATAGGTGCTTATAGGTTATTCTACCTTGTGCTGTGGTGTGCTGGTTTACAGGTGACCACTTGTGATGTGTTTGTATACAGGTGCACACAGGTTAATCTACCTGGTGATGTGTTGGTATACAGGTGCACACAGGTAAATCTATCTGATGATGTGTTGGTGTACAGGTGCACACAGGTAAATCTATCTGATGATGTGTTGGTATACAGGTGCACACAGGTAAATCTATCTGTGATGTGTTGGTATACAGATGCACACAGGTAAATCTACCTAGTGATACTTTGGTATAGAGGTGCACACAGGTAAATCTACCTGAAGATGTATTGATATACAGGTGCACACAGGTAAATCTACCTAGTGATGTGTTGGTATACAGGTGCACACAGGTAAATCTACCTAGGTATGTGATGGTATATAGGTGCACACAGGTAAATCTACCTAGTGATGTGATGGTATACAGGTGCATACAGGTAAATCCATCTAGTGATGTGTTGGTATACAGGTGCACACAGGTAAATCTACCTAGTGATGTGATGGTATACAGGTGCATACAGGTAAATCCATCTAGTGATGTGTTGGTATACAGGTAAATCTAACTGGGATGGGCAGGCATGCCCCCTTTCCTCCATGAGTGCTGAATCACAACGATGGTACAGATCTCACATGGTCCAGGGCTACCGGAATATATTTCTTGACAGTGGTAGAAAGTAACATATTTAGTCAACTAGTCCTTATAATGATAACATATAGTAAAACCCTTAAAAATGGCAAATTTCTACTAGTCCTTATGATACCTTAACTATTGGGCAGTTTGGCCAGGACTACAGGACTAGTGCCAATTTCTAACGCTGCTTGAGAGTACAATGGGCTATAAGTGATATTTGATGGCGTCATAAACTGCACAAAGAGCATTATAAACATGCATTTTGATATTAACCATGCGTTGACCTTCACCATGCCATCAACACTAAAATACAAGACATTTCAAACGCCGAATACTAATTAGTGAATAATCTTTGTGGTTAATTAAAGGCACTATGCTAGTTAATGCACGTCACTATAACACCTCCCTATTACGTTACATGAAAACTATAGGAAATACAAGAGACTGATGCAATTTCCATCCAAAAGGTCTTCCGTGAACACATGATGATTGATGTCCACACGGAATTTCAAAAATGCAAATACTCTGTCATAATCAGCACATGAGAAAGACTGACACCATGGCAAATGTCTAATCATTAATAAACACTGCTTTATTCGCTACTGGGAGTGTTCAATCATGGGCCACAGTTCTTACCAAACATTAACATCTGAAAGTCAAAATCGATACATGCACAAGGTGGAAATCGGCAATAAATCATCGCCAAGGGAGGTAATTAGTGAGAATAAATAATCATCAACAACAAAAATTGAATCAATGGTTATCATATCGCAAAGACAAGCCATCAAGGCAAACAGTCCATGTTTCATCTGGCAACAATTACACCAAGGACATTCACTGGTCTCCATAATCACCAAGGTCATGGTCACTTGCAAGTTGGAAATACAAAGACTGCAAAGAGTCTGCCCTTCTGAGCAGGGAACTGAATCTGAATGGGGACAGAAACAGTTCAGGTTTTTACCGATTTGAACTTGAAGAAGATAATGGGGAAACTTGGGACAATGCACCTTAGCCCAGGTTTTGGGCCGGACGAGTGAACTTTGTAACCACTAGATCTAGACAAGCAACTACGGCCTTCTTGCAACACTGAATGGATGTTAGTGTATAGCGAGTTCATGATGGAATATCATCTTGCTACACTGAGTGAGAGTAGCGAGGGCGTTAGAGGATGTTGGAGGGTGTCGGTTGGTGCCAGTGGGTGGAGGTGGGTGGTGGTGGATGCAGGTGGGTGGAGGTGGGTGGCGGTGGGTGGCGGTGGGCAATGAATGTGTCTGCACATGTCTGAAGGTGCAATACCCAGTGACCTAAACGTTCCAAGTACCATGAGGGCATAACACAAGGTTGAGATAGACGTGGAACACTAAAATTCAAGGCCTTCTCAAGGCTTTTCAAGGCTGCCAACTGTCATTTTCAAGGCTTTTTCAGTTAGGGTATTTGCCTAAGTCTGTCATGAATTCTTCATGGTCTTTGGCACACAAATCCAGCAATATGATAAATCTCACTTAAGACTGTTTGCAACATATTTTTGTGTGCTTTAATACGTTGATTAACAAGTACATGTCATTTTGTACAAAATCAAGATTTTCTGTGATTTGAAAGGCTTCTCAAAATTGGCACTAAAAATTAAAGCTTTTCAAGAGGGACCTTAAACTTCAAGGCTGTAAAAGTGTTGTCCTAACAACAACTACAAGTAGCTGCCTGCAATATGCAAGTGTGGGAGTGACTGTTGTATTAGGTTGCATATTCAATATTCCAGCAAATGCACACATTCTGTGAACCATTTGATAGGGGTGAAACAATACATCGGTACATTGGCGAATCATGAGTTTTCATGTGATGATATGATATACGATACGTTTTTTTCTGAATCGATACAAGACGACATACTTGCAAAATATATAACTTACTGCTCGTTTCAATACCCCCACACCTACCTAAGTCAGTTGTCATTTAAATATTGCAAAATGTGTTGTGATCACCTTTTCAAGTTCACAACTAAAAGTAGCCGCTATGAATACGTGTCTACAGCTAGCTTTCCTTTTGAATATGATAAGAAATATTTATAGTCAAGAAGTGTCCACCCAATTTGATGTAAATATGTGCACATTTATATCGTGATCTATGTACCGAGATAGGTATCATATTGCGACCTCGCTGTATCGTTTCATCCCTGCAATATGAGTGTGAACCAGTCAAACCAGTGACTGAAGGAAGAGCAACGAAAAACAGGATTAATGATGATACACAATCAGCGAAGTCCCCATTTTAGTCGGCTCTCCCGACAAGCATTAGGCACTAGGAACCCATTCTGATGCGGCAGGTACAACCTTAGACATGATCTCCCTATCAACAGCTGTCAGTCTGATGGGCATTCGGGGTGAAACGATATGTCAGTGCACCGGTGCATCGTGAGTTTTCATGTGACAATTTGATACACTATACATTTATTCTGTAGCGTTACAAGATCATACACTTATTGATATAAATTACGTACTACTTGTTTATGGACCCTTGGCACTTTTGTCAGACAGATATAGTAAAATGGGTTGTAATTAGCCTTTCAAGTTCACCACTAAAAATAGCTGCTTCAGCTAGCCAGGTTTTTTTTACCTGCTTTGATGCAATTTGACGTAAATATGCGTATCCCGTATGTGAGCATCGTGATACGTATCTTATCATGACCTTGCTGTATCGTTTCACCTCTAGTAGGAATATAAAAACAGATCTTACCTCTTGATTGGCTGATGCTAATTCCTCTTCTAACTGGGCAACTCTTTCCAATGCAACCCGTAGCCGTTCTCGAACCTGAAGATCAAAATCACAAAATGTAATACCACAGAAAATATTAACATGAATATATTGATAGGAATGGTGTCATTAAATCAGGAACACGCAATGGATATGTGGGTTAAAAGAGGTATCAAGTGATCCATGCAATATACCATATTCGACGAATAATCGCCCAGCTCGAATAAGTGCCCACAGCGATATTTGCTAGTACATGTATATTGGCTAGTGAACAATCCCAATTAGCACCCCTTCCGATTGATCAATGTCCACAAGACTTATTTATTTGTGTATAATACCCACTCGTGTGTTATATGCATCCTTAATTATGGGCAATTAAATTCTTGAAAAATAAATCTGTCGTATCTAAACATTTTAGGCTGTCAGCATAAACCACGAAATTTACGATCTGTCAACTGTTTTTTCCACCAAAATAATATTCTAATATGCGCCTGTTATTTCTAATTTTGAGAGTGCCCTGGGCGCTTATTACATCGAATTCGATAAAGATGGTACAAAATATTCAATATATATTAGTGTTATAGTCCTTAATATTTGGTTTTCGGATCTGCCAATCCAAAAAAATCAGGGAGAGTAAATTCAAGTTTAAAGTGTTTTTATTTCTATTGCTCATCACAGTTATAAAAAAAATGGTCACAAATGTTTTCCTGCCTGACCCGGACAAGTTTTTTTGTTTTTTTAAATGTGGTTTAATGCTGGACTCAGCAATATTCCAATTGGCGGTTTGTAAATTATGAATTTGCATGAATGGTCAATTCAGGATATTTTTAATAGCATTATGAAGTAGATTTATCATTTTGTTTCTTGACAGACAGAACTTAGTTAAAGGCAAAGTAGTTATCAGTTGGGATATTGTAAAACTTTTGACTTGAAAACCAACACAGAATTAAATCAAGATTTGACACATGAGTAAAACGTATCGTATTGACAAAAAATAAATTTTCAAAAATTAGATAAAAATATATGAATACTTTCTACTTGAAGAGCAATAAAGTTAATCTTGATCTACAGAAATGTAGATGTAACTCATTCTAGGAAGATAATTGTGAATTAGTTGGGTTTTATGCCACTTTTAACAATATTATGGTCAGAGACTCCACAAAGGGCTTCATACAATGTACCCATGTGGGTAATTAAACCCTGGCCTTCAGCATGATGAACGAATGCTTTAACCACAAAGCGACACCATCCCCCTCCAGAATTAAAGATTCAAGTTTGTTTAAATTAAAGAATACCCTTTTTTAAAGAAGGTTTGTGTCAATATGACCTGTTTGCCACGACACAAAGCCAATCTAAACGCAGTCCGAGTCTGTGTTGTTTCAGCACAGCAGCAATGACTGATGCCAAGATTAACAAGTTGTGTGCAATGTAAGAACCCCGATGACCAAATGCGATCATCAATCTTGCCCAGTGCTGCATATCAGCTGTCTTAAAGAATTCCATCCAAATGCCGAGACTACATCTACTTTCAAGGTGTACACAATAGAACAGCTTAATGACACAATCTGCTTACATGGCGCCGTGTCAGTTCAAAGGCTTTTGAAGATTGGGATCTTACACTTCCATCTTCAGTTCCACGGCAATCAAGAACCACCAACAGTATCTAATGTAACGTCGACTTAATATCTTCTATACTGCTCAACACTTGAAGGGTTGGCTACAAGGCTCATCACAAACTTTAGCTGTCAAATTTAAGGCCTACTGAAGACTTAATATTTTGAGACAATCACATTTTCAAAGCCAAGAGTTTGAGCCTATCACACTTTCAAACATTATACAAACATTGCTACTTTATTTCATTGTCAGGATGGCTCCAGTTTTACATCCAAATACACTGTTGAAGGAGTTCACACTCCAGTGTTTCACTGATAACTGTCGATCAAATTACGGACTAAGCTATTGCTACATATTTCATCACACATTACTAGAGACTAGGGCTGGGACTAGGGCTGCAACAAATACACTATGAGGCGAATACGATTCGTATCACGAAGATAGGGTAACGAATACGAATATATATTCACAATTACAATAACAAGTCAGCAGTTTATGTATTATTTATTAAATTCAGTGAAACAATAACATCATAATTTATTTGACATGGTTTGATAATTATTATTATACATTTATATACTGCACTTATCCAGGTACTAGTATCTGATCAAATGCGACAATGACCAGTGAAAACAATACTATCAAATTCAATATTATTAGAGTGTTGTCATTGAAAGAAATCTATGCATATAATATGTTGTTATGGATAAATTTTAGGGAAAAGGGTATGTAAATATACATGATAGCATATTCATAAATATTCGATTCTAGTGGCCATGAATAACGAATTCAATTCATGAATTGTTACGGTTCGATTCACCGAATACGCTAGTGAATCGTAAGAGCCCTAGCTGGGACGAGTCCAAATAGGTTGGATGTTTACTTTTATTTAAATGACTGGACTGTCTACAGTAAAATGCAACAAATTAACACTCGTGGCATAAAATACAGAAAATACTCGCATGGCGATGAAAGCTATGGTGCAAATTGTGGAAACAAGGATCCTGGCACAGATAAGGGATGTAACTCTGCACATTGTTATGCCAGGCCAAACCATGTTGCAATGCCCTAAGATAAACTTTGCAAACTCAAAATGTACAAATAAATATGACCCTGAAGTTACAGAAATTGTTCGGACATGTATCCTCTGAAACGTTCAGCAGTACGAATCAACAAACTGATGACCTAAACCCGTAAGGCAAGTCTGCAAAGAACATGGGTCCGCAAACATCTGTGGAAACTTGTCTGTCACCCCTTCGCGCAATGGAAAGCCAAGAACTTGCCTCAATCAATACCTACAGCGAGGTTTATAAATCAGGAGGTTCTGCAACATTACCACAAGATTATCCTAATTGCAGTGGGATAAAGAAATTTCTATTTTTGACTTGCAATTCTCAATAGAAGAATCAGGGGACATTATTGAGCACACTCCAGTGCAGGAGATACATAGATGACAGTCTGATATTAAAATCTTTCAATCCAAGGAATTCAATTTACTCCGATTGTCTGATACCCCCGACAGCTGGGAAAATGCTTCCTCTTGCTACTTTCCTGGAAATTTGTTTTCTCAACAAGTTTGTGTCGTACGTAGATCATCAACTTTATTGACTTCGCTCGGATCCTGTTTGGGTGGGTGAGTGAGTGAGTGAGTGAGTGAGTGAGTGAGTGAGTGAGTGAGTGAGTGAGTGAGTGAGTGAACTTGCAACTTTGAGTGATTTGTTCAGTGAGTTAGTTCTTGGGAGTTGTTGAGTCAGTGAGTGCTTAGTATCTCAAAATCAAACCCAGATCATCAGCAGGATAAATAATTGCATCAACCTTAGGCTACTGAACTGTTCTGCTTTGAATGATTTGTTCAGTGAGTTAGTTCTTGGGAGTTGTTGAGTCAGTGCGTGCTCAGCATTGCAGTTAGCAAAACCGCAGCTTTGAACAGCATTAGTTATAGTTCGAGAATGAGTTTATGTTTCTTGAAAGAACACTTCAGACATAACTCTGCACAGCTCTGGATTTGAAGGTCATGTCATTATTTGTAACTCAATGACCCAGGCCCTAGGGACATGAATAATACTTTCACAAATTGTACAAATGGGGAAAATGAAACCCAGATATCAGCAGGATGACAAACCGCATCAACCATTAGGCTACTGAACTGTTCTGTTTTTAACTGTGTTTGCACTTTGTTGACTCCATCCTGCTTGATCCCATCCTTCATCCTCCACATCGGTTTCCCATGGAATGCTGACCACAAACGTCAATTACACCCAACACAGCAAGTTGTCACCCGACACAATTCCCTCTTGACCAATCACATATTGACTGCTGACATCAGAGATTTCGCCAATACAATAATAAAACCATATCCACATTATCCATTCCGACCCATAACTGATGGATCGGCAAATTACAAGCCATCGATTCCTGATGACCACTGTCTCTGGAATCAATGTTCAGATCGGTCAACCGATAAAAATGTCTTTTGATCAGGAATCCTCTTTCAATTAATGAACAAATATGACATGCTGAGGCCACGAAACAACGACCCTCTTCATCATGTCAAAGCCTGGTCAAGAAGACTTGAATTCAATATTGAACCACTACATGTTTTCCTGAACTGGAACATTTGGGTCAATTACGTTTAATCCAACTTTACAGGATCTCACTCTGAAAAAGAAGCATTTGTTCACAAAGGTAGATACAAGCTTAGACTGCTGATAAAGAGCATAATTGATTGCGGCTGCGTTTCCGAGGAAATAATTCCAGACAAACATTTCTGACTTTTAGCCGATTCTTCAGTTAAACTGCACAAACAGCAGAGTGAAATTAGTTTGAAAATGTCACTTGCAAGTAGTTCGTATAATTCCTAGCATGACACAATGATCATTAGAGACAGCCCTGCCTGGCGTGTTGTTTTAGGCCAATCAAGGACACTTCAGAGGGCTTTCTTCGTGACATTAAACGCTAAGCTGTGGAAACTATGGAGGCCGGGGATATGGAAAGAATAAGATGACTTGAAATTGACGTGGCAATTGGCTTCACTTGGAGATGTCTGGGGCATCATAATACAACATGAAAAACTGATGACCACAGTATTATTGTTTATCAGAAGGCAGCCTTTCGATTTTTTACTGAATATTTTTCTGAACATTTTTTTCTAAAGATCAGATCAATTTGTTTGCTTGTAACAGAAATAACCTTCCTTAAGTTTGGCCACAAAAGGAGGAGTGAGTGAGTGAGTTGTGTTTAACGCCGCTTTTAACAGTATTCCAGTTATATCAGGGCGTGTCAGCTTAATGAGGGAGGAAAGCCCAAAGTGATGAAGGTACTACTTCAGTGAAACCCATGAGCATGGGTATGGTGCTGACAAACCTAGAAACATAATCGGGGCGAACCGGAATTCGAACACACAATCATGTTTCTGGCGTGGCCATGGGACGCAACTCTGCACAGCGAATCGCTGCGCCTTAGACGACTTGGATACCCGTGCCCCCCCCCCCAAAAAAAGGAGGAAAAAATCAAAACAACAAAATAATGTGATAACGATTTCATTATATATTTCAAATCATTAACAGAAATTTGTTTCAGCAGTTCAATTTGTACAGAAAGAAAGAAAGGTAACCTCAAAATCAATTGGCAAATTTAAATTTTTTGCCCAGCTTCTCTGATTATAAAAGCTCATATTGTTTTCATAATGAACTATCAATTTTATTATTTTACTATTAACAACAGTAACAAATATATAAATTTTGAAATCAGTGCACAGTTTTATTCTACCTCTTGCTAATTTAGAGATTTTGTCTGGGTCTTTATTTTAATGTTTCTTTGCTATATGATACTGTGATGTTGCGCTGGATGTAAATAATAATGTAGCCGTAGTTACGAAAGATAATCGAGAAATAAAACACTCACAGAACAATAATTATCTTTAATGTCAGTTATAACATGTATGCTATTTCTCATGTCACTTTCAATACATTGTAATTTGTATATGTGTCATGTTTGGGAGAGGCATTCAGATAAGCAAAATATGCTTGTTTGCCAATCCCTCCACTTTATGGAAATAAACATATTTATATCATATCTGGCCATAAACTTCTTCTGGTTGACCCAAAGATGCAATACTACATAATTTTTAATAAAAAAGATAATGGGATACTAGGAATGAGTACCGTATTTTCTTGAGTATAGTGCGCACTTTTTTTCCAAAAAACACAGCTGTGTAGAAGGGGGTGCGCATTATACACGAATTAAGAGTTTGGATGTTTTTTCCTCCCATGGAAAGACATTACCGTGAGCACGAAACACCGGAAATACCATGTCAACAAATCCATACTGAAGTACGCAAAATAATTATGTAATTACACTGTCTGTCTATAAAAAGTGTTCTTTGTATTTCTGGACTTATGTTTGTAACTTACTTCATTAATTTTATTCAAAATTCCTTATAATATTGTTTTTATTAATTTCGGCGAAATCGTGTGTGAAGCGATCGGAAGATCGCACAACTCACCGTTATTAACAGCAACCACGGTCAGAATACCGCTATTGACGCCTTGAAACGAACTTTAGTTGACAGAGAATGGATACATATATCATAAATGACATACTTTGACTCGTTAAAAGTCATATTTGTTTTTGTTTGACGATTCCATGTCAACATGAAATTCTCGCGCTCACGTGCTCACGTGCGCGTGAGCCTTGACGGTGACTGGTCAGACATGTTCCATGTAAAAATAATACCCGGGAATAGCGATCAGCTGCTTCGCTTAGGGTTATTATTATTTTAAATATGTTTAGTAAAGGCTGCATATAATTAAGAAAATAATGGAATATATTATTCCTGATAAATAAAATAGTTTCAGATACAACTGTTGCCGATCCTTGCATTAAAAATCCTATAAAGTTATATCATTGGGTGTGTCTTGACCGAATCACCGGTCGATTCCAAGAAAACGTGTGTACAGCTGATTGCTGTTTCCGGCTTAGTTTACGAGAAAATACACAAGGTAATCTTAATCCCTAGATATAAAACAATGCCTAGCAGAACAATAAATACTATTTAAACGGTAAATAAACATGTCTGGTGATTTTTTATCTCAAATTTCGAATTTGTACTGACGAAGTTTCTCAGCACCCGTTCGTTTGCCGGACTTCGCTGAAAGGGTACGGTGTAAATTTTTTCGGCGAATAATATTCAAATTTCTTTTTTTTTTCAAAATATTGAACGCGCTAGAGGGGGGTGCGCATTATACATGGGTGCGCACTATACTCAAGAAAATACGGTAATGTGTGCAAATATTTTGTCAATATAAATTCAACATCTTCCTAATTAGCAAGAGCTGTATAATGCAGTATATTGCAGACTAACTGTAACAAAGCCAGTAACATGGTACTCTCCAGGGCTTGATTAAGGAACTAGATATAGCATGCATCTGGTGCCTGTTGACATCCCAACCTTCTCACCAGACTATACCAGGCTGCACTCTTAACAGTGAGTGAGTGAGGTCTCAGACGCTTCCCACTTCGGTGAAACCCACGAGCAAGGGTATGATGCTGAAAACCTAGAAACATAATCGGGGCGAACCAGGATTCGAACCCACAATTATAGGTTTCTGGCGTGCCAAAGGGACGCAACTCTGCACAGCGAATTGCGGTGCCTTGGACGAATGATGATTGTGGGTTCGAATCCCGGTTCACCCCGATAATGTTTCTAGGTTTTCAGCATCATACACGTGCTCGTGGGTTTCGCTGAAGTGGTAAACGTCTGAGAGTAACAAATGTACTATAGGACAGTGTGTGGTGAGTTGGTTGGTTGGTTTGTTGTTTTACGCTGCACTCAGCAACATCCCAGCTATATGATGGCGGTCTGTAAGTAATCGATTCTGGACCAGACAATCCAGTTATTGGTATCATGAGCATCGATCCACCCAATTGAGATCGATCACATGCTTCAACCAAGTCAGCGAATGAGAGAATGAGTTGGTTAGTGAGTGTTTGCTGTTTAATGCCGCACCCAGCAATATTCCAGCTATATGACGACAGTCTGTAAATTAATCAAGTCAGGACCAGACAATCCAGTGATTGACACCATGAACATCAATCAACGCAATTGGGATACGAATGACAAGCATCAACCAAGTCAGCAAGCCTGACCACCTGATCCCGTAAGTTGCCTCTTACATAGTCGCCTTTTACAGCAAGCATGGGTTGCTGAAAACCTAGTCTACCCAGGATCTTCATCTTTTAGAGAGTGAGTTGGTCAGTGAGTGGTTGGAGAGTGATTGAGTTGTGTTAGTGAGCGAATAAGTGGTGAGTTGACTCCTAGCTACAAGAGTTTCCGTTGAATAGTAACAAAGAAGATGTTTATGTATTGATTGAACTTTTCTTATCTTAATATTATCACTGATCACAGACAGAAAGCCTATCTGTTGTCTCGGAACAAGTCTTGGGATCAGATTTATTGTCAATATAGCATCATCGGATACTGGAACTGTTGTATAATTCTGTGTGGGGCAAAAAATACTATTTCAACCCTTAACTCTTGCAATACATGCTTGCAAAAACTTGTCAATTCATTTTTTAAGCAACAGAGATTTCAAACAAGGCGCTATGAGGAATTTAGATCAAAGCAAGCCACCTCCTTCATGGGACAGAACATAAATCTTGTTCTAACAATCCCGGGACCACAGAATTATTGAATCCCCATTTTTACAAGCTCCAAGTAGCACCATGACACGGAAGAAGATTAAGTGAGCTATGAATCTCAATGAATGAATTGAATCCATTAGCAAATAAACAATCAAAAACACACAAAGTTGTTTAAAAAGTCTTCTTCTTAACAACAATATCTTGACCTTTCAGAACTGAGTGAGTGAATGTTGGTTGATGCGGGCAATATTCCAGCTATAATACATCATGGCTGCATATACTTGTTCATTGTTATGTGCCGTAGCTATTTTCAAGCTATATCCTGTTGGACTGTATGTGGTCATCAAAGGAAATGCGAATGTTTCATCCATTTGCTAAAAAATGTGCACACAAGTGCTTCAACGGGCCCAATTTTTTCGTCTTGAGGACCCGGGGATGGGACGGGGGGTGTTATCGACTTGTGCTTACCCGATAATATAACATTTAAGAGTTAATTAACTTTATGAATGAGAGTTCAGCGTGAAGGCTTATGTATCTTCCTTTTTCGAGTGAATAAAAGCAATAATAAATAACTTAACTGAAATAAAATGTAAATAAAACCACCTGTTTGTTTAATTTTCAGGATTGTAACTTTATGGGAGATGGTGATCTATATGCGTTGTGCAAGGCAATGACACTGACGTACATTAAAAAGTTTCAGACAACTATAGAACTTCCTGTACAATGGATACACTTCCAAGTAATTTATCTACTTCGACCAAATACTTGCTCTATGTTTTTTTGTTACAACAGGAAATTAATTTGAAATATTCATCAAATGAAATCTATTTGCAGCAGTCTTATGAGAATGTGCCTGTTTACAGAGGCTCAGTGAACAGAAGAGAAGAGATACTATCAATGTTATCCGAAATACTGTATACACCAGCTCTCACTTGTAGCGTAGAACGCTAGACAAAATGTGGATTGAAATTAACAAAGTATGAGAATTAAGAGTTGTCTCCCCTTTGTGGGTACTCAACCAGAACGGACTCGAGTTTTGATGAAACCGATGCAGTGAGTGAGTGAGTATGGTCTTATGCCACTTTTCTCAATATTCCAGCAATATCCCTGCGGGGTACCCCGGAAATGGGCTTCACACATTGTACCCATATCGGGAATTGAACCCAGGTCTTCGGTGTGACAAGGCTACCGGACCACCCCTGAAACCGATCGGCCTCTCGTACTCGAGTATTCTTTGGTGCCCCAGTACACACTAAGAGAGAATACATGATGTTTTCTTTTTGATTAACGTTTAATCAATATGTTGTTAAACTATTTTCTTAAATTACATAATATATATACTCATACCATATATATGACAAAATGCACACTAACTCCCTTCTTTCTTTATTTGGCAGTTAGATTAAACATATTGTTTAGAAAAACCTATCTTAAATATATACTCTTAAAACAGGCCTGCATGCATTCTTTGGCAGCGTGAACAAGCATGGGAAACCAAGGATCTATTCTTCTCCAGAACAACATGAGGGATTTGCTGAAGTGAACAGGGAGCAGTAACGTTTGCCCATCCACTGATACATAGACTATGGGTCAAGTTTTGAGGGGGATTGTGTGGCATTCACACTGAATGAACAAGTATTGTTTTACACCACATTTATGGCCATGGCAGGGGGCCGCATACTTGGTCATCAAGACTGAGTGTCACATTCTGACACCAAGAAAGGGTTTCACATTTGGTCAACCAATCTCATTAAAATCATTAAATCGCTACCGCTAAACAAAGATCTGAGGACGTCCCATTACAGGTCACGTCAGCACGACCTTTCATCCAACCAATCAGAGCCTGATCCAGTGACAGTGGGAATGTATTTTCTAATCACGCAACCTTGAAATATTTAGTTACGGGTTTTATGATTATATCCATACAATCTTGGCCATCTATAAGCCATTCCAGAATGTTGTTTTGGTCAGTTTTAAATTTTTTAATTGAGAATACGTCAAAATATGTTGAAGCTTAGTCGCCAGTTTGAAACTAGTGCCGTAAAGCTGGAGATAGCTGCCTTCTGGTTGGCAAATGTTGATTTCTTGTCAGTCATTTCATTGGTCGGTCAATGTTTGCGAAGGTCGTTCTGACGAGACCCGTAATGGGATGTCCTCAGATCTGATTTTAATGAGATTGTTGGTCAACAGGAGTGACGGTGACACCTAGAGAGGTTTTTACATTTGAACACAAACAAAACACTTAACATTTGAACACCAAGAATGCACAGGATTTATATTTGAATACCAAGAGGGTTTCACATTTGAACACCTAAAAAGATCATTCACATTTAACTGCCAAGAAAACATTCCAAATTTGAATGCCAAAAGTGGGCTTCATATTTAAACACCAAGAAAGGATGTCACATTGAAACCAACTGGCCTTCACATTTTGTCAACAAAAACAGCTTCTATTTGGTTGAGAATCTCTCACTGGCTACCATCAAGCATGAGTGTCCTATCTGGACTCCAATAATGGATGTTACATTTGCTCTTGTGCATGATCTATTGTCCTTTCCTAAAAGGAAATAAACATACATTACTCTGCCAAATACTAATTAATTCTTCTGGTGTATATTCAAAGAACACACACAAATCAATCTTTATCAAAAGAAATAAGTAAATACCAAGTCTTTGACAACACTGCTAAATATAACTTTTCTGACTTCTGCAAATGTCAAGCTTCCTGCAGCTTACATTCCCCACTGTCCTTCGTATATGTCATGTCCGCCACATTGATCTTTATTGATTGACTCTTTCCGAAAAATTAAATACCAAGTCACGATGACAGATATGCCGTAAGCATGTATTTCGCTTGGGTGTCACCAGGTAAATCAGTGATCACAGAGACGCGTCATGGCCATGGATACTTTATGTCACAACTAATTAGCTGCCTCAAAAAGCTGATGAATATCAGATTTGTGTAACGCTTCAGTTCAGATATCTGTAAAACCAACTGAACAAAAAATAACTCATTCTCCATGATCGGAATTATTGACTTTGATATATCGTTTCATGTGGTTTTCTCAGCCTAGCCTCCTGACAATTACACAGAAACACTTGGTCAATATTAGTATTATTCAAAGATCTACAATAATGATCTTATTCCAAACACTGTTTGAAATGACTGAAAGGTAAAAAAGAAATCCAAAGAACAAAATGTCAATTAGGAAATGAAACTATAATTTGAACATCCAACATTTGGAAAGAATGTCAGGCTGGGAGATTTTCTAATTTGCATCACATTAAGAAAATACGCAAATGGAGCAAAATATTAAATGGCACAAATCAACCAAAAGCCAGGTGGCCAGTGTTTGTGACGACAGCTCTATGCACAATGCATTAGATGACTGATGAGAGAATGGAATATCAGCATCACAATCAACTTGAAATCTGTGAAAAGTCTCCACAATAGGCCCTTGACATCAAGCGCAGAAAGTGTCTGGCACTCTTCAGGCTGAGAGACAGAAATAGACTTTGCGGGGATAGACGGGGCGCTCACAACATCAACAACAATCTGAAGCATTGACATTTTCGTTACATCAGAACTACTTTGACCTTATTGGGAGGACGGAAAATAATGTAGTCCTTCAGACAATAAAAGCCCAGGTCATTTACTGATAAAAATCTCAATCTCTTGAGTGAATAAGTGAGTTGGGTTTAACGCCGCTTTTAACAGTATTCCAGTTATATCACAGCGAGTCAGCTTGATGTGGGAGGAAATCCCGAAGTGATGCAGGTCTCAGATATTTACCACTTTGATGAAACCTATGACCACGGGTATGATGCTGACAAAACTATAAACATAATCGGGGCGAACCAGGATTCGAACTGGGATTCGAACCCACAATCATTCAGGCCCAAGGGACGCAACTCTGCAAAGCGAATCACGGCACCAATGAAGATTGGACCACCTGTGCCCCCCTCAAGCTCTTGATGCTGGTACAGACAAACCATGAGGTAAATTGGAATAAGCATAAGTGAATATTGTTTTAAGCCACAGTCATTAATATTCCGGCTTGTCGACAAGCAACTCCCAGGCCACACACACCTGTGATTGAAAGCATGAGGAACAATCTGTGGCATCGGGCTATGGTGACACGCTATCAGCCAAGTCTGACCACCTGATACTCTTATGACAAGGATAGTGTACAGGGGATCTATTCTGAAGCACATTTAACACATGTGCTGTCTCTTTGGGCAAGTGACTTTGTTCCAAATGTGCCTCTAATCACCCAGCAGTGAATGGGTACCTGGTAGGATGAGCTGTTAACCTTCTAGAGAATAAGTCAGCTTGTTTTATATACTCCCCAGGTTGATCAGAATGATTGTTGAGTGCACACTGACCCTGTGACTTTGTTCCAAATGTGCCTCTAATCACCCAGCAGTGAATGGGTACCTGGTAGGATGAGGTGTTAACCGTCTAGAGCATAACAGTCAGCTTGTTTTATATACTCCCCAGGTTGATCAGAATGATTGTTGAGTACACACTGACCCACTGACTGGGGTAACAGTGGCGGTTTGAGCATGCCCCTGGGTGGTAGGGAAATATGTGCAATAGAAATGGCCTATTACTAATCTTCTTTTCAGAATCCCATTGAGGTGACCGAACACGGCGAGAAATCTTTTAACATGTCAGTGAAATCCAAGAGTTCAGACTTCACATGGACAAGTGATTAAAGAGGAAAGAGGAAGGTTTGGTGAACTTCAGTTACATCATGGAGTGTCAGGTTAATGTGGGAGGAAAGCCCAAAGTAATGCAGATCTTATGACATTTGCACCACTGATAAATCATATATGGTATTATAAGGATAGCTCTAGTGAAAGCTAGCAGATAAAATTTTGGGCACAGTCTGTATACCAGGAGCAGACCTTGCTGTTAACAATATTGTAAGGGTTTGTTTGTTTGTTTTGTTTGTTTTGCTTGTTTTGTATATTTGTTATTTATTTGCCGCATTCAGCAATTTTCAAGCTATATGACGGCGGTCTGTAAATAATCAAGTCTGGGCCAGACAATCCAGTGACTGACATCATGAGCATCGATCCACGTAATTGGGATATGATGACATGCATCAACCAAGTCAGCGCGTCTGACCACCCGATCCCGTTAGTCGCCTCTTACGTCCAGCATAGTTGCTTCTTACGACAAGCATGCTAGCTTTCAATGTCATCTAATTCCATGAAAACCACTAATCTGCATCCTGAACCAAAATCTGCAAAATCTTTGTCTTCAAACAAGATCAGAATCCAAATAAAATTCAATGTGTGTGTTGTGATTGATGTTTGAAGTCACTTTGAGAAAAATTGTCACAAAGGGAAACAGGGATTGGCCGTCACAAAATGAATAAAGAGAAAGTACTACTATAACAAGGTCACCTAGTGCATGAATCATTGTGGCACAGGTCCTGTTGGATCATTCAGTGTTCCCGTTTACTGGTAATTACCAGTTTTTTACCTATAGAATTAGGCTTGTAATTCATGTGGCTGACGGCCCTGTGTACCGGCAGTAAAGTACCTCATAAATCTTTGTTGTTGAACAATAGATCGGAGATATTCAAATAAGCATATTTTATGAACAAAGATTGTTCAGCTTGTCTGTTATATCTGGGTTTCCCCTTGTCTATTTTTAGTGCAAGGAAAAAACATTTTGCTATGCTTCGAGGTTAAATTGCATATTTGTAGCGACTTTGTCTTGAAATAATAAAACAATAAGGATAAAAATGTGACTGAGCTTTGTGTGATCATGTAGATCTTAGTTGTTTTAGAGATGACGACATTTCAGTGAACATGATGTTTGAGGAATTAAAACCAGGTAATTTTTACTGTTTTTTATATTTGTTGAAAGTTGGGACTGACAAAAACTTGGGGAGACTAAGAGTGGCAGTTTCAAAAGCTAGCGGGAACACTGTGACTAAGTGAGCTGAATAGTTTTTCAGTATAATTCCAGGATGCAATCAGAATATAAGGGGTTCCTGGGTTCTTCAATTTTGCTGCTATTGTACTTGAATCAATGGACCACTAAATCTTTAAATTTTAACTTTAGGATAAGGACTTTCATGCTTAATTATTAACATGTGAGCTTAATACTCGAGGAAAGTCCCATGCAATGCATGTCATAAACAACTGTAAACTTGTTGATTACTGCAATGAATGTGGGATTAAACTATTAGTAGCTCCTGGCATGACAAAGGGAGGTAACTCTGTGTGTAAAATAGACGATTAGGACACCCATGACTTCCAATGATACTGACATTTACTACTATTACTGAAGTTTTTATTCTGCCGAATGTGAATATTTGAAATACAAACAAATTAAGTCAAGTAATACAATGACTTACATAAAAACTGGTGGTTGAATCAGATTGCAAGTTGGTGATGAATGAAGTAAAATTCAAAGCAAAAACTGATATTCTTGACAAATAAACTCACCAATTATCCGTCTGAGTCATATAATCATTCAACATAAGTCATTCATCAACTAACTGTCCCAAAAAATATTTTGGACTCCTTATCCAAAGAGTTACTGCAGGGAAGGCTACCCTGATAATTAGAAACGACCCATGATGTGTTTATTGTTGCATTGTTAGTATAGAATTACCTGGCTCAAACTGCATCAGGCTGACATGGAAGTTTGGAGTTATCTCCCTGTGATAGAACTCTTTATGAAAAAGGTGTGAAAAGTAGCACATGTCACCCGACTGTGGAGTAATTGATGATAAAGGAGATGCAGCCAGATCAAGTTCAAAGGATCTTCCAAGAAACTTATTTCCCTGACTAAAGGAATAATTGGTCAATGTCATGCAGCTGATTGACAAAAAGGAACAAAGGTGGCACTTCAGTGTCAATTGAATTCCAGGACTGAAATTTCTATTTTACTGTCTGTGGTTTATCCCATTAACGATTCAGCTCCATATTTTCTACCGTCAAGGCAACAGCAGTTTTCATTAAATCTTTTTGTTTGGAGAGTTCCAATTATACTTACACAGGGGCCTGGGTTTGAGGTATTTTATTTTGGAGAGTTCCAATTATACTTACACAGGGGCCTGGGTTTGAGGTATTTTATTTTGGAGAGTTCCAATTATACTTACACAGGGGCCTGGGTTTGAGGTATTTTATTCATACACTACACAAAAGAAGTCACTACAGTTTAACCATATTCATATGAAAAAAATCAGGTATTCTTCAACTTCTTTTGAGTAGTGAGTGAGTGAGTGAGTTTGGTTTTACGCCACTTTTAGCAATATTCCAGCAATATCACGGCGGGGGAAACCAGAAATGGGCTTCACACATTGTACCCATGTCGGGAATCGAACCCGGATCTTCGGCGTGACGAGCGAACGCTTTAACCACTAGGCTACCCGACCGCCCCACTTCTTTTGAGTAGAATATAGTGATTTAATATTGTATCATTTTGGATCATGCTTGAATTTGAGGTTTCAAATGACAATAACATGTCTCTCATTTGAAACTTTAAGCTGTGTACTTGGTTCGAAATTAAAATAGCTATAAATTAGAAGCAGTGTGTTTGTCTCTAATATCTCTTATCTTAGGACAGATTCTGCATTCCATAGAATACGTCAAATAACACAATATGTTATGGTATAATCAAACATCTTTACACAGACAATCATAGAAACGACAGTTCATAGGAATGACGGTCCAGAAAAGAAACTAAATAAATAGAGAGCAAGCAACAGGATACTTGTCATAACCCCAACGTTAAAGATAAATTATGGGTCTCCTAAATACTCCAGCACAAAGCCCAATGATTTCAGGAGCCCCCTTAATTTCGAACACTGGTTACAATCGTGATGCTAACGAAACATATACTTACTTTTTCATCTAAGGCTTTATGATGTTCGAACAGAGACTTGAGAGCCTTGAGTACCTCGACCTCGCTGGAGACTCCTGCGGGAGATGACGCTTGCCGCTTGACCACAGTCATCCTGAGTGACCGCTCGTGACGAGAGACAAGGCACTCAAGGTGCTCCAATAGAAGCTGAAACAAAAGTGGAAATATGTATGTATGTACATGCTGAATAGGACAGCTGATGGGAAGCTGAAACTCATCCACAGTTCTGTAGCTCACCTGGAAATAAATGCGGTTCCAACCGTGACTTTTTTTTTAGTAACAACAAATGAATCAATGAGTACCAACTTGTGACATATTCGGGGGCTAGTTCTGAGTTGTGACATTTTCAGGGGCTAGTTTTGAGTTGTGACATTTTCAGGGGCTAGTATTGAGTTTTGACAAATTCAGGGGCTAAAACTGAGTTGTGACATTTTCAGGGGCTAGTTCTGAGTTGTGACATTTTCAGGGGCTAGTATTGAGTTGTGACATATTCAGGGGCTAGTTCTGAGTTGTGACATATTCAGGGGCTAGTATTGAGTTGTGACATATTCAGGGGCTAGTACTGAGTTGTGACATTTTCAGGGGCTAGTACCGAGTTGTGACATATTCAGGGGCTAGTTCTGAGTTGTGACATATTCAGGGGCTAGTACCGAGTTGTGACATATTCAGGGGCTAGTTCTGAGTTGTGACATATTCAGGGGCAAGTACCGAGTTGTGACATATTCAGGGGCAAGTACCGAGTTGTGACATATTCAGGGGCTAGTACTGAGTTGTGACATATTCAGGGGCTAGTTCTGAGTTGTGACATATTCAGGGGCAAGTACCGAGTTGTGACATATTCAGGGGCTAGTACTGAGTTGTGACATATTCAGGGGCTAGTACTGAGTTGTGACATATTCAGGGGCTAGTACTGAGTTGTGACATATTCAGGGGCTAGTACTGAGTTTTGACATATTCGGGGGCTAGTTCTGAGTTGTGACATATTCAGGGGCTAGTACCGAGTTGTGACATATTCAGGGGCTAGTACGGAGTTGTGACATATTCAGGGGCTAGTACTGAGTTGTGACATATTCGGGGGCTAGTACTGAGTTGTGACATATTCAGGGGCTGAATTGGTTGACTGTCATTGTGAACAATGTGATTAGCTGTTCATGCTATCAACCACTGGTTTGCAATACCGACTCAATCTTCAAGCTGCTGTGATACATCTGGAACACTGCTGACTGTGTTCTTCCACCCAGCCATCAAACTCTGTGACAGTATTTGTAGGTACTGAGCAAAATCCATGACATCACACTTCCAGGACAATAATCCATATCCTGTCCTTTCACCGCAGCAGATCCATCCTCTGTACATCATACATACAAGAGATTTTATTGCCCAGCTGTAAACTGTTGTGCGGAGCTGGCACTTGTTGAGAGGCATCTACACAAGCTTCCCTGCACAGGGTGTTTTATTCATAAATCATGAAAAGTTTTGGCATATGCTGTAGCACAAACCTGCCAAGCCGCACAGATAGAAGAGGCCCCTCATCAATAATATAGAAAACGTAATAATATAAGTTCTCGAGGTCTAATTTCATCATGGATCCTGGGAGAGACCACCTGACTTGGCTTCCGCCCAAATACGTCGTTCTTGGACTACGGTATCACCTCGACAGGACATTTTGGCACCAGTGGTGGAGTGTTCATTATTAGCTTTGGTGGAGAAATCAGCTCTGTTCTCTTATCTAACTTGATGAAAATGCAATTATTTTCATGTTGCAGTGGTTAATGTTTATTGAACATATCTGTGACCCATTTACAACAATGTTGTAAAGAAATACAAAAATAATGGTTGAGACCGAATAAAATTACAAATCAAGGCAATTTTCCAAGTCGGAGGGGTAGTACGGTTGTCGTGGTTGAAGTGTTTCACTCTTTAAGCCTAAGACCCAGGTTCGAGTTCCCCCATGGCTTTAATGTGCGAGGCCCACTCTTTGTGTCCCGATCAATGATATTGCTGAAGGTGAAATAATGATAAAAACGTCATAAATCCCTACTAACTCACTCAATCAAGTCAAGGGATAGTGGTTCAGTATGATTACAGCTGGATAATGGAGATTGTTTGATGCTGCAGTCAGTAATATTCCATCAGTATCACGGGAATATCCAAGTAATATCAGGGGAATATCCCAGCAATATCAGGGGAATATCCCAGCAATATCACAGGAATATCCCTACAATATCATGGGAATATTCCATCAATATCAGGGGAATATTCCATCAATATCAGGGGAATATCCCAGCAATATCACAGGAATATCCCAGCAATATCACAGGAATATCCCTACAATATCACGGGAATATCCCAGCAACATCCTGGGAATATCCAAGCAACATCACAGGAATATCCCAGCAATATATCACAGGAATATCCCAGCAATATCACAGGAATATCCCAGCAATATCACGGGAATATTCCATCAATATCACGGGAATATCCAAGCAATATCACGGGAGTATCCCAGCAACATCACGGGAATATCCCAGCAACATCAAAGGAATATCCCAGCAATATATCACAGGAATATCCAAGCAATATCAGAGGAATATACCAGCAATATCACAGGAATATCCCTACAATATCACAGGAATATCCCAGCAACATCACGGGAATATCCAAGCAACATCACAGGAATATCCCAGCAATATATCACAGGAATATCCCAGCAATATCCCTGGAATATCACAGGAATATCACAGCAATATCACGGGAATATTCCATCAATATCAGGGGAATATCCAAGCAATATCACGGGAGTATCCCAGCAACATCACGGGAATATCCAAGCAACATCACAGGAATATCCCAGCAATATATCACAGGAATATCCCAGCAATATCCCAGGAATATCCCAGCAATATCACAGGAAAATCCCAGCAATATCAGGGGAATATCCAAGCAATATCAGGGGAATATCCAAGCAATATCAGGGGAATATCCCAGCAATATCACAGGAATATCCGTACAATATCATGGAAATATCCGTACAATATCACGGAAATATCCCAGCAATATCACGGGAATATCCCAGCAATGTCATTGGAATATCCCTACAATATCACAGGAATATTCCAGCAATATCACAGGAATATCCCTGCAATATCACAGGAGTGAGTGAGTTTGGTTTAACGCCGCTTTTAACAGTATTCCAGTTATATCGCGGCGTTCAATATCACAGGAATATCCCAGGAATATCATGGGAATATCCCAGCAATAACACGGGAATATTCCAGCAATATCACAGGAATATTCCAGCAATCCCACAAAACCACATCCATTAATCATAGTGGGGCACACAATGCCTGGTGAGGCCTTTTATTTTTTAGTATTTAGATTACAAACATTTTGGCCGAAAATTCAATGGAGGTGGTTGAAAAAAACAATAGTATTTTTTATACATCCCTATTAATACTGCTACTAATGAATAAAAAACAAATTCGTAGGCAACACAATCCCAAAAGTACAATTGTGAAACGATACCAAAACATAATTGTTTTAGGGGAGTAGAATAAAGATTTGTACATGTATTCCTATCAACAGTAGTTTGTCAACTACTCAAATTGTCAAATTGTCAATTTCTGTTGTTGTTTTTTTAAACCAACCATAACTATAAGGCCTTACAATCTCCTTTCATCTTCTGACACCAGATGTACTTTGCACATATACTTCCACAGAACTTTCTTAAATCATCTCAAGTCTTTTGGAGCGTCTTTTCAACATGAGAAATGTCAACCTCTATAATGCATTAAAACACAATTATACTCATATTGAAAGAGTCTTAATGATATGACAAGCAATTATAATCTCTCAAGTTGGAAACATAGCAGGGCTATTGATATTCCTTGAACAAACTTAGGAAGACTGATATCCAAGACGTTAGTTTTGACATTTGTAAGTGGAACAGTTCAACTACGAGTGTCTATAACTCCGACTTACTGTCTTGCTTGACGTGATATTCAACAGTGACTGAAAATACCACAGGGGTAATGCATTGATTATTTGATTTCTATCACCACCCGTCTCAGTACCAAACACCCTGCGTCCCCAAGTCCCTTTACAGAAGTAGAAAGCCGCTGTGTGTTACTTCTTTCTCCACTGGATGACGTGCACCATATACCTAGTCCTATTAAACATTCATGCTTCTCGTCCGCCAGCATGTAATGTACAAACATGCCTTGAACACAACTAAAACAAAAGGCCCATAGTGCCTGTATCGCTCACTTGGATATTTACGCAGTCATGACAAAATATACATTTGCATTGTACATGTATATAAAACTGCAAATATTTCGTAATTTTGACTCTGTCAGCATTTTAAAAGGGTTGAAGGCACTACAACATGAACGGGTACTTCTCAAATATGGTTGATGTCTATCTCTTAGCTCCAGAGAAGAAGTCTTTTAAAGCAATTACGCCAAATTACCCCTATTACGCCCCGCCTCACAGCCACTTGGGGGGTCAGCCCCACCATTTGTACAATTTTGAATCCTCACCAACGGAAAATGCTTCCAACCAAATATGGTGGATATCTATCTCTTAGTTCCTGAGAAGAAGTCGTTTAAAGCAGTAACGCCAAATTACCCCTATTCCGCCCCGCCTCTCATCCCCCTTTTGGAGCCAGCCCCACCATTTGTACAGTTTTGAATCCTCACCAACGGAGAATGCTTCCAACCAAATATGGTTGATATCTATCTCTGAGCTCCAGAGAAGAAGTTGTTTAAAGCAATATCGCCAAATTACCCCTATTTCGCCCCACCTCTCAGACCCTTGGGGAGTCAGCCCCACCATTTGTACAATTTTGAATCCTCACCAACGGAGAATGCTGCCAACCAAATATGGTGGCTATCTATCTCTTAGTTCCAGAGAAGAAGTTGTTAAAGCATAAAGTCAAAAGAAGAAAAAGAACTCACGATTCTTTATATTAGAATAGTTAATCTGTCATGCCAGGTAAAAAACTAAATGTCTGGTGCATCAATATTCTTAAAATATTGGTTTAAAAAATACAAAATAATTTATTGTAATGCTGTTTATCCTTTTGTAAATGTGATGTGATGTGATGTGATGTGATGTGATGTGATATGATGTGATGTGAAATAGGGTTAACATCGCGTCCAGCATTATTGCACTTATGCGATGTGCATGCAAGTGTGTGTGTGTGAGTGGCTGCTTGTGCTTGTCCGGACCAATGCCAATTTTATAGCCACTGCGATACCAATTTAACAAGAATACCCCACTTAAGACACAGTATACTGAGTCCGAGCCGACCAGTCCTTGTTTTAGCCCCTCAATGCTGAGCACCAGGCAGGGTAACAACTATCATCTTTTACACATTTGGGAATGACGCAGCTATAAGCGAACCCCCGACCTTCCGCTTTCGAGGCAGACCCTCTACAAATAGATCACAGGTGTGGTCCAAACCAGTGGTCAAGCCATCTTAGTAAGGTATGGTCTCACATATTTCTAAGATGTGGTTAACAATGAGAACACCCATTCCCACCCCAATCCCGAAATATTTAATGGCCGGACATTAACACCGTTCCTATGTTCAAGGGAATTAATGCTCCAACCTCCAAATATGTAAGTAACAAGACTTCACAAAATTCATCCAAAAGCACGTACAGTAAACTACGGGTTATAACGAACTCAAAGGGACCACTAATTTTAGCTCGTAATAACTGTAGTCCGTTATAAGAATACATACACCATATATACAAGAAATGACCGGACTAAAAAATGAGTTTGTTATATCCGTCAGTTCGTTGTAAGCGTGTTCGTTATAAACGTAGTTTACTGCATTAACAAAAGTCCCTCTTCCAGTATCTGGGCAATAAACATCATTAACTTTCCAGATCCATAATAAAGCTAATAATTATAGACCAATTACAAACAGATTCCATATGCAAACTATCCTCGGCTACAGCAGAGTTTGTGCTGGCGATGCTAATCTCTGCTTCTGTACACACTTGATGGTAGATACCAAGGCAAAACAATGACGTCACCAGTTCTATGATCAATGGCCTGAGGAAACAATAAGTCCAGAAATATTGGACTATTGATTCACTGTCTTCTTCATTACAGCTAGGATATATTCAAATATGAAATGGTGAACTATTTATTTTCTAGACCAAGATATACAGAAGGTCCTACCTGATATTCAAGCCGATATTCTGTATTTTGATTGCATATTCTTGACTTGATTGGTCAGTGAAATACCAAGTTATGCTGTGAAATAACGGTTATTTACACAACACAAATAACAGGGATTTATCTAGATTTTGAAAAAAGATGCCTATGTATGCCAATTTGCCACTCTGGAGAAGCCTATAGTGCAATGGTATGGTGCTGATGCACCAAAAATCAAACACAGGCAAATCTGGCATTTGAATCAATGAGCTTAGGATCTTGGCATGCCTAAGGGGCTCAACTCTTTAACAGGTACTTGCTGATGAGTGATAGAGTGACTGATTGGGTATGTATGGTTTTATGCCACTCTAAGCATGAAACACTCACATTCCCCGACAGTGGTATGTTCTATTGACTGCAAGACTTCAGCAAGACTCAAGGAAAAGACACCGAGTGACAGTAAGTTTAATTATTTTCATGGAGGACCGGGGAAGAATTAAACTTTCAAAATATCCAAAAATAGAAAAAGGCACACATTCATGGTTAGACTGATGTCTGTGCAAAGTTTCATTGAGAAATACTGAATAGCCATTGAGTATGCTCTTGAAGAACAGTACCGATTCCTAAATTATTCCACTTGCGTCAGGGTATAATAATCAGGGATAGGAATGGATATTTTACTTTTCAGCCAATCTCATTAAAATCAGATCTTAGTTCTCGCTATGGCTAAACAAAGATCTGAGGACATCCCATTACGGGTCACGTCAGAACGACCTTTCATCCAACCAATCAGAGCGTCGCTTACCAGATCATGAAAGTTTTCTGATCATGCAACCACGAAATATTTAACACTGGGTATTCCGAACGACAGTTACGGGTTTTATGATTATATCCATTACAATCTAGGCCATCCATAAGCCATTCCAGAATGTTCTTCTTATCAGTTTAAAATATTTTAATCGAGAATACGTCAAAATATGTTTCGAAGCGTAGTCGCCAGTTTGAAACTAGTGTCGTAAAGCTCGAGAAAACTGCCTTCTGATTGGCTAATGTCGATTTCTTGTCAGTCATTTCATTGGTCGGTCAAAATTCGCGAAAGGTCGTTCTGAAGTGATCCGTAATGGGATGTCCTCAGATCTTTGTTTAGCGAGAGCGAAAACTAAGATCTGATTTTAATGAGATTGCTTTTCAGCTGAAACATTTTTGCAATGGAGCTTGGTCTATAATTCGGGGGTGTTTATGGGAGGAGCCATCAGATTTGAACACATTTGTGGTCACTAAAATTCGTGGATCCACGGAAGAGTCTCACCCCTGAATAATACTACCTAGCCAGACACCATGTGAGAAATCAAAACTGTGCCTTCAGCATGACAAACAAACCCCTTAACCACAAGGCTAACCTACTTGCAGTTATCTGTTCCGCACCCATAGAGGTTATCACACGAGTGTGTTTGGGGATGGTAAATATCCTGCATTAGGAATAAACATTGTATTTAGTGAGCCTTGGCGAGCTAAATACATGTTTATTCCTAATACAGGATATTTACCATCCCTAAACACACAAGCGTGATAACCTCTTTATCATATAATGTCATTCTTTAATTCTGTGCGAGTTTTCCTGGAATGCGCTCATTAATATTTATTACGTCACAGGGTAAGTGATGTGTCAGTCGGACAGTGACAGTAGCCAATATAGTTACAACTGAAATCTGTTTCTTATACAGTGGCGAAGCAACACATACACAAAACAACAGTTGTTTTTAATTGTCTTTCGCGGCTATCCATCGGTCTGTCCACTAGAGTAAGTACCCTTGGCAAAAGGGAAGCTACTCTAACCCTAGTCTATGAGACGTCACGGCCACAGTCAGACGTTGTTGACAGTCGGTCTGTCCTGTCATAGTTAAGAAGTGTAGTCAGATGTACACACAGCGACAAAACGAAACAAGGTAACAATTCAAACATATTTTGGCCAAATCCAACTATTTTAATTTGTGGAGAAGGTTTCAGTGAGTGAGTGAGTGAGTGAGTGAGTGAGTGAGTGAGTTGTGTTTTTATCCCGCTTTTAACAGTATTCCAGTCATATTGCGGCGTGTCAGCTCAATGTGGGAGGAAAGCCCGAAGTGATGCAGGTCTCAGACGTTTATCACTTCGGTGAAACCCACGATCACGGGTATGGTGCTGACAAACCTAGAAACATAATCGGGGCGAATCAAGATTCGAACCCACAATCATAGGTGCCTTGCGTGTCCACAGGACGCAATTCTGCACAGCGAATCGCGGCGCCTTAGTCGACTGGGCCACCCGTGCCCCCGGAGAAGGTTTCAAGCTGCAGAGGTCAATAAACACAGATATGGCTACTGATCCCGCTTGGCTAGGCCTCGTGCCCTCGCAAAATTGTTTCGAATTTATATCTCCAAATATATACAAATGCCTTAGCTACGTCACAGTTAAACAGTAATTTTCAGTATATTAGACTGTTATTTTGATAATAATAGCAATTATCCCTGTAGTTTATCCAGATTCCCGATGGTTAATTCTGACTCGATTGCCGAATGACGAGGGCGACGCCATGTTATAAACAGTGAAAGTAGTCCTACTTGACCTTTGATATTTGCATCTCTATCCGCATATGACCCCAACGGATATCATTTTTATGCAATATATTTTTCTGAGGTAATATGTTTGTACTTTTTCAACAAAAGCCTTTAAGTGTGTGACCAAGCTTCATATTGATCACCAAAGTTGATCTAGACCAGTGACATTCAAGAAGTATTGTTTATGTAAATATCTCCAATAAATCTATTATTTTTGCTTTATGATGGCAGCACTTCAAAGATTAGTAATTTTAGATCTTTGAAGATACCTGATGATGACATTTGTTTGTAATTTGTAAAGCTTCTGAAAAATAAGCTTGCTATAGATTGCAGAAATTTCTATATAATTATGGGGGCATGTCTTACTAATTTGAAGAATCTTACTTGTAACTTTTTGCTGCAATTCAGGATGGATTAGTGACATTTCCTTGTGGACTACCACTTAAACATTACATAGATGGCAACTTTTGTGCACTCTTGAATTTTTTTTATTCTAGCCCTGATATTTCTTGTTTTACTATGCAAAAACCCATCTCCATTTTCAGATACTTATGCAATATATTTTTCTGAGGTAATATGTTTTTGTACTTTTTCAACAAAAGCCTTTAAGTGTGTGACCAAGCTTCATATTGATCACCAAAGTTGATCTAGACCAGTGACATTCAAGTAGTATTTTTTATGTAAATATCTCCAATAAATCTATTATTTTTGCTTTATGATGGCAGCACTTCAAAGATTGGTAATTTTAGATCTTTGAAGATACCTGATGATGACATTTGTTTGTAATTTATAAAGCTTATGAAAAACAAGCTTGCTATAGATTGTGGAAATTTCTATATAGTTATGGGGATATGTCTTACTAATTTGAAGAATCTTACTTGTAACTTTTCAGGATCTATTTTCGGGTATTTAATATGCTTTGTTCATAGACTTATGAAAAGGCTCTGAAAACATACTTCTGAGAGAGGCAAGCATCTCCTTTTAAACTGAAAAGGAGTCCCAGGAGGTCCCCAACCTGTGGGAAATCTAGACTTGCTTCATTTAGGGCTATAGCTTAACACGGAGGTAGGTGGAAACTGAAAATATATGGTTCATAGGCTGTGAGACAGACTAATTAAGTTTACTTAATCATAGAGATGATTAATATATGTGAATACAAGATGCAATATTTTGTTTCTTAGAGGACCCGTTGCTTTCTTCCAACATCAGCCCAATCACAACAGAGTTGCCTTTTCTAAAGCAGCCAGGTCACAACAGAGTTGTCTTCTCCTTGGCACATCAGACCAAAAGAGTGTTGTCTTCTCTTAAGCAGCCAGGTCACATCAGAGTTGTCTTCCCTTAGCAGCCATTGTGGCTTCTCATCATTTACACTTGAAATTCTTTGGGTGGGTGGGTGAGTGAGTGGAAGATTTTTTTTAATGCCAGCATATTCCACCTATACTGGATCATATCATATTCTGGATGGATGGATAACATGACCAATGATCCACCCATACGGGAACGGTGACATACCATCAACAGGGTCACCCATGGAGACCAGCTGTAGTCTGCTACTGCTACAACAACTAGAGACCTGTTCTTCCTGGGGTGGGGTTTGATATTACTTCAAAACAACCTTCATCAATAGGCAACAATTCACATCCTTATAACATGAGTAGGCAGAAAGGGCAGTTTTAGTCTTTCTTGAGAAGCATATCAACTCTCATGTCCTATGGGAAGATGAGACAAGGAAATATGAGGTCACAGGCTTTGAGAAAGTTTGTAAGGGAAACGTAAGAGTTTCAGAAGCTTAGTAATTCTTCGCTGAGCAGCCCCCTCCAGGTTTGAGGCTCAAATCAGCTCTTTCATCAAATAATGACTCATCTAGGACTGATGAGTACACAAAACTTCTGTGCAATAATCATAGCCTCAAATTTCACAGCCAAAGCGGATGTAGAAATAATACGTTCCATCTTTCTAAATAGCCGAAGTTCTGAGCTCTATTTAAGGATGCAGCATGTATCATATCATAAGTTTAATTCTTGTCGTAAAAACAGCTTCTGTACCTCCTGTAAATCACATTTACAAACTCGCATCTGAACTGAGATAAACATGCCACTATTGTCAGCATATATACTACTCAAGAGATGTTAAGTATCACCTGATTCTTTATATTACCCTACTTAATCTGGCATGGCATGGCAGATTAACTATAGTAACATGGAAGAATCAGGTGGTCCTTAACCGCATGGCAGATTAACTAAAGTTTTGTGAAAGAATCGGGTTGTAAATTGTTGCTAACAGTGCACTCAGCAATATTCCCTCTGTATCACAACCTCCTGTATGTAATCACAGTCGGACCAGGCAAACCAGTGACTGAAAACATGAGTGAGTGAGTGAGTGAGTGAGTTGGGTTTAACGCTGCTATTAACAATATTCCAGTTATAATGCGGCATGTCAGCTTAATGTGGGAGGAAAGCCTGAAGTAATGCAGGTATCAGACGTTTACCACTTCGGTGAAACCCATGAGCACAGGTATGGTGCTGACAAACCTGGAAACATAATCTGGGTGAACCAGGATTCGAACCCACAATCATAGGTTTCTGGCATGCCCAAGGGATGCAACTCTGCACAGCAATCGCCTTCGACGACTGGGCCACCTGTGCACCCTTGAAAACACGAGCAACAATCAGAGGACAAAGAAGAGCCCAGACAATGTGTCGGACCGTCTGAACCGATTTTGGTCTGGCTCCTTGCATCCTCACAAGTCAGACCGGGAGGATGCTGCAAGATGTTCCCAGTTGTATCTGAGATGCTATACACAAAGACAAGATGAGTACCCATCATATTGCTGCTTGATGGGATTAAAGCCTGAAGTGATGCAGATCTCAGACGTTTACCACTTTGATGAAACCCACAAGAATGGGAATTGTGGAAACAAATCAAGGAACATAATCGGAGCAAAAACTGGGATTCAAACCCACGATTACAGGCTTCTGGCGTACCCAAGGGATGCAACTCTCGGCACCTTAGATGACTAGGCCACTGATCCACCCTTGTGTCATTCAAAATGGACCCATGGTGGTGACAGTGGAGCAAGCAGGAGCCATTATTTGTGGATAGTATCCACCCAAATGAACATACGCAAATGAATTTTCATAATAAAAGGAAGTGAATCAAATACACACACTGTATGTAGTAAAAAATACAACTTACCCTAGTATTATTTCTTTCCGCTTTAAGTTCCGCTATTTCCTCCTCTCTCTCTAGTAAGTGTTCCCTTGCTTGATTTAGTTCCTTGTTTACTGTTGCTAATTCCTGTAAACAAAATATGCAACATGAGTAAACAACCAGGCAACATATTCCAAAACAACACTGTGTCATTAAAAGGGAGTGGACTAGTCCAAGTAATTCAAACACACTTTGTTTGTCTGCCATCAAAAGATGTGACACAAAAAATCGAAGCAGTCATTAAAACCACAATTTCAGTGAAGATTTATTCTTCCCCTGAGGAAATGGGACACAGGGGTCTACTCTTCCCCTGAGGAAATGGGGCACAGGGGTCTACTCTGCCCCTGAGGAAATGGGGTACTGGGGTCTATTGTGCCCTCAAGGGATCACGGGGTACTGGGGTCTACTCTACCCTGAAGGGATCACGGAATACAGGGGTCTATTCTGCCCCTGAGGAAATGGGACACAGGGGTCTACTCTGCCCCTGAGGAAATGGGGCACAGGGGTCTACTCTGCCCCTGAGGAAATGGGGTACTGGGGTCTATTGTGCCCTCAAGGGGTCATAGGGTACTGAGGTCTACTCTACCCCGAAGGGATCATGGAATACAGGGATCTATTCTGCCCCTGAGGAATTGGGGCACAGGGGTCTATTTTGCCCAAAAAGGAATCATTAGGTACTGGGGTCTACTCTGTTCTATAGCATGGGGTACTGGAGTCCTATTCTTCCCTAGAATCCCCCTGGGGTCACAAACAATCATGCATGACATAAGTGGGAGAAATGCGTGCTTATCCATCAGCTGATCCTGCCTTGCTTTAGTGAACCTTCCACTCCATCACCCAACACCCAGTCCGTGAGCAGGAAGTAGTGACAACAGGCCTCAAACCATTGGAAATCAATACAAACGTGAAATATTGGATCATCATATTACAGCCCATAAAAATCATCTGGAGCATACCATATATCAAAATGTGAGAATCAGTGAGAACAGTAGGGAGGTGAGCCCCGGAATAGGACCTGCGCACCAGGCCTTTTTGGACATTTGATCAAATTATAAGACATTTTCAGGGCAGTGAAATTTAAGGTCTTATCAGCTCCAGACTGCCAGATTCAAGGTCTTTTCATGACTGTTTGAATCACGTCTCAGACTTTGTTACAATCAACAGCAGACTTTTCAAAACAGTGAACACCTATAGTATCATTACCCTTGAATGACAATACATCTCATATCATGCCTATCATCACTATTGTAACGCGTTTACAAAAAGATAACAGTGTTCGGCTTTTTCACTTTGAAATATGACACAGTTCAATGGCTACTTGTTATTTATCAGGAATCATAGCTCAGTGATCTACACGTCCGGGCAGGACAGCATTTTTTCTGAGATTTTCTTGTGATCTGTGATATTACGAACCTACTACCACTTTCTCCCAGGCATACTGACGTTCTTCCTCGTGGAGGAATAGAGGACAAAACTGTTCAAAGAATTTATGATAATGTGTTCGCAGCGACAAACAGCTAATGGCCATTCCGTTCTATGATGCCCCCACTTCTTTCAGGGTCTTACAATAACAGTCATTTCAAGTTAACAATGGCTTAGAATTTCTATTTTTCCATAGCTTATTTCCTCTAGTTTGGCTATATTTAAACAGATAATTGCCTAGGGCTGGTGCCATGACCATTCTGTGAGACAGAAAGGTTAAAATGGCAGGTATACACTCCGATAAATTGCTTGGTTGGGTTATTGATAACGTATGTTCGGCAATGCTTGATTTATCGGACATGAGCTCATAGGGCATATTTCCTATCACATGAACAAGCAGTCACAAGATCTGCCAGGACTAATGCATCACGCTCAGGCCTCAGCACTGGGTGACCTTACATGGCAGTCAACTAGTCCGCCTATCAAATTGAACTAATTAGTGTATGGCAATATACTCTTATCGTTCTATGATTTTTGTGACTTTCTTTGAAGTATTTCAGCCAATGTGACAGATGAGTGGTTTTAATACATTTTCATGTATTTGATCTACTTTAGTATTTGTTTAATGAAATTAAAATCAAATCATAACAATGCATTATGTTATGAAAAGATGGCTAGCCCTTCTGGTTAGTTGAGAAGAACAGAAAGTTTCTTTATCAAGTGACAATTACGTCACCACTTCATTCATCAAATGCACATTGTATCAGCCTATCTAGTCAGGTTCACAGCTAAGATTTCAATTTCTAGAAGCATTGGGGAAAACTTATTTCCTGTGAAAATGTTGGTATCAAAGTTTAGCTAAATGCCAACATATATTTCAATGATACCAGTTAAAGTTAAAAGAGAAATTCCAGATATTGTGAAAATTGACACGAACATGTTCAATACCAGCAATGGTATTCCCCAAACCCATATAATATTTCACTAGCCTCAAGCAAACAGGCTACAGTAGAGTCAAGTTTTGAGCCCTGGGCAACAGGAATAATCTTGACCTGGGTGCTGTTGTACAAAACAACCTTATCACTTTGGTCGTCGAAAGTCTATGTTAAGGTATGGGAGTTACGATCACTTTAGCGCTAAGATCGCTTTGTACAACAGCACCCTGAACAACGCAGCAGCCTGCAACTTTAGCCACTAGTCTGGAGCATGATACAAGTAAACTTTGGTTTGATCTGGTATGCTCAGCTAAGAAAAGTCAATATACTTATAAGTTTTCTCCTGAAAATGATACCAAGAGACAATTTCCGATAAATCGCCTGAGTCCCAAACTGCTTCACGGTATACAGAAGCAAGTATAATGTAAAATTAACTATAAGACTTGGACCAATTTCCCTATCTCACCTGGGCCCAACCACTCTTTTGGGTCCACCCACTTTGGGGTCCACCCACTTTAGGGTCCACCCACTCTTTTGGGTCCACCCACTTAAGGGTCCACCCACTCTTTTGGGTCTACCCAAGAACTTCAAGAACAGCAAACCAACAGCTGCGATACAACTCCTGTGTCCTCTACTAATTTGAAGAATCAAGATGTTTAAATATTTGATGAAGTCAAGACGTTTTCAATTTCTGTGTCTGGTTTAGGGTATGGGTCTCCCTAATGTCCAAGAACAACTGACACTGCTACAGTGTCCCACTCTGGTTACAAAATCAACATGGCTATATATTGTCAACTCTAAGACTTCTTTATCCTAACATTTTATGGGCATACCTATGTTCAAAAACAATACACTACACTTTGCAATAAAACTTCATATCATAATTTGTGATAATTTCATCTTGGACATGATATAGATCTACTCTATGTTCACGAACACCAGGATAACATTGACAACACACCCATGTTCACACAACAAAATAGAATCCAGGTACAACTTGTGATAATTTCTACATATCACAAGGACAGTGTATAGATCTCCCCTACAGTTCTCCCCTATGTTCAAGAAAGCTTGCCGTAAAGGTGACTATGCTTGTCGTAAGAGGCGACTATGCGTGTCGTAAGATGCGACTAACGGGGTTGGGTGGTCAGGTACAACTTGTGATAATTTCTAAATGTCGTCAAGGACAGCTTATAGATTTCCTCTACAGTTCTCCCCTATGTTCAAGAATGCTTGCCGTAAAGGTGACTATGCTTGTCGTAAGAGGCGACTATGCTTGTGGAAGAGGCGACTATGCTTGTCGTAAGAGGCGACTAACGGGATCGGGTGGTCAGGCTCGCTGACTTGGTTGATGCATATCATCGATCACAATTGCATGGAACGATGCTCATAATATTAATCCCTTGATTGTCTGGTCCAGACTCAATTATTTACAGACTACTGTCATGTAGCTGGAATATTGCTGAGTGCGGCGTTAACAAACCAACCAACCAACCAACCAACCAACTACGTTCAAGAACAGTTCAACATAGACCATACACCTTTGCATTACAGAATCCAGATGCAGCTTGTGCTAATTTCGACATCTTGTCTTCTCATGCTTTGAGATTAGTAACATCCACAAGGACGTGACATACCCTTGTGGACTGCACCTTTAACCCTTAGGTAGATGTCAACTCTAGAGTAGACCATTGGCGCAGTCTAGATAAAGACAAACTAACTCTGCTTGTTTCACCCATGTTCAACCAACACCAGTCCAACAGTTATACAACATGTCCGTGTTGCACAGCATTAGGGAATCCCAATGCCTGTAAACATTGTGATGGGGAGCAAGAGCCTGCCCTCCCCTCAGCCACAAGCCAGAACCTCAGTAATATCACTAATCACCATTACCTAGTCGTCCTGTGGGACGATGCATTCTATCAGCATAGAGATGTCCATCTTCTGCCTTGTCTCTACCAATGCCCAAATGTCACTTATCCTCAATTAGGATCAATTTAGCCGACTCCAGCCAACAGAGAACAACCTAACGTCTATCACCCAACCGAAGCCCCTTTGATGGTTTGGTGCGATTGTTTCTCATTAAACACAATGCATTGACTCTACCAATATCCACAGCATAATTGTTGGAAACAGACCAGGAAACACTGATGAGCTCCTTCACTGTGTCAATGTTTGCATTGCCCATCAGGGTTGTCCCAACAAAACACACAGAGCAATTCCTGGACCTCAGCCCTGCATCAGTGGCACTGCCAGCGGTTGTAACAGGATCAGGGTGCAAAGGACGCTTTAAGTTTCAGATATGCCAATCATCAGTGGAATATTGCTTTGACACTGTTTGTGGACTTGAACTCTGTGATCTTTGTGGACATGAATATGGCTATATCGGTCAGATTTGGAGGTGTAGATGAACAAGATGGGGTTTCAATCATTGCCTTTGCTCTTGGTGGTGCTTGTTGCATGAGCACTGGTTCAATGTTAGATGTATTGTATCAGACACCCTGTGTCATATGACCTATCAGAAAACTTGTGTCATGTGGCCTATCAGAAAACTTGTGTCATGACCTATTGGACACCTGTGTCTTGTGACCTATCAGAAAACTTGTGTCATGACCGATTGGACACCTGTGTCATGTGACCTATCAGAAAACTTGTGTCATGTGGCCTATCAGACACCTGTGTCACGTGGCCTATCAGAAAACTTGTGTTGTGACCTATTGGACACCTGTGTCATGTGACCTATCAGAAAACTTGTGTCATGACCTATTGGACACCAGTGTCATGTGACCTATCAGAAAACTTGTGTCATGACCTATTGGACACCTGAAGCCCCATATCATCATCACCTTATTAGACAGGAGACTCACAGTATTATTAACCTATGAGATATTGCCTGTAATGAATCAGCGGTTTTGGGTTTTAAACCGCTTTTAGGTATATTCAAGCAATACCACAGCTAGTGAACACCAAAATAGGCTTCACATTTTGTTCCCATGTGGGGAACTAAAGCCAGGCTTTTGGCATAAAGGACAAATGCTTTAACAACTAGGCTTCACTCCACCATCTCTCTTAATTGTCTGTACCATTTGATATTAGATTGACTGCATCATTTGACCTATTGAATTGCCAGTAGAATGACCTATTAGACAGCCAGTATCATGCGATCTAACAGACCTTCTATATCTTTTGACCAATCAGAAAGCCTGTATGTCACTTATCAGGCAGTCTGTATAATTTGACCTATCAGAGACTATATCATTTAACCTTATCAAATCTATTTATTATTAATATCCTTCTCGTTATCTCACCAAAAACAGTAGCCTTGTGTTAATTGTCAGTCATCTATTTGTACAAGCACATTTGTATACTTTGTTCCTCAGACTATGCTGGTGTCTAGGTGATATACAAAATACATCAGGTGAGGCAATATGAGGTTGAATGGAGTTTAACGTCATTAAAGTTTATTGCACGTATATAGCAACGTACATGGACGTGTGTGTGACTGCTTGTACCAGTATTGACTTATGTCGCTTTTGTAGTGCAAGCCCAGAGATACCATGCCGCAGCATAACATGGACACCCCACACAGACGTGTATACAGACCAGTCCTTGTCTTATCCTATTAATGTTGAGCGCCAGGCAGGGAAACAACAAGAACCAAGTCCTTTGTTACGATGAGAACAATTAACCTTTCACTCTCTGGGAAGATGCTGAAAGTTCCTACTAGACAGACAGGGAGGTAGGAACAAATTTGACCTGTTTCTACTGAAGCGTTACCAGTCACAACAGGTAGCTATTCAGGAAATTCGGGGTATGTTGACACGCTATCAAACAGGTCACCGAGCCCCATGACCTGATTCATTAAGGTATGGCCAAACAGGTGCTAGGGACCTTTTTTAACCCGGAATTCCCATGGGGCTAAATGGTTGGTTCCTTCGATATAAAAGGCAACACCTGCTCTACATTCTCAACAGCACCTGGTGTGCATAAACGTGTAACAGTTAACAACTAGTTATTGTTGAGTAAACTGATACCAATACAGGGCCCCAAAGAGCAATAAATTTGTCAGTTTCAACAGCCTGTGTAATGACTAGATTTTTAATAAAGTGAAGTGAAATGGGGTTTAACATTAGGGCTGGGATGATACGATCTGATATGCATCACGATGCCTTGCTCACGATCCGATACGTATCGCGATACTTGCATGTGCACTTATCTGCGGTGCATAAGCCATCTTTTTCATGGACAGGATTGCCAAATACCTGGCACACTAAGAATTAACAGTTGGCAGTGTCAGGTATGGTGCAATGGATGAAAATGTTTACATTTTCACTTCTCATTTTCACTAATAATTAGTGTTTGGTGTAACACTTATTCAAGACAACATTCAAAGAAAGAAACAATACTTTTTACTTGGTGTGAGCACCGGTGCTTCGGTGTATCGTCCAACCACTATATACATTATTGCACTTATAATGAACATGCTTGTAGGTGTATGTCTGTGTGAGTGAGTGAGTGAGTGAGTGAGTGAGTGAGCGAGCTAGCAAGTTTTCGTTAGTGGGCTAGTGTTTGGATGAGTAAGTAAGACAACAGATGCATTTGTGAAAACGGGAGATGTTGTATTCTGCAATCAGAAATGTTTCATTTTTATCACAGCAACCGATACTCATTTTGGGGTCTAACAGTAAAACAATGGAAGACAGCAAGGACAACGACAACACAAATTCAGCCTGGTAACACAACCTGAATGTCATCATGACTGACTCATGGTGCGGTGTGCTGACTTCTTCCACCTTGGAATCTCCACAAGGGCCCTATGCTTGAAGAGTCAATTTGTCAAAAGAGTCAAACAATATGCTCCATTGTAACAGAAATAAAAAGATAGAGTGTGACATCCGAAAAAAGTCAGCTTACTTCATTGTTTCCTAAAGGTCAGTCTGGAGATTTAAACTTGAGCATGTAATTCCTTATCATGCTACTCAGACAAATATCAAGTAAAAAATGGAAAATATTCCCTTTGATTTAACATTGGTAAGCCTTTATTAATCCTTGGGTGTGTGTTCATGACTATTTACACAGAAAATTAAATCAACTTTGTGGAAGAGACAATAATGAGCTTTGATATTAGAAAATCAATGCCTGGACCGGACCATCCACAGTATACTTCATATAAAGTATCACTGACAATCAGTCTTGGCCTATTATTAAAAAATAAAATGATTGCATTGCTTAGTGACACATGTTCATCTTGACCCAGCAATGTCACTAAACAGAAATAGATGGTCTATGTAGGTATTTGTTGCATCAGCAAAAATAATGCCATGTCAGCAATTTTCAAACTGCTCTTCACAATATCAATGTAGAATCGATGATGGATTGAAAAAATGTTCATATTAGATGTAGGAGAGATTCACAATAGTTTTTATTACATATAAGGGATATATATAATTAATATTAGGGGGTATATTGATTTATCTGTGCAATGGTGCTCAGCTCATGACGGTGGTATGTAAATAATCAAGTCTAGACCAGACAGTCTAGTGATTGATATTGCGGACAACGATCCAAGTAATGAACAAGTTCTCAGCTTCACTTTCTGACCAATATGGTTGCCTCTTACGTGCAGCATAGGTTGCTGGGGACCATTCTAACCTAGAATTGCCACTGATATATCATGCTTCAGTTTGGACATGGATACTCCACTCAGCCAGAGTCTACTGACCCTGAGCCGACCATTCCTTGTTTAAGCCCCTTAATGCCGAGTGCCAGGCAGGTAAACAACAAGTACCATATCTTAATGTCTTTTGGTACGACCCACCAACCTTCCTCTCTCGGGGCAGACACTCTATCCACTATAACTTGGAAGTGATCCTTTAAGCAACAAGTGTTACAACTCCCATAATACATGGTAAATATAATTAGCTGTGTAAGTACTGCTAGTATCAGTACTTGTCAAGAGGGGGCACGGGTGGCCCAGTCGTCTGCGGTGCTGCGGTGCTGCGATTCGCTGTGCAGAGTTGAGTCCCTTGGCCACGCCAGAAACCTATGATTGTGGGTTCAAATTCCGGTTCGCCCCGATTACGTTTCTAGGTTTGTCAGCACCATACCTGTGCTCGTGGGTTTCACCGAACTGGTAAACGTCGGAGACCTGCACCACTTCGGGCTTTCCTCTCACATTAAGCTGACACGCCGCGATATAACTGGAATAGTGTTAAAACTCACTTACTTACTTGTCAAGATGTTTTGTGATACATACTGTGACACTTCATACGGCAATACATTAATACTACAATCTATTGTTACACTCCTTCCAATAATTAATGTTTCTGCTAAAACTTTTGACTACTACCGTATTCGACGTAATAAGCGCCCACGGCAATATTTGCTAATATATTAGCTGGTGAACAATCCCAATTAGCACCCCTTCCGATTGATCAATATACACAAGACGTATTTATTCGTGTATAATACTCACTCGTGGGTTATATGCACCCTTAATTATGGGCAATTAAATTCGGGAAAATATATCTGTCATGTATGATACGCACATACTTTTCTTTTGTATCATTTCAGGCTGTCAGCATAAACTACGAAATTTACAATTTTTTTAACTCTGTTTTTGTCTCACCAAAATTATATTCTAATAAGAGCTCCCTATTTCTAATTTTGAGAGCGCCCCGGGCGCTTATTACGTCAAATACGATAATTAGTGTTTGGTGTAACAGTTATTAAAGCAAACATTTAAGGTAAGAATCGATACTTTTTACTTAATGTGTGACTGTGATTGATCCACCGATGCATTGGTGTATCATCCGCCTACTACCCAATCGCTAACCAACTATAATAAAAAGTTGAGTACATCCGAATATTTCCTACAGTTGATTTTCGAACGCAAATGATTCCTATCACTACTTCAAACCTTGGAACCCTGAGAACCTTTGTACTTTCCATCCGTCTCTGCACGACTAATGATCTGAATCGCTGCGTCACAGTAAATTCTATTTACCTCACACATTCAACAGCATCAGCCATGTGTTGATCTATGTGAGGTGTGATGGCAATCTAAGATTAACTCCAAGATAGATGTGAGAGTATGTGAGCAATGGTGGGAACTGTCCAACACAATGGGGGATGTTTATCCATATCTCGATCAATATTGTTAGAACACGTCAACTTCTGAATAATTGCTGAGGATACCTACAGAAGTGTACCCATGGGGACACGGCATCAATGATGCATGCAGGAGTAACAGGATTACAAGGTGCTCTGTTATGGGAGTAGGAACGGAATAACTAAGCCATGGAATAACTGAGGGGTGTGGGATGTGCAAAAATGTAAGGGCGTGGAGTAACAAGGGTGCATGGAGTAACAGACGGACATGGAATAACGGGTGTGGAGTAATGAAGGGGCATGGAATAATGGGTGTGGAGTAACGGAGGGGCACGGAATAATGGGTGTGGAGTAATAAAGGGGCATGGAATAACTGGTGTGGAATAACGGAGGGGCATGGAATAACGGGTGTGGAATAACTCAGGGGCATGGAGTAATGGGTGTGGAGTAATGGGTGTGGAGTAATGAAGGGGCATGGAATAACGGGTGTGGAATAACGGAGGGGCATGGAGTAATGGATGTGGAGTAATAAAGGGGCATGGAATAACGGGTGTGGAATAACGGAGGGGCATGGAGTAATGGGTGTGGAGTAATGAAGGGGCATGGAATAATGGGTGTGGAGTAATGGAAGCACATGAACAACAGAAGAATGTGGAGTAATGAAGGGGCATGGAATAATGGATATGGGGTAACGGAAGCGCATGAACAACAGAGGGGTCGTAAATAATGGATGTGCATGAAACTACAGGAGTGTGTTTAGTAACGGAGGGACCTTGAACAACAGAAGCGTGTTTAGTAACGGAGGGACCTGGAACAACAGAAGTGTGTTTAGGAACGGAGGGACCTTGAACAACAGAAGCGTGTTTAGTAACGGAGGGACCTGGAACAACAGAAGTGTGTTTAGGAACGGAGGGTCCTGGAACAACAGAAGCGTGTTTAGTAACGGAGGGACCTGGAACAACAGAAGTGTGTTTAGGAACGGAGGGTCCTGGAACAACAGAAGCGTGTTTAGTAACGGAGGGACCTGGAACAACAGAAGTGTGTTTAGGAACGGAGGGTCCTGGAACAACAGAAGTGTGTTTAGGAACGGAGGGTCCTGGAACAACAGAAGCGTGTTTAGTAACGGAGGGACCTTGAACAACAGAAGTGTGTTTAGGAACGGAGGGTTCTGGAACAACAGAAATGTGTTTAGTAACGGAGGGACCTGGAACAACAGAAGTGTGTTTAGGAACGGAGGGTCCTGGAACAACAGAAGCGTGTTTAGTAACGGAGGGACCTGGAACAACAGAAGTGTGTTTAGGAACGGAGGGACCTTGAACAACAGAAGTGTGTTTAGGAACGGAGGGTTCTGGAACAACAGAAATGTGTTTAGTAACGGAGGGACATGGACAAGTGACTGTAGTACCTGGATCACATCACAGGAATGGACTAATAGAGGGGGAGTTATGAATAGGCATGCTCATGTAGGAAGAAAAAGTAAATGTAGATTTACACCACAGTCAGCAACATTCCAGCCTTTAAACACTGCCTTGTGTATAAAAATGTACTGGTTGCAGATTGTAATGGGCTCCTGTTAATATAGTTATATAGCGGATAGTGTCATTGATGTGATAAACCAATCCAATATACTTGGTATCACAATCCAAAATATAAGCAAATGAGGTGATTACAGTTAATAAGATACATACATCAATGTCTTCTTACTCGATAAAAAATATCTCCACAATTATACATTTCAGATGTCAATGCTTCTGTAAACAAACATGGCCGAAAATCATTCACTACATCATACAATATTCACTCAGGCATTTTTTAACACACAGTTTTTAAAGTTAATTAAAATACCTCACTACTTTGGAATATTTTAAGAATGAAATCATATCATAAAGAAATTAATATCCTTATGTGTGTCTCTGTATCTTAATTTTTCAATGGCTAGCATCAAACAATTTTTTATTCCTAAATGATAATGATGATATGGAAACACATCAATAATCTCTGCTCTACAGCATCTTCCTTTCAAGCCCTGCAATGTTCTGTGCTGTTTCTGTTTAAACAGAGCGATGTTTTCAGGCAGATACTACTGGTACTACAACAGAACATGACCAATTCTCTAAGTAGCACTTCTTGTACATTTCCGCAGGGACATGATTTCAGGCAATGTATCAAAACAAAGACATCCATGTAAAAAACACAGATTTTTTTAATCAGTTCTTAAGTGATGAGACTATGTCGTGGCTGACATTGTGTGGTAATAAAGTATACAATGTTCACTCAGATATTCAACCCCAAACGAGGAGCATTCACATGGAGTAGTGTCTTTATACATCTGACAATAGTGTTTCAAATTAAAACTCAAAGTCCAGGGGTCCCTAACGTTAATACTGTATTGGGCGTAATAAGCGTCCATGGCGACATTTGCTAGTATATTGGCTAGTGGACAATCCCAATTAGTACCCATCCCGATTGATCAACGTACACAAGACCTAATCATTCGTGTATAATACCCAATCGTGTGTAATATGCACCCTTAATTGAGGGCAATTAAATTCTGGAAAAATATATCTGTCGTATATAAACATTTCAGGCTGTCAGCATAAACCACGAAATATATTATTCAACTCTGTTTTTTTTCCACCAAAATAATATTCTAATAAGAGCCTCCTATTTCTAATTTTGAGAGCACCCTGGGCGCTTATTACGTCAAATACGGTAGTTAAAAATGTAACCCGCTTAATTTTGAACACTGCATCAATCTATCAGGGATTTACTTTGGATTCCAAACCAAGTGCTCTGTAATTGTTCAAAATTGGAACTTTTTCATTAAGTCCTTATTTTCTCAAATTCTGAGATATTTTGACACTGAATTTTAACACTGCATACAAATCAATAATGTTAAATTAAACATTTAAGCTTCTTCCACTATATTGGTCCTGAAATACCAATGTTTAGTCATAAACATCACAGCATGAATTGGGAAACTTTTAATTATAATTTGTGAATTTATACAGACATTTGCTGCAGAATTTGGGCCACACTGGTATCTGGTCAGGGTCTACATATATCCCTGCCTATTATCTTTTAAACAGATGCCAAATCATATTTTAAATAAGAAGCCAAAGATCTAATTCTAATCAGCTCCCAGCGCACTGTTTATTCCAGTATAGAGGCAAGTATGTTCTATCAAATCAGTCCATGTCCTATTTTTCACAGTATACGAAAAAAAACCTAGAATTTGGGAGAAAGCTGGTAGTCATTCTCGGTTTCCACTAGTCCAAGGTCTAGCAGACTAGTGGCTACACCCAACTTTCAACAGGTGTCATAGATTTACAATCTAAAAATTTAGCCACTGGTCCATAGCCCAGGCCAAGTAAAATTTCTAACGGGCTGGTTAGAACAGCCAATCATAATCCATACATGAACACTAAAAATCTGCAGATGTTACACAAGACAAATTCAGACCAGTAGGCACAAAAATGTTTGGCACAGATGGATTTAACTCTATAACAAGGTAAGTGAGGAAGATTTTCTGATAACTCATATGAGGGAATGAGTGAGGGAGTTGGGTTTAAAGCTTCTCTGTATGATGGTTGTTTCATGAAGCACTCGGCAATATTCCAGCTATATAATCGAGTCTGGACCAGACAATCCAGTGACTGACATCATGAGCATAATGCTTGTTTGAACAGTGTATCACCACATAGTGGGAGGAACGTGCAGAGTGGGGCCAGTGATTGACATTCACCCCTAGGGCGAAACCCTCGCCCATGAATAGTCCCGACAACCAACGATCAGGCATAGGGCAAATACAGGAATCAAATCAACGAACAGCAGATCTTGACGTGATTGCTGCTCCTATTATCAATCACTGTTTTTCCTGGCCCTGGTAAGATAATTTACAGACCGACGCGAAAACAGCACAGAACAACATTCACTCATTCTCACTGTCCATATAGTAATTGTTTCCTTGTATTTTGACCGTGAAATGTCCATTCTGTTGACCAGGTTTGTCTGTGAGATTGACATATCACCACTCCCCATCACAATCTGGCTCTGATCTTTATAATGATGTGGTATTTGTTGGTATCCTGAATTATGGCAAAACCTTGCCAATTCTGGATCTGCAATATCATAAATATTTCATAACGCCTGTTACAGAATGCAATGCTCTTTGGAGATTGGCTGTTTTTTGCCAATCTGTTATTACAGCCTTTGCCATCAATTAACAAACAACAGTAGACCAAGTTCCAAACTCATTTGCCACAAGACGTAGAATATGCTGATTAATACGTCAGCATTCTAAGCCAAAATACCCTGTCAAATACCCACACTCTCTGGCCTGAAAGAACGAACCCTGGCAAATATGCCATGTCCATAAAAGCCATATTTCAAATTTCATCATTTTGGCAAACAAGTTGATTTAAATGTACCTACTGTCTGCTCTTCAAACAAAATAAAGCCTTTCAATTTTATTTTATTGCATGATATTAAATCTGAAAGTCTTTCTGTGAACGACAGGGCTTAAATCGACCACTTAAATTGTTTGATTTCTAGATAGAAGAGAACCCCAATATGGTGCCCCTGCTAGGTATTGGATTGACAAACATAATAATTATGGTATTCCTACAGTTTCCAACTGCCAGGGTTATAGATTGTGGTGATTCCTAAGTGAGCTACTTAATATCAGTATGAGATTAGAGGATTGTCCCCACTGACGAGTTCTTGCAGAAATGGCAGCTCATAATGACATCCGTTATTAGAGACCCATGCATGGCAACATGCTGGTTTACTGCATGTGTTTTCAAACAACACCAGGCTTCAAAATTCATTTTATTTTCATTAGTCCACAAAAATCATGTGCTTTTGAGTTGCAATCTACTTAATGGTAAAAGTGGTTGTTCGCAAGAAAACACCACATCCTTCCTGAAATGTTAATTTCAAATACGTATTGCATTTATTAACACATAGCGAGGTGAGGTGAGATGAAATGGGGTTTAACATAGCATCCAAGATTATTGCATTTATATAGCGACATGCATGCACATGGTTGGGTGTGGCTTCTTGTACTAGTCCTGACTAATGCCAATTTTAGAGTGCTAGCCATGCTGGTGATACCATGCCACAGTTTAACATGAATTCCCTACTCAGACACATTATACTAACACCGAGCCAACCAGTATAATATTTGAATTAGTGAGTATGGTTTTACGCCGCTTTTACCTATATATCAGAAATATCACTGCAAGGGGCCAGGACACCAGAAATGGGCCCCACACATTGTACCCATGTGAGAAATACAACCCAGGCATTCAGCATGACGAGCGAACACTTTAACCACGAGGCTACCCCACCGCCCCTAAAATAATATTTCAAGTTATTCCCAATTTCAACCAAAATTTGTCATCAACAGGTGATTAATGAAATAATTAATAACTAAACATTTGTCTCCGAAAAAACAACAATATTCAACAACACCAACATGAATTGCAAATACAAGAACATGGTAAATAACATTGCTATTTCAATTCCTCACTGTAGTACAAAAACAACCAGTCCAGAAATTGGGCATGGAGTGAGTGAGTGAGTGAGTGAGTGAGTGAGTGAGTGAGTGAGTGAGTGGGTATGGTTTTACGCCGCTTTTAGCAATATTCCAGCAATATCACGGCGTGGGACACCAGAAATGGGCTTCACACATTGTACCCATGTCGGGAATCGAACCCAGGTTTTCGGCGTGACGAGCGAATGCTTTAACCACTAGGCTACCCGACCGCCCCGGGCATGAAGTGAAGGGGTCCTTGCCATAACTCAAGTTATAAGGGGTCCCTCGATTCAAATACGGTAAGAGACCTGAACTACCTCCCATAACTTCGATACGTTAACCCTCAGCAACTTCCTTAATTTCGAACACTTCAAGATGAAGGCTTTGGATAGTGAATAAACAACTCAGAACGCAGAGATCCCTAATTGTAAAATATAAGTCATTTAAGGAAGACTTACAAAACCTACATTTTCAATATACAGACGGAAAGCAGTTCCATCTTGAATCATGTTCACATGCACAAGCATTGAAACAGCCAGTTACTCAAATCATCTTCATCAAACCTAACACCTTTGACAAAAATGTCAACCCAACACAAGGAATATACTGAATTCAGTCTATTTCGATCTCCTGGTAAGTAAATAACGCTAAGTGTGCTGGGTACCAGCATGGCATGACAGGCTAGGTGGGAAGATACACGACAAAATGTCAAGGAGCTCACCTTTAAACTTTTCAACTATCACGACCGAGTATGTTCAGTGCATCTCACAACTAAACTCACTGCACTGAAATTCTTGGTTTTCCTGTGCAGCATACATTGTATGGCGACCTACTCAAACTAACTTGTCACCAAAAATGTGTAACTATAAAACAACCAGTTTGATCCCATGCACTGTAGCTCACCTTGATATGTCAACACCTTAAAAATGGCAACAAAAATTTAGAAAAAGTTGACTTTTATTAGGGTGAGCTAAAACATTCGGCATTCGTTCATTCCTCTGAAGCAGCATAAACCATTGAAATAGTGGGCAAGTGGGAATATCTTATTATGACAGTATTATGTAGGCACATGATTCGGAAGCGATGGATCTATCATGCATAATATACAGTATTAAACACCTACAGAAATATCCTCCTACTCGGAGGACGCATTAGGCAAACTACTGGGAGTAAGGCGAAGCGAAATGGGGTTAAAGGTCACATCAAGATTATTGCACTTAGAAAGCGATGTGCATGCATATCTGTGTAATTTGTGTGTGACTGCTTGTATTAGTCCGGACAAGTGCCAGTTTTATAGTGCTAGCCCACTGAGATATCATGCCGCAGTTCAACATGAATGCCCCACTTCCACACAGTATACTGACTCCGAGGGGACCAGTCCTTTTTTTCGCCCCTTAATGCCGAGCACCAGGCAAGGTAACAACAAGTACCATCTTTTAACATCTTTTGGTATGACGCGGCCGGGGATTGAACCCTGACCCTCTGCTGTATCCACTAGACCACAGAGGTGGTCCACTATTGTAAGTGATACAAGCAGAAATATCTTCACACTGGAAGATGCATGGGGCACAGAGTGATATGTTTACTCAATGTCGAACATGAGGAGGTCACTCACGGCTAAGTCTTCCCATCGCATTCTACATCTCAGTGATCTGTGTTAGCTTCATTTTTCAGACATTTCAACATCATCAATCAGACACATCGTGCCAGGACTAAATATCTGTACATCTAATATTTGTATTGGATGATTTTATGTTTTGACAACAGCTCTATCAACGTGACTAAAACTTCATCATGTTCAGAGCATCAGTTACTATCTGAGACTGAGACTGAAAGCCCTTGTCACAACCCTAATGTTAAAAGTGAAAGTCCTTGGATTCAAAAACTGTAGCAACACATGTCTAGCACCACGATTGATTGATTGATTGATTGATTGTGAGTGAGTTTGGTTCAATGCTGCTTTGAACAGTATTCCAGTTATATCACGGTGTGTCACCTCGATGTGGGAGGAAAGCCTGAAGTGATGCAGGTCTTGAACGTTTACCACTTTGGTGAAACACACAACATCATGAGCATTGATCTACCCAATTGGGATACGATGACATGCATCAATCAAGTCTTCGAGTCTGACCACCCAATCCCATTAGTCGCCTCTTAAGACAAGCACAGGTTGCTGAAGACCAATTCTAAACCGGATCTTCATGGATATTATTTGCAGCAGATTTTAGTTTTAATATAAAGACTTTTACAAACATACCCGACACAACTGAATAAAATTTACTTGACCCAGCCTTTGGATTAGTGACTATAGTCAAATACTATGAGAACTAAAGGATACATGAAAATGTACACATATTCAACACCTTTCTGATCAATCACTTTTAATCACATTCACACTCATTTATAAATCCTCTAAACTGATTTCTTTTGAAGACAAATTTAGTTCATTCCTTCCACCATAAACAACACTGCCTCAGGTTTCAGGGAAAAAAACACAGCCATCAGTGAACAAATTTGTAGACAGATGAGAGTCTTCATCTCGCCACTTACTTGAATAAACTTCTTCAAATGCCTGGAATCCTCCCTCTTCAAGTACGCTACCACATAATCCAAACCTCGCAGTCGTACATCCAAATGCACATTAAATCCGTTGGCCATTGATAATTCTTACTGGCTGAGAATAAATATCACTAAAACTCTCCTCCGCAACAGAAGATCTGAATCCTCGTATTCCCAAGCATCCTGTTATAATCCCTGCCTGCACAACCATCTACAACAGTGGTAATCCCTCCAGGAGGATACAACGCTATATACACCTGACAAACCACCACAGATAAAAACACAGATTTGCATGGCTTGCTAATCGCCTACACTGAGTTCCTCTCACACAAAACAAAATTGTCAAATATCAAAAAGAAAAACTACATACAAACCCTTAAATCAAAACAAAAAATACCATTCATACACTCAGCAAACTCCATCTGTTTGTTTATCTAGTGAAACAATTCCACACAAAGTTGAAACACCTATCTTGATGTCCAAGATATGACGAGGATGAAGATGGATGCTCGTTTCACTTCCTTCACTGAAATCACTTCCATTGGAATATGACAGTTTAAAGACAAAAGCAACACGACAATAATCCGTCAACAGATGACGAGCAATGTTGACTATATATTGACGAGCAGTATCTCCCAGCTAGGCTATATCACTGTACCTATATCACATGTGTCTACTAGCACTCAACACAAGACCAATCAATACGCAAGGTTTTATTATGTGCACCCATCATGAAAATTTAACAGCCAACATCCATGGTACCTCAAGTGGGCTGTGCCATTTAATGTCTCCACGGCAACCGTACACAGCCTTGTCCAATGAGGCAGCGGCGAGTGGTTGTAGTGACGTATTTGTGGGGTCTACCATTAGCACTGCAGTGTAGCTGGAGAGCTGTGTCAGCTGTTAAAGGTTTCGCTGACTTCCAACAACAATATTGTCCACACTGGCTCTCAACAGTCTGCCCGAAGCCACGTTTCCAAAAAATAAAACGTTGATCAAAGACTTTGTGAAACAGTTGGTGCGCTGAATAATATCAATATCATTGATTGGTGAAATACGCAAGTGAGAAATAGCTATTCTTTGGCTCAGTTGTATCGCTGCTAAATTAGAGTGAAGCTAAACAACTGCAGTGAATAAAACGCTCGGACTCTTTCAGGTTAGTGAGAATGGGGCATCATTTAACATGCTGGAATGTGGTATCAGTCAGTCATTGGCTCACCTTCATCCTTGGCAGGAAGGACCTGCAGTTTAAAAAGTCATCTAAACAACATTTACTGCTGCTAACTTAACTGCAGAAGTTCATTCAAAAGTTTGGAGGGGGCATAAAAATCACTCCCTTCACCATAATGATTTCAAAGGGAAAGATCTCAGCCAATCATTTAATCATGATGCTGGCAAATTGTACTGTTAACTTTATTTTGCGAAGGACAATGGTCTGACAGATAGGAATAAGATATGGATGCTGCAGTTCTGGAAGGATTGTTTCATGACTAACTTTTTCATCAAGTACCATAATGCAGATATGTTGTTGTAAGCGAACAGCATTTTCAGCCATTTAACTGACTAAATACTTGCCCTGAACTTGAGACTACGAGTCACTTTCAGCTGAACTTGACTATTAGAAAATGAGCTTACTACACCAAACGTAATTTTATGAGAATCAAGCTTTGGACTAGTGGCTAAAGTCGCAGGTTGAGCTAGGATGTCATGTCAATCATGTCAGCTTGGATGTCAAGTCAATCATGTCAGCTAGGATGTCATGTCAATCATGTCAGCTAGGATGTCATGTCAATCATGTCAGCTTGGATGTCATGTTTATAATGTCAGCTTTGATGTCATGTCAATCGTGTCAGCTCGGATGTCATGTCAATCATGTCAGCTTGGATGTCATGTCAATTGTGTCAGCTTAGATGTCATGTCATTCATGTCAGCATAGATGTCATGTTTATCATTTCAGATTGGATGTCATGACAATCATGTCAGCATTGATGTCATGTAAATCGTGTCAGCTTAGATGTCATGTCATTCATGTCAGCATTGATGTCATGTTAAACATGTCAGCTTGGATGTCATGTCAATCATGTCAGCTTGGATGTCATGTCAATCGTGTCAGCTTAGATGTCATGTCATTCATGTCAGCTTGGATGTCATGTCAATCGTGTCAGCTAGGATGTCATGTCAATCATGTTAGCTTGGATGTCATGTCATTCGTCTCAGCTTGGATGTCATGTCAATCGTGTCAGCTTGGATGTCATGTCATTCATGTCAACTTGGATGTCATGTCAATTGTGTCAGCTTGGAAGTCATGTCAATCGTGTCAGCGTGGATGTCATGTCAATCGTGTTGGCTGGGGCTGCAGCTGCACAGTATCGTATGGTGATACATAATTGATGATTCTGTAAACTGGCATGCTAATGCTGTTTGCTGTACAATGTACTGGTATTATGAGACATGGATCACCTATTGGTATTATCATACATAATGCATCAAGATATTCCATGACAGCAAGAGAATAAATTATTCCAAAAACACACACACTTCAGAATAGTAGCATTGGTATCTTATTCCTATCAGACAGATCAGATCTGTCTTTAAGAATATAAAAGTAAAATTCACCAGCATCACGATTACATGACTGGCTGAGTGATTTTATTAATGCCTTTGTCAAACTAAATGAACTTCTGCAGTTAAGTTAGCAGCAGTTGGGACATCTCTAGGAATGATTGACCAGACATTCCCAGATGCCATGATTGACCTAACATTCCCACTGACATGAATGACCGAACATTCCCTGCCAAACAAGGTTCAGACTTCCAAGTCTGAACGGAAAAAAACAAAACATGTGTATCGCTCAGTGATACTGAAACAAACCAGTTAGAATGACCTTTGGATGAATGTCCAGTGACAGGTAATGATACCTTGACCAACATGAACTACTGATCACTGCCAACATACACCCCAGGACAACATTCCTGACACCAGTGGCCATAATACAACAAAATAGCCAATAAATCATTAGAAAATTGGCTAGTCTGAATCAACACCTCTCCTGCCTTTATCCATCATCATTCCTCCAGTCAACGCCACACACTCGAAAATCTGGAGACACAGGATACCTTCTGCGTCTGGAAACTAAGGTCAAGGTTGAAGATGCAACCTGTGTTTAAGACTATGGATGGACCTGTCACAAATTTATTTTGAAATTTTTTAGTTTGTATTTTTTTGGAATTATTTTCAAAGGTTATTCAATGCTAAATAAATTAAAATATACACAGAAATGTGTCTGCATCTGTTCATATATGGACAGAAAGTAAGTGAGTGAGTATGGTTTTATGCTGCTTTTAGCAATATTCCAGTAATATCACAGCAGGGGACACCAGAAATGGGCTTCACACATTGTACCCATGTCAGGAATTGAACCTGTGTCTTCAGCGTGACGAGCTAGACCACTAGGCTACCCAACCGCCCCCTGCAAATCAAGAAACACTATAATGCCATAATGCATACGCCATATAATGCACATAGAAATGTTTTAGTTACTAAAATGTCCATTCCATAGTTGGCACATGTGTATCTAGTGTTATTTTTCAAATAATTTCTACACAGTTACTCCTACTGGAGAAGTGAGTGAGTGAGTATGGTTTTATGCCGCTTTTAGCAATATTCCAGCAATATCACGGCGGGGGATACCGGAAATGGGCTTCACACATTGTACCCATGTCGGGAATCGAACCCGGGTCATCGGCGTGACGAGCGAATGCTTTAACCACTAGGCTACTCCTACTGAAGGAAGAACAGTTTGTCACTGACTGGGATGTTAAAGCTCTGCACGCTAACGTCGAACCCATTCGACAGAGGTGTCCATCCCCGTGCATCTGATGTCGAACCCATTCGACAGGCGAATAGCATAACAACACCCCAAAATAAAACTCGCCATATCTATTTACCAAGAAGGCTTTGCGTAACATTTAAATTACGTATGACATGCATAAATGCTCAGCTTGCTCAATATCAAAACGTTCAGTCATTTATTTACCTCAAAAAGAAAATATCGCGAGTTAAAAAAGTTTCGGCCAAACTTCTCGGCACACATCTACCAGGAACGGCCATTGTTGACTTTTGGCACTTCACGTTGAGCGGCATGCAGTCCGATATTTTCTTTATAATTTCATCATTTTTCCTATTCGATCATAATTTTGTGTTTGCTGACGAAAGGAAAACACTGATGTTCCTTTATTTCTAAAAATTAGCAACTTTCGGTGTAATTAATTGTAAACAAAAACAATCTGAATCGTAACATCATCGATTGGATGGAACTTGTACGATCATGGCAACGGCGGTAAACAAACAACTCCACATGCATAGTTATCCCGTTAGACTATTACAATCATTTTGTTACATCTAACTTAATTTTCTAGAATTATTGACACGCATGTATAAATCTTTGTAAAAAGAATTTCATTTTTAAAGAGTTTGCAAATGATTTCGTTTGATAAACTTTCCGACACATTGCCAAGCCGACAAACGTCAGTGATACGTTTGGGCGTGGCCTAACTCGCGATTTGTTGAGTCGAACAAAGTCAACAAACACTGCGAAAAACGACAAATATTGGATGATACGCAAAATCTGAACTGATATACATTCTAGGTAAACCATTCAATAGCAACATAATGCATTTAACGAGAAATAATCAAAGTACTTGCAATTTTAGCTATCATTTCTGAAACCGGAAGCACGTACAGCATGTGACACATGGAAGCAAAATATGCAAAAGTTGGTAAGCTATCATAAAGAAATTCCGAAATAGATTCAAATTCAAAAGAAAATACATAATTTACTATTTTTCGTCAACTATTTACTATTTATTGATCTGGAGAGCAGTCTTCACTCTTATTTGTTTCATATTTCTTCGTGATTGTCGCCATAAAATGTGTAAGTCTAAATCCGAAACCGTAATGGATTTCACGCTCGATGATTTTAATTTTAAAATATTTTCTATAAACGAGCGCAACGGAGAGCGATCCAACGTATTGGTATGCCATAATAATAACATAATATTGTTATTGGTCTAACATTACAAAAAGAACAATTTAAATATTAAAGATGTTGTTGAAAACTTTCTGAGAACCTCCCGTCCTCTGAACCGATAACATTTTGGTACACAACGAGGTAGTGTAAATATATATAGATTCTAGGCTCCTATTTATATATGTGTGTGATTTTGTACCCAAAACAAATTAAATTGTACCCAAAATACTTTGTGAATTTGTACCTAAGAAAATAAGACAATAGATCTATAATTATATTTATGTTTTAATGTAGATGAACAGAACACATAATAAAATATTTCATCAAGTTCCAAATATGATTATGACTGTGATCCTTGAAATTGATTGTTTAGTTTTGAGAGAAAATTGACGTCTTGTCACTGAAGGAGAGGCCAGTTAAGTTGGTTAAACATAATTTAGAATGAATTGTTTTTTATAGGAAAGTGATATTATGTTAAGTTTAAGACACCAAATTAATGTATATCTTTGAAATAATTCTAGGTAGATCTACAAAATCACATACCCATTTGGGTAACAAATTACTAGAAATTTTGGGTGCCACAGTCACCACTGTACATTTCAACTGATTTTCGTGAATCAATGGGATAAAAAAAATTCGTCTGAATGATTCCTTTTCTCATTTTTTAAGACAAGAATTTGTTTTACATAACAAAACAGGCAGATCTACACGGATCACGTTTAGTCCTAAAAATGTAAAAATATGGACACCTCAGAAATGAGGGCTTATAAGGTTATAATTCTACCTAACTAGTCACATGGTTTGACTTAGATCTAGGTCTATCTAAGAAAAGTCCTTATGAAAATCTTTTTTAAATTTTTTTATGACACTTACATTTCTGGCACTTAGACAAAGAGTATTCAAGGAAAGACAGATATGTTTTTGAATGAAAATATGACTTTCCTTTATAATTCTTTTTTCATGATGACAGGGGAACTTTTATACACACCAGCTGAGGAAGTTGTGATACTGTGATTGCATACAAAGAAAAAACAGTTTGGAAGCAGTACCTGTATGTATAAAATAGACCACATAAGGTGAACAAAAGTAATGGATTGGCTGACTGGAAAAAATACATTTGGCAAGGGTAAACATGTACACAGGCATGTTTCTTTTCATTCCAACCAGAAGACTGAGATAGCATTTTCTAAGAAACCTATGGCAAACTAACCAGCTTATGTGCCACCATGGTTCTTGTGATTAAACAAACACAAATGTCATGTACTGTTACAAGTACTGTTACTGTAATTAAATTAAATTAATTCCTATTAAATTATATTTCAGAATTGTTTTATTTGGAAACAAACCACATAATGCGCAAAATTAATGTCCATATGAGTTTAGTATGTATATGTTAAGGATCTGATTTAATCATTATTCATGGAATACTAAAATTAAAATGATGACATCAGAGAGTTACTTATTCACATAGTTGATTTTCAGAGTGCAAGAAAATAATTGTTGAATAAATATGTTTAAACTAAAGATAATAATTGAAGTTTGATCAGTTACACTGTGCTGATGCAAAGACTAATATTTACTGTCCCCACACACCATCATTGTGGGAAAAATAACTATTAAATATAACTTAAAATTTTAAAACCTGTAAAAAGCTGTAAATAATTAAACAATTACAAATCTATCATCAATGCGCAATCATGGTGGTCTTCATATTTTTGGAATAAATTTAGAAATCCTTCGTGAAACTGTTCTAAAATCATGCTAGAATCTATGAATGTATTCCCGAAAGGAAAACTATCCTAAATGTAATGTGGAACTAACACCGAAAATATGTACGTAGAATTTTATTGCTTATATATACCCTATCATTTTCAGCAACGCGGGGATGTTATTTTGAAACACGTTTTGTCAAGCCCATTTTCGCGCACCTGTTGTTGAGGGTGATCTTGCTGATCGACGATATCCATAGACGTATTACGTGGGATACACTTGTTGTAGTGAAACTTATCAGCATGTACATCGCAGAAATATGAATCATGTCCCATTTATATTCACAACATTGAATGGTGATTCTTAAATATCAACAGAAGTTCAAATAAAAGATACCGAGAAACTTGCATGTGGCATGTTGATTTATCGTCTACCGTTTCCGGGTCACGGGAGCATGCAAGGTCAAACGGATTAACTAATACGCGAATTATATCGTCAAAGTCACATTTTTATTTCATGTTAGTGGTGATTACTGATACTGTGTATCGACTTATATTTTTGCTCTATGTGATAGGCGAACTATTTCAAATTTTACTGTAATTGTTTTGTTTCGAAAGCTTATCAGCAGACTACCCCTGTCTGTGACATCACATCCGGTGACCTTTGCACTAATTGAAATAGTGCTGTCAGAATTCACGATCTTTATTTTCATTTCTCTCTCGTCATATTTATTGGAATATGACGAATAAAACATTCTTCGATTGAGAAGATCGTCAACTTTCGCCAAGTTATATTTATAAAGGCAATGTAAACTTTGTTGATATTAAAATAGCAATAAGTTATGCGGAGGTCGGGCGAAGCGCGCCATGTTTGATTTTAGGACGTCTGCTAGCATCATGACACGGGTTGTTTATTTTTGTATATCGTAAATATTCAACCAAAACGCTTGAAATTAGGATTAGTGAATATTTATAAGTCATTAATTGTTTCCTGCAAATTTTATAACATGACACGTCAGATTAACCCGAATATTCGTATTTCTGCAACCGACATGATGACCTCGAAAATTAAGTTATTTTTCTGTTTAACGTTTAGATAATAAATTCACTGAAATGGTTCATAATTTACCATCGCGCTGATATATGCCGATTATAAATCCCGAATTTTTACTCAATTGAAATTATGATATCGGAGATATGATTATTGAAATCAATTTGCAAAAATGTTACGATATTAGAGGGTTTCTAGCATGAAATGCAAACCACCTTCAATAACGCAATTCAGGTAAGTTCAAGAAAATTAACAAATTTTGTGTTCGCTTTGGTCTTAACCTTGGTATGATTGAAAACACCAGGATATTTTTATATAGAATTGTGTAGTTTTCTATCAGGAATAAATGTGCAAAATATTTCTTCAATTGGCCCTTGTTTAATGAGGCACCGACTGTTTGAAATCACCCACCCTCTTTAGAGCGCCTTATGCTAAAATTAATCCAGCAGGCAGGGGTAAGAAGTGTGAAAATAATTCAGCAGGCTAAAGGTTAAAATGGCAATGTTCCCACAACATTTTCAGAATAATCATAAAGGATTATCATTTAGGAACTGTCACATGTACACAAAACCCACTTGGACAGACACACATAAATGGTAGAGAACACACACTTATGGCGCAAATCACATGACCTTGACAATGACCTGACCCGTGAAGATCCAGGGTAGAATAGGCTTTCCGCAACCCATGCTTGCCCTAAAAGGCGACTATGCTTGTCGTAAGAGGTGACACACAGGATCAGGTGGTCAGGCTCGCTGACTTGGTTGATGCATGTTATCTTATCCCAATTGCATGGGGTGATGCTCATAATGTCAATCACTGGATTGTCTGGTCCAGACTCGATTATTTACTAACCGCTGTCATATTGCTAAGTGGGGTGTTTAACAACAAACAAACAAACACGAAAACAAACAAATAAACAAATAGATGACAAGTGATCTTGAAATGTAAATCCTCATTATTGCTCACATATCTAAACATTTTGCAGGATGAGGTTAACAATCATCATGGGCATTTTCATGTTTTTTCAATTATTTCGCAATTTCTCTAGGACATTTCGAATGACAGTCAGTCACTGTCCAAGAAAATGAACCAATCTGGAACATTGCGCTTTAACAACTGAAATAAAAACAACACAATACACACTTAATACCTTTTCGTCTACATGCAATTCCTTACGGAGGCAATAAATTAATTGCTCCATCCTGAAATCTGTCATTTCCATCAAGCAATAATGATTTTCTAAACTTGGCATTTTTCCTGAATACTCGACTTTCATGGATTTCTTTTTAGCCCAGATACAGGCAAAGGTTAATCTAGCTGGTTGGCGGGTCTATAATGTACCTTGTTAGTAAATCAAAAGTGTTGATTGGAGTTCGGGTTTATTAACTGATGTAGGGAGGCCCTTGTAAATATCATATAGTTACATCTATTGTCATAGCTTCACTTAATTCATATCATGTGGGAAGTTCCTCCGGCTCAGGGTTTAATCAGGACAGGCATTTTTCAAGGATTTGCGATATGTTTGGTTCACCCACAGCAGCCATTTACTACTCAGTTTTGTTTGTTTGTTTGTTTGTTGTTTAACGCCGCACTCAGCAATATTCCAGCTATATGATGGCAGTCTGTAAAACAATCGAGTCTGGACCAGACAATCCAGTGATTGACATCACATCAATTGGGATCAATGACATGTATTAACCATGTCAGCGAGTGTGACCACCCGATCCCGTTAGTCGCCTTTTACAACAAGCATGGGTTGCTGAAGACCTATTCTACCCCGGAATCTTCACGAGTTTCTATTCAGAAACCTCTGTCAGGAACATCTCCAGACCTGCTCAGAGGCCGATAGTAAGCCTGCAGTACAAATTACCAAATTTGAACAAAACGATTAGAACTCATATTGTATACCGTCTTCAACGTAATAATCGCCCAGGCCGCTCTCAAAATAAGAAATAGGGGGCATTTATTAGAGTATAATTTTGGTGAGAAAAAAAAAACAAGTTGAAAAATCGTAAATTTTGTGGTTTATGCTGACAGCCAGAAATGATACAAAAGAAAAGTGCGTATTTTACACGACAGATATATTTTCCAGAATTTAATTGCCCATAATTATGTGTGCATATAACACACAAGTGCGTATTATACACGAATAAATGAGTCTTGTGAACATTGATCAATCTGAAGGGGTGCCAACTGGGATTGTTCACTAGCCAATATACAGTCGTGTCCCACTTATACGGACTTCAGAAACCCGGAAACCTTGGTTCCCGGACGATTTTCATTCAAAACGAAATAATTACTATATAAATTTACCTGTATATCCGGAAATTCAGTTTCCGGAACCGGACGGTCATTTTCATTCACAAAACACTGAAATGCACACAAAATTGTCTCACTTATCCGGACAATACACTTCCGCTGGTGGTAATCCTTTGATTCGTGAGAAGTCAATTAACCAAGTGACACTGAGTTACGTTTTAGAAGAGCTTGTTTATTGTACATATATGTAATCCCCTTCGATAAACATGGCGTCTGTGGAGGTCAGAGGTCAAAGTTGTGGAAGTATGGCCTGTCAACCAGCGAAACGTAAGCGACACGCAGTGACAGCACGGGAAAATAAGGAAATTTGTCTGTTTAAGGAAAAACACCTGTCAGCAAGTAACTCTTCCAGTAAGAAGCTGGTTTCAGTTATACGGAAATTCGTTTATACCGATGAATTGTGAAATGACGCAAGTGTCCGTATAAACGAGGCACGACTGTATAAGCAAATATTGCCGTGGGCGTATATTAGAGCAGGGCACTTATTATGTCGAATACGGTAGTTGCATAGTTATATATATGGGACTGAGAACAACATTTGCTTGCACACTGATCCAAAGACCAGAGGATAATAATGTAGGGCTACGAGCATTCTCTTGGTGAATGGAATCTGGTTAATAATAAATGAAATTAATAATATTATTTATTCCTGAAAGGGGGAAAAATTGAAATTATATTAAAATTGTTTGACATAGATGAAACAGAGATGATTTAGGTAATTCCTCCTTGTGAAAATAAACTTGTGTGACAGTATTTAATAAAAATTGTTTAATTCCCTTTTTTCCGTTCCTCATCAGAGTTGTACAAAATACAAAACATTCTGTCCAATTCATGTCCTATATGTTAAAGATAAAACACGACTCCCAGGATTGGGTTGAAAATGTAAAATACCAGAGTTCTAGGTCCTACAATTCAAGTGTAAAATACGTCAGACTGTTTGAATAACTAAATTCATCATTGGAAAATACATGTTAAAACATAACTGGTATTTTTATTCAGGTAGGAAATACACGTTCAGGGTGTTAGTGAGTGATTTTCTTAAATTTAACAATGAAATCCTCATTTGTAATAGGTAAAAGGCTTCTGAGCCCCTGTGTAATGACATCCCATGAAGCCTGCCCATGTCACCAGCCCAGGACCCAAATTGGACCCTCCCAACGTAATTACCCGTGAAGATTTTTAGGCCATAATAACTAATTATCATAGATGCTTGGCTCACTACCAAACACCCCCAAGTACTAATAGATTGATACATGTCCTGTGAAGATCCGGGGTAGAATAGGTCTCCAGCAACCCATGCTTGCCGTAAAAGGTAACTGTGCTTCCCGTAAGAGGCGACTAACGGGATCGCGTGGTCAGGCTCGCTGACTTGGTTAATGCATGTCATCAATCACAATTGGGTGGAACGATGCTTATGATGTCAATCACTGGATTGTCTGGTCCAGACGTGATTATTTACAAACTGTCGTCATATTGCTGGAATATTGCTGAGTTCGGCGTCAACAACAAACAAACAACTGCAAGTCCCCTGGACCTAGGACGGAGACAGATCAAGGGATCCATGCACGCTGAGGCCTGATACTGGCTTCCATAGCTTGCAGGATAGTACTTGGATGGCTACTAGTACTAGCCAAGCTAGTACTGTGTGACTTATTCGCCATTCATTCAAGTAATTTCAAGCACTGGGTAGAGTTGTACTCTCACTGATGGTATTGATAGTTTTACTTGATGGAAAGAGAGAGGCTAGTTTGGAAGAGAAATGGCAGATTTTACAGACACTTCGGTCACAATACCACTGTCAGCCATGTAACAGAGCACGATCTGTGCTTCATATTCCAACATTTCGGCCCCCACAATTGTGTAAATACATGGACTATTCATATCTGGCTTTGCTTGACTGAACACAATGTTACAGGACTCACACTAGTGGCTAAAGATACAGACTGTTACCTTATCATGTCACACATTTCTGTTCGGAATTGGCAGTTTTTAATGCAAGAAAGAATTAATTCTTAGAAAATGAGGATATACCTGACTGACTGCCCTATTCATTAGATTGTAGGACAAGTAGAACTTCTCAAAACATAGTAACTAAACCTACAAAAGACAGAAAACATCATCACCTTTGACGTTTTTCCTGTTCACTGGCACCAGGACAAGTTTGTTTGTTGTTGTTTAATGCTGCACTCAACAATATTCCAGCTTAATGATAGTGATCTGTAAATATTCAAGTCTGGACCAGACAATGCAGTGATTGACATCATGAGCATTGATCCACACAGTTGTGATCGATGACATGCATCAACCAAGTCAGCGAACCTGACCAGCCGGTCCTGTTAGTCGCCTCTTACGACAGACAAGCAGAGTTGCCTTTTAGAACAAGCATTGGTTGCTGAAGACCAGTTCTCTCCCGGATGTTCGAGAATCACCAGGACAAGTAGATCCCCCCTCGATTCCTAATACAAAACACTAGGCATACTTTAGATCACTATTGTTTAAGCTTGGCATATCTGGACTAAAATTTTCATGTTTGCTTCCTAGCTAAAATAATAATATAAAGGAACTGTTCTTACAAACAAAACCAACATTCACAGACTACCACTAGTCACATTTCATCAAAATTATTCATGTTTACATTGAACAGACATGACAAAACCTGACACACTATGGGAGAAAAGGATGAAAATCAATAAGGCGCCAACAATCATCCTGTTATAAACCAGAGCAACCCATATCCTTGCATTATTAAATAAAAACTTTAAAAGTACCGTTCTGAAAAAATATTCTTGGCATTTACAACTTTAATGTTTATTTCTACGATCTACCTGTTATTGAAAAAAACATCACCTGTTAATTAATAAGAAGCTCTTTTTCTCATTTCTTATCAGGCTTATCACAATAGATATTAGATAGGTCATTGAACCTATTTTCTGAGAATCCCCGGAGTCATTTGGTTTTCATTTTAACTCCTAACAATCGAATAAAATTCAATAATCAACCTTTTCAGTCCTCCCACATCATCTGTATCGACATCTTTATCGACCAACAAGTGCCCCCTGGCCAATCTGTATGTCATCTTAAGCACCCTGTACTAAGAAAGAAAATTAATTTGACAGTCTGCATTTTGTATTACATATTATTTACAGAAAACAGCAGTGAGGGAGGGGAATATAATTTCCTTAAAACTATTACCAACACGTTTGAGTTTTCATGAACGTTTGAACTAAGCTTGTTCATACAGCTCGACTCCATCCAAATCAATCATTGACCTGACAATAATGTAAGCCTGTTGGAGTTGTCTCCCTTGCTGAGGAGCAACGATCTGATACCTTTGAAATGTTGAAGAATAAACATTGAAAACGTTTAATCCCAGCTGTTTGACATTATGTTCTCACATGTATTTGAAATTTTCCAGTTAATTAAACGTTTCCAAATTTTTCTTAAAGAATTAAGATAAGGACACTTATCTTATTAACTTTAACTTTCTTATCAGACAAACTGATTGTATTCTTTAAAAGTCTGATTTATTTCACTGAACGTGGACACCAGAAGATAACCCTGTCGTCATGAAAATGAGTAAGATTTCTTTGGTCTTATCAGCCACCACATTCACAAACTTCTGGAAAACATTACTTTATAGTACATTTCTTTCAGAAAATAAACCAATTCAGGGTTTCAGATTGGTTTATTTTATAGGTTACTGACTGATCTTCCAAAATTTTCAAAAAGATTTTGTAATATTTAGAATGTCATATCAAAAGTTGGAATATCATGATAATGTCTTTATGCCATTCTTCTCTAACAATGGAACTGTTGTTATTCACACATAGTGTTCAAAACTAAACATGGCAATGAAGAGGTCATTGTAATAAACCCTATGTAAAAGTTAAAGACTTCAGGATCTATAGATTCATTTACTATATGAGCAAACCTTGAGGACCCCATCAAACTTATAACACTGCACACTATCAGTCCAAACACCGAATTCCCGTGAAGATCCGGGGTAGAATAGGTCTTCAGCAACCCATGCTTGCCGTAAAGAGCGACTATGCCTGTGGTAAGAAGCAACTAATGGGATCGGGTGGTCAAACTCACTGACTTAGTAGAAGCATGTCATTGATCCCAATTGCCTGGATCGATGCTCATGACATCACTCACTGGACTGTCTGGTTCAGACTTGATTATTTACAGACCGCCGTATTATAGCTAGAATATTGCTGACTGCAGTGTAAAAAAACAAACCAATCATTCAAACCAAACACCGAAACTGACTGAAGTGTTTCCTCGACAGGCTGTCACAGTTAAAGGGAGACAACTCCTGACACACTACTCCTCCACATTACCCCTAACTGACCTTCTACCGGTCTGTCTCTGATAATGTCATAGGTCAAATAATTCAAACATTTCCTGAAGGGTCCAGCCCCAGGTATGCAAGACATCTGGATTCAGTGGTCTCATCAGGAAAATGTCAGATTGTGGAGGGAACCCAAGAGAAGGCTGTGGCAGACAGCTCATTCAAGGTATCGGATGTCAGCAACGACATGTGTTGTTAATAAAAACACAATGCTTGCTGTTTGCTCAGTCCATGCTCTGAGAGAAGGCTATGCATAGAGAAAACAAGATATATACTTTGTAAACATCAACCCTTTCTCCTAGTTATTACTCTTGGCATTAACAAAATCAAATACCTGACCCTAGTTTTCAGGTTTTTTTTCAAACTTCAGGCTTGTTATCCAATACATGAAAAATAACATACTACTTGCTGCTCCTAATGGATTAAACATTTACTTTGTCCGTTGAGACAACTTTATAGGGTCTTTGAATGTAGCATAATATGCCTTTGTATTTTGATCTTAGGACTTTGGGAAATTTTTAATTTCTTACATAAGGGTCAGAACAAGAAGCCTTTGGCTTTCAACAGCACTAATTAAGTAAGGAACCTAATGCAAGTTATGACAAAGATCTTTTTGTTAAAATGCATAATTTTGGTCACAAGGTGCTAAATTGAATTTGAAACTGAAAGAGCTGATGTATTTAGCCTACTGTAGGTGAGTGAGTGAGTGAGTGAGTGAGTGAGTGAGTGAGTGAGTGAGTGAGCGAGCGCATTTTTTTACTCCACTTTCGGCAATATTCTAGCATGTTCTTTTGCATGACCAACTGCCCCTAGTCTTCTGTTAGCAGGCTAGTGGCTTGGGACCTTCCATACTTGTACATGTGTCTGCTGTTCTTCAGACATGAATAAGCTGCAATTGAGACATGTGTACATGACAATCAGATACGAGTATGTTGTCAATCAGACATGCGTCTGCTGTTCTTCAGACATGTGTACATGACATTCTGATACGAGTATGTTGTCAATCAGACATACGTCTGCTGTTCTTCAGACATGTGTACATGACATTCTGATACGAGTATGTTGTCAATCAGACATGCGTCTGCTGTTCTTCAGACATGTGTACATGACAATCAGATACGAGTATGTTGTCAATCAGACATGCGTCTGCTGTTCTTCAGACATGTGTACATGACATTCTGATACGAGTATGTTGTCAATCAGACATGCGTCTGCTGTTCTTCAGACATGTGTACATGACAATCAGATACGTGTATGTTGTCAATCAGACATGCGTCTGCTGTTCTTCAGACATGTGTACATGACATTCTGATACGAGTATGTTGTCAATCAGACATGCGTCTGCTGTTCTTCAGACATGTGTACATGACATTCTGATACGAGTATGTTGTCAATCAGACATGCGTCTGCTGTTCTTCAGACATGTGTACATGACAATCAGATACGGGTATATTGTCAATCAGACATGCGTCTGCTGTTCTTCAGACATGTGTACATGACAATCAGATACGAGTATGTTGTCAATCAGACATGCGTCTGCTGTTCTTCAGACATGTGTACATGACAATCAGATACCAGTATGTTGTCAATCAGACATGCGTCTGCTGTTCTTCAGACATGTGTACATGACAATCAGATACCAGTATGTTGTCAATCAGACATGCGTCTGCTGTTCTTCAGACATGTGTACATGACAATCAGATACCAGTATGTTGTCAATCAGACATGCGTCTGCTGTTCTTCAGACATGTGTACATGACAATCAGATACGAGTATGTTGTCAATCAGGCATGTGTCTGCTGTTCTTCAGACATGAGTATGTCATCCAGCCACTGGTCGTCTGCTACAAGTGAGTGACGCTGGTGCACTTAATGCCCTGGTATCCTCCTCTCCAGCAATGGCAGGTGATCAGTGATGGAGGAGACAACCAGGCCTGGCAGGCGGCAGCAGCCGCAATGCCCTCACCAGCCTACATCCACAACACCGCTACTGGCATAGGCTGGCTGAGGGAAAACAAACTCAGTGTTCCTTTTTGTTGTTTGATTATTTATCATGAAACTTACACCCAAAATGATGTTTCAGATGGCATAACACAGAAAATAAAATTAGATTCAGTTTTTGACCACACAGACAGAAATATCCAGATGGCAAAAAAAATAAATACAATAAACACAACATATCTGCATCAGGAACTAGGACTCTACCCTCTTATCTACACAGTACTAATAAAAATAGCAAATTTCTATCACCATGTTGGTTCTTCCAAAAACATAACACTTCAGAACGCTTTTGCTGAAAGCACATATGTGGTGAATAAACGATTAGGATGGGTTTACCAGCTCAATCTATTATTAGGAAAATAAAATTTGAGTACGTCAGACTTCCTATCACCAATATTCAAAGAGACAATAAACTCTAAATTCAACTCCCTCTTCAAGGAATCTTTTCAAGAGGCACAGGAAACAAACTTAGGACATACAGGATAGTTATAAATGAAATAAAATTAGAACCCAATCTCAGAAAATATTGAGTGCACTTTTCTAAACTAAGATTAAGTGACCATCAATTAAATATTGAACTTGGAAGACATACAAAGCCACCAACACCACTACATCAGAGGCTATGCTCAACATGTTCAACCATTGATGATGAAAAACACTACATACTTCACTGTACCAAACACACTCTAGAAAGAAATATACTCTTAGGAAAATTATCCACACAAAATGTAAATGTCCACAGTCATGAAAACAAATTATTTCACTACATCCTCTCAAATGATGACGCCATCAAAATCAATTGCATTTGTTTCCATGTCTATCATTTACAAGCAAATATCATCAAATATGTAATATTGATTGATTTTTGTGTCTACAGGAATGTATGTATGTCTGGATATATGAATCATGTTTTGTCATTTAAATACAAATGCATCTGTCCCGTAATGGAATGTTTCTGCATTAAATATTATCTTATCTTATGTTATCAGTCATGAGATAAGAAACAGAAGAGATGAGATAAGAAGCTGTGACAATGTAGCTATGGGTAAGAATAAGTGAGTGGGTGGGGCATTATTCCAGTAGTATCAAGGCAAGGATGACAAGAAGAGCAATGTTTGCGTCTACAGCATCCCATATACGAAAATATGCACTGCATAGGCTTATGCACTCCTGCTGTGTCTTCAATATGATGTCTAAGTCTTGATCAAGGCATCATATGTCAACCAGGAGTCCTTCCTATCTGTCTTTTTTTATTCTAGTTCTCTTAGTCTGGAGGATTAAAATAGGTCTAGACAGCGACAGAAACTAACAGTTTTCGTCCACTAGTCCTCATAATGATAACATATAGCAAAACCCTTAAAATGGCAATTTTCTAATAGTCCTTATGATACCTTTACCATTGGGCAGTTTGGCAATGACTACAGGACTAGTGCCAATTTCTAACCCTATCTTGATGGCTTGTATTCTAGGGTATAGACTCTTATAGAATGGTTAATCAGAAGAATTAAGAAGACTTCATGGACAAACTGATAGTCTTGTCATACATTTAATTCATATCTGTTCCTGATTTCTTATTCGGGAAATGGCAAACAGTGGAATACACCGGGAATACTGGGATTAGGAAAGCATTTGATGGAGGCTTAATATTTAAGGAACTTTTTACAAACAAAACATATCTTCAGTTACTTTTCATGACTAAAGAACTAAAGGAGAATGACTGCAAAAATCAAACACATCACTACAATCCTATATTATTTCAACTAATCTGGTACATTGTCACATAGTAAGGAAATAACATACCGGTCAGACAAATGACAGACATGACTTGAGACTCCATTCCGTCCCTTTTGATATATCTAATTAATATTAGCATGGCTTAATATTTCATTAAGGAAACAAGCAGTTTGATAGTGAAAATAGACAAAGGGGTTATGTAGCTCACCTGAATTGTTGTGTACCATCTGGGAAACCATGTCAAAAACATGCTTATCGTACCAGTTCATTGAAGAGTTATGACGAGGTCAAAACAAATGTGCTATGTATGTTGACACTCACACACTTATGTCATACAATATCCGATGGCCAAATTTTCATAACACCTAGTTTCTAAATATAGCTATCTATGCAACACTTTTTATATTTTTCTGATTATGGATCAGAAAAAAAATAAAATAAATAATCAGCATGTATTTTCATTGCCCTGACTTATCTTTGATGGATCAGAATAAATAAATCTACAAAGCGACCGAAATCACACAAAATAAAACTTTCTAAATAATTGATCAAATGAAATGAATAAAGTCTTTGGTCTCTGATGAATTTCTTACAAAGAGAACAAAGCCTTCCCAGAAGTAAACACATATACAAGAGCATGGAAAATCAATTTCCGACTTAAATGTGGGATTGTCGGAAAATCAGCTTCAGTTGTCTCCAGACAACCTCAAAACTGTAGTCTATTCTGATATAATATTTGTAACATATACTAAATATAGCTTTGAGAATGACCAATCCGACTGATGGCAGTCTTTACTTCTGTGTTCTGGTTTTGATTATGCTTTAGGACAAGCTATTCGATTGGTTGATCATGATACGGTGTAGCCAATTGTCCAATGAAGTCATGGCAGATTGCACTGGCTGCTCAAACGTATAGTTTGCATTAAATTAGGGTTCAGCAATGGACAAATAAAGTATTAGTGGTGTTAAAAGCAACAGAGATAGGAAAACTGATTCACTAAAGTCAAAACAAAAGACAGTGAGCATGAAAAGAAAAGTAAACAGGAATTTCAGAAATTCTGTCTTCAAGATTTCCGGTGGCTTCGAACAGACGACAATAACGCTGCTTACTGTCACGTGTGTTGGCCGAGACTCGACTCCACCCACAAGTAACACTGACATCTATTATTTTGTGACAAAAACATCACTGTTTGGTCAATAATCTGGGCATGTAGACTCTCCAGAATGTTTCTACTGTTTCCTTATCCAGAATTTTTAAATCTTTCCACACCACCGTATACACAAAAATAGCAACAAAGATTGTTGCAAATAGGCAATAAACTCATAATTACTGCATTTATCATTTCAAACTGAAAAATGAATGAATGCCTGAGAGTAATAACATGACATTTCAAAATGTCATGTTTAAATTGAGTCATGGGTGATCCCATCACAATTTCTTCTTAAAAAGTAATCTTAAAAGATGTGGGATACATTTGATTTAATGACAGATGAACAGACTCAACCCAATGTCCCATGATATCAGCAAGGTGAACATTAAAGCATTCATTAAAGCTGTTCAAGCTGTTGGAAAGGTATTGAGAACTGAAACAAGGAAATATAATCAGTAAATTATCCTTACCACATTCACAATAAAAAGCGCACTGAGCAAACAGTAAATTGAAAAAGGAGTGGACTTATTGAAATCATACAGGACAATGAGACTAATCAAGAGAGAACAAACTCATAGGTTGATGAATAACAGTATAAAGACAATTTGACTGACGCTCAGTGAGCCTTTTTTAAATGCTGGAATAAAAAAGAATCACAATAACATGGGTTTTACTTTCGCTTCCATGCACTACCTGTGACTTAATGCCTCTTTTCATTACTTCAATAACTGCTTAGTGCAAAGCATCTTCCCCAGACAAGAGAGTTAACTGACTTCAAAAGTCCAGTTTCCACCCTTGCCGAACTTGGCTGGAATTCCTGGGATCGATAGTAGTGCCACCACTGGTTATTTTGAGTTATGTCCCTTCTGAGCCTCTCCTATGGGCCAATCCTATTCCATCACTTGCATTTGTTTCAACAAAATGGCGGCGCCCAGTCAAGACAATCTGATTGATAATCAAGATTTTTTTGTGATAAAGCTGGTCTTACATCGCAAAGTGCATCAAATCAAACTACTGTGAACTCCACAACATGGTAGTCTTGTTGTTTGTTTGTGATATTTCAAAACAGAATACATACCTAGTTTGGGCATTTGTTAACCCCAGTAGTATGTATGGAACAGTTTGTATGGAACAGTTTCAAGGGTAATGGCAGTTTCAATGAGTGATCACGTATGTCAATTTACGGTAATTAAGGTATTCATTCTCTCACAACCCAATTTGTTCCAAGACAAAGAATAATGTTAGTCTGGTCAGTGTAAAAAAAAGTAAATTGATGTAATCTGCCGATCTGGTTCAAACACGATATTGCCGAAAATGAAATTCACTCTATTAAATAAAAATAAAACAATAATAACATGACAGTGGTTAAGATTTGGGTTGGTTGGTTTGTTGTTTTACGCCTCACTCAACAATATTCCAGCTCTATGACGGCGCTCTGTAAATAATTGAGTCTGGACCAGACTATCCAGTGAATGATATCATGAGCATCGATCCACCCAGTTGGGATCTATGTCTTTTTTTTATGACAAGTATCAACCAAGTCAGTGAGCCTGACCACCCAATCCTGTTAGTCGCCTCTAGCGACAAGCATATCGTCACCTTTCAATCCAAGCATTGGTTTCTGAAGAGATGATAGTGGTTATGAAATTGATCATGAATACTAAAACATAGTGTGAGTGAGTGAGTTGGGTTTAATGCCGCTTTTAACATTATTCCAGTTATATCACGGCGTGTCAGCTTAATGTGGGAGGAAAGCCCGAAGTGATGCAGGTCTAAGACGTTTACCACTTAGGTGAAACCCACGAGCACGGGTATGGTGCTGACAAACCTAGAAACATAATTGAGGCGAACCGGGATTCGAACCCACAATCATAGGTTTCTGGCGTGCCCAAGGGACGCAACTCTGCACAGCGAATCGCGGCGCCTTAGACGACTGGGCCACCCGTGCCCCCACTAAAACATAGATGTGCTGTAATTAAATGGCATGCCTCAAAATGGATTTGTTGACTTGCTGTTGCTGGTGTTAGCATGTTTGCGGTAATGTTTTCACTTCGGAAAGAATGTAAAAACTCACTGTGTGCATGCATAACACAGCTATAGGTTTGGTCAAAATGTCTAGTTTATGCAAGAAAATATCGACTGTCATGTAAATGTTAATACTTTGTACTTGGTGGCGCTTATAAAGATGACTTGCAGATTATTGGTGAAGGGCGCTTAATATGGAGAATACAGTAATTTCAGTTTTGAAAATGAAATCTGCTGGACACTTCCTCAACATATGAAACCATCCCAACCGTAACAAATAAATGAATTATTATTTCATATATATTTTTTGAACATTATATGTTAATGTAATGACTATCATTAATGGTAACTTCACTCAATTTACCCTGGCCAAAATAAATCTGGGCACCAATGGTAATACATTTTGGGGGTTCTAGGCATGACAAAGGGGTTCTAGGCATGACAAAGGGGCTCTAGGCATGACAAAGAGGTTCTAGGCATGACAAAGGGGTTCCAGGCATGACAAAGGGGTTCTAGGCATGACAAAGAGGTTCTAGGCATGACAAAGAGGTTCTAGGCATGACAAAGGGGCTCTAGGCATGTCAAAGAGATTCTAGGCATGACAAAGGGGTTCTAGGCATGACAAAGGGGTTCTAGGCATGACAAAGAGGTTCTAGGCATGACAAAGGGGTTCCTAGTCATGAGACCCGTGAAGATCCGGGATAGAATAGATCTTCAGCAACCCATGCTTGCCTTAAAAGGCAACTAACAGGATTGGGTGGTCAGGCTCGCTGACTTGGTTGATGCATGTCATGGATCCCAATTGCGTGGATTGATGGTCATGATATTAATAACTGGATTGTCTGGTCCAGACTCGATTATTTACAGACTGCCGTCATATAGCTGGAATATTGCTGAGTGCGGTGTAAAACAAAAAAACAACCAACCAACCATCCTAGTCATGACAAAGGGGTTCTAAGCATTACAAAGGGGTTCCTAGGCATGACAAAAGGGGTTCAAGGCATTACAAAGGGGGTCCTTAACCGTACAAAGGGGGTCCTAAGCATTACAAATGGGGTCCTAGGCATTAAAAAGGGAGTCAAGACATTACAAAGGGGGTCTAGACATTACAAAGGGGGTTCAGACATTACAAAGGGGGTTCAGATGTTACAAAGGGGGCTCTTGACAGAACAAAAGGGGTCCTAGGCACTACAAAGGGCTTTTTGGCATTATAAAAGGGTTCTAAGCATTACTAAGGGGTTCAGGCATTACAAAGGGGTTCTAAGCATGACAAAGGGGTCTTAGGCAGTACTAAGGGGTTCTAAGCATTACAAAGGAGGTTCTTGGCATAACAAAAGGGGTCCTAGGCAGTACAAAGGGTTTTTTGGCATTATAAAAGGGTTCTAAGCATTACTAAGGGGTTCAGGCATTACAAAGGGGTTCTAAGCATGACAAAGGGGTCTTAGGCAATACAAAGGGGTTCTTAGCATTACAAAGGGGGCTCTTGGCATAACAAAGGGGTTCTAGGCACTACAAAGGGTTTTTTGGCATTATAAAAGGGTTCTAAGCATTACTAAGGGGTTCAAGCATTACAAAGGGGTTCTAAGCATGACAAAGGGGTCTTAGGCAGTACAAAGGGGTTCTAAGCATTACAAAGGGGGTTCTTGGCAGAACAAAAGGGGTCCTAGGCAGTACAATAGGGCACTTTGTCTTCTGTTAAGACCATCCCCTATCTCACCAATCACACATTAATGTGTTGTAATAAATGGGAGTTCCTACTTCTGGAATAACTCTTACTACGCTGGGATAAGATTTGACAGGATCTGACCCACTATTCAGGCTGCTACAGGTTTCAGGTTAATTTTTATCCCTGCTGAAAGCCCATGATTGAAGGAAATTTGGAACGCCAAGTCCTCTGAACAATGCATCTCTTACTGTCAGTGTGGTGAAACTTAAACTATCATTGAAATAGACACACAGCAAGCTGGGGACCTCATGCATGGTTAAATGATGTCATTAAAGAAACGTTTGTCAATTGGACAACCAGGTCTGTCCTCTATGAAAGCCAACTTTGTAGGAGTCATAATGCTCACTCAAGCATGTTCTGTCAATTTTATGTTCACGATGTCTGAAGCATTCTGAGAAAAAACCCTTACTCACATGTGATATCATCATGTCTTTATAGACCTACTGGAAATAATCTTTCTAAATAGCATCATTGGGTCACGCCGTGATATAACTGGAATACTGTTAAAAGTGGTGTTAAACTCACTCACTCACTCATTTTGGCCCATATTTGCTAATGGCAGGAAACCTGAAACACAAGTGTTTGTTTTGGGCCTAATGCTACATGAATCCTGAGATCTAGTGATATTTTAAACTCTGAATAGGTAATATAACTAGAAGACTAACACACTGTCTTTGAAAATATATAATTTTGAGAAACAAGCAAACAATTAGCCTCAGTGAGTTGTCACAGGCACAGTAAGGGTTCGGTGGAAATAATATGGTTCAGGGACTATGGGATAGACTATCAGTTGCCTTAGGTTAATTTCAACCACCACAAACACATAAAACTTGATATCAGCTTCAATTCCAACAATGTCCAATTGTCATGATGAAATATCATCCTAAAGCACTTGACCATGGGTGAAGTCTATTAAGTACAACTTGAACAGTAAATATACAGTCAGCTGAATCAATTCCAGAATTAACTCTGATTAACTGGCCTGACTGCAACAAAGGTGATGATTTACCTTGATGTATCGCTCTCCCTATTGCTACTTACGCGATAGGCTGAACACAACTGTGATCCATGAACACCAAGTAAGTCCAGGTATTCATCTTGGATTCTAAACTAAATGTTCCTGTCAGGCAAAATTGTGAAAAAATAGTTATTTTGTTCAAAATTAGGTCAATTTTTGAAGTTCTTGTTTCTTAAATTCAGTGGTATTTTAACATTGTCTTTTCAGATTGTATTCAATGCAATAGTTTAAAACTAAGCATTAAACCGCTTTCTATTTATTGGTTCTGTTATCATGGTTATCTTTAAAATACAGGTTGTCTCTAGACAGCCATGAAATTAGTTATTAGTTATATATATTAACATGAAGTGGACAATTGTAATTCTAATTTGGGTAATTTACTGACATTTGCTGCAGACTTGGGGCCAAAGTTCAGCCTCCGAAGAGGACCCCATTCCACAAAGCGAACGTAGGGCTACAACTGTCACAGGTCTACAATAAAGTATGGGAGTTATGATAACCTTATCTGGACGACTGTCGCAAGTCAATGTTAAAGTATGGAAGTTACGATCACCTTAGGGCTACGACTGTCGCAAGTCTATGTTAAAGTTAAGGAGTTATAATCACCTTAAGGCTAAGACTGTCGCAAGTCTTTGTTAAAGAATTGGAGTTACCATCACCTTAGGGCTACGAAAGTCTATGTTAAAGTATGGGAGTTACGATCACCTAACGGATACGACTGTCTCAGGTCTATGTTAAAGTAAAGAGTTATAATCACCTAACAGCTACGACTGTCTCAAGTTAAAGTATGGGAGTTGCGATCACCTCAGCGATACGATCACTTTGTGGATCTGGGCCCAGCTTTAGATAAATCCCTTTAGTCTCGCAATTTTTGCAATTAAATTGCTGTTGCATTTCTGAAAGTGTTTTTTTTCTTCAAACAAGCAGTAAAGGCTTGCACACTTACAACTGCTTTAGACTTCTGTATAATCAATATTGTCTTGGAATCGAATGCTTTCCCTTAACAATGATTATGTGGTTTCAGCAGGTCCCAAGAAGTAAATTATCTATTTGGTAACTCTTACTCTCAGCATGGCTAAAAACATTCACTTTGCTCCAGGACAATCAACCCTCTGAAAAAAAACCTGACAACAACAGTTTGGACATGCTAAACACTGCAAATGGGTGGTCCGAAGAATCAATTTGATCCATGTCTTGCCCTGGATTAATTGATCAGGATTTCTAATTACACAATAGCGGAAGGCAGGTTACACCGTGACCTTATTAGGATATTCGAAACTATGGGTGGGTGTGTTGGAATTAACGCTACTTTGAACAGTATTTCAGTTTCATCATGTGTCAGCTTGATATGGGAGGACAGTTAGAAGTGATGCAGGTCCTAGATGTTAACCACTATGGAGAACCTCAGGGCCTGGGCATGGTGCCGACAAACCTAGAAACACAAAAAGGACTTCAAACCACAGTCATAGGTTTCTCTACACAGTGTTTGTTTGTTTGTTGTTTAACGCCGCACTCAGCATTATTCCAGCTGTATGACAGCGGTCTGTAAGTAATTGAGTCTGGACCACACAATCCAGTGATTGACATCATGAGTATCGATCCACGCAATTGGGATTGCTGACATGCATCAACCAAGTCAGCGAGACTGATCACCTGATCCCATCAGTCACCTCTTCCGACAAGCATAGTCGCCTTTTATGGCAAGCATGAGCTGCTGAAGATCTATTTTACCCCAGATCTTCACGGGTCCTCTACATAGTGAATTTCAGTGCTTTAGATGACTGGTCGACCCATGTCGTCTCTAACCCATGATACATCAACAAACAGTCTGCCACATTTGCCACTGGTCCTAAGCCTGTGTCTTGTCAAATTATGTTAGGTCTAGTAAGCTTAACAGTGAAACTCCATACATAAACACTAGTATATCCATGAAAATATGTCAAGTTCGGGAGACTCAAAGGTTTGAGGCACAGGCTACAACACCATCACTGATGATCTGTAAGAGGCGACTAAAGGGATCGGGTGGTCAGACTCGCTGACTTGGTTGATGCATATCATCGTATCCCAATTGAGTGGATCAATGCTCATGTCAATCACTGGATGGTCTCATCCAGACTTGATTATTTACAGACTGCCATCATATAGCTGGAATATAGTGTGGCATTAAACAACAAATAAACAAACAAAAACCTAAGATCCACCATCTCTCTCTTTCCAATTGCCTTAATGTCCCTACACATCCCTAAAGTAGCAGGGTAGAAATTCACCATGAACACCACAAACCGGAATACTGATGACAAATAGGGACGCCTCCTAAAAGACCTCAACACTGGGCTAACATTCCTTGGGGACAGGTAAGTGCTAATTTCTATCCATGGAAGTAACAGTTCAGGGCACCGTGATGGGATGATGAGACAGAGGGTGACGCGGACAAGGAACTATGTGATAACAGCCTTCAAGATAATTGTCACACGTCAGTTGATGATAACATACCACAATAATCACATAACACAACTTATGATTACCATGTCCTTTCATAATCTACACATATTTCAGACAGATGCCTGATTAAGAACTTTCAACAGAGCTTTCCAAAGTATCTGTTTCTTCAGGGAGAAATCAGTAGAAAATTCTTTCTTGAAGAAAAGTTAAACAATATTCCAACACTCTATTTTCTGTGTGATGAAGCCCTGATTACCAAGGTTATGTTCCCCTGTGAATCTGACACACAATGTGTGTGTGTGTGTGTGTGTGTGTGTGTGTGTGTGTGTGTGTGTGTGTTAATTTTAGGGGTGGGGGGGTTGGGTGAACCAAGAAATATATTTTTACAAACCTTCCAATGACCTGACTAAAATGAGGATCAGATGGGTACACAAAAACCAGTGGTTGATATAGTGAACAAAGTCCCATGCCATGCTCCTATGGTCTTTGACATGTAATCAACCAAGGTTACCACTTATGACAAGTTCAGGGGACCAATTCTAACTCGGGGCCCAGTAGGGTCATGCAGACGAAGCAGCAACTCATCGAAGCGAGATGTCTTATTGAAGATATCGTTTGGGAAAGTAAGTCTTAACAACTGGAGCTCATTGTTTGTCTGAATGTTATTTTCATTCCAGGGAGTGCTTGAGGTTTATTTTCCTGCTCCAAGTGTTGAACGAAAGAGGAAAGTGGATCAGTATTTACTTCGAACAGAACCAGAATGACCTACTTAACACTGCAATGTGAATTAACACTATTCACAGTCTATATTAGGACAGTTTCCTAGTGATTTCTTGTGGTAATAATTTCACGATCCATACAGAATTTCATTCACAAATTTCAAGGCTCCATCCCAAAATTCAAGGACATGCACTTGACCGTGCAAACACTATCACACAATCGGCATTTCATTTCTGTTCAAATTGTTACAGTTTCTGGCATAATTGATTTGGGAAGCAGTGGGTATTATAAGGGAGATAACTCTATGGTGGTGGTGAAATGGGGTTTAATGTCGTGTCCCATATCATTGCACTTATATAGCCACGTGCGTGTGCGTGTGCGTGTGCGTGCGTGTGCTAGTCCGGACTGATGCCGATTTTATAGTGCTAGCCCACTGAGATACCATGCCGCACTTTAACATGAATACCCCATTCAGACACAGTATATGACTGAGCTGGCCAATCCTTGTTTTCGCCCTTTTAAGCAGAACGCCCGACAGGGTAACAACAAGTACCATCTTTTAATCTCTCTTGGTATGACGCGGCCAGGAATTGAACCCCGGACCTTCCGCTCTCCGGGCGGACGCTCTACCACTAGACCACGGAGACGTTTTCTTATTATCAAAACTAATAGAGAGGCAGCTGGCACAAACCCTCCAGCCCGATTCAGTTAATAGTGTATCAGTAAATATCATCTGTTAAACCTATCCCCATCTCACCCACCTCTCATTGATGTGTTACAATCAATGGCAGTTCCTACTTCTGGAATAACATTTGATCTTGTGGGGGAAGATCTGACAGGGTTTGACCTTAATATCATAAGAGTGGAGAAAAAGTTAAGAGGATTGTTAGCTCCCATGGAAGGATGGGCTTTGATCACTTGATAAAGGCAGAAGAATGTCTGACTTGCCAATACCATTGTATGGACTAGTGCATACAGAGAGATTATCTATATAGCTCTCACTGCTTCAAACCCTTTCAGTATCATAAGCATGAGCGGGTGAGGGAGTTTTGTCTAACACTGCCCTCAACACGTTGACCAGTATTTCAGTTATATCACGGTGTGTCAGGTTGATATAAGGAAAGCCTGAAGTTACGCAGGTCTTAGGCGTTTATCATTTTTGTGAAACAATCTGAAAGTAAATCATATGGTGTGGAAATGATTAATTATAAAAAGAATTGACAGTATTTGTTTTCTACCTGCACTAACAATGTGAATTAATTTCAGACAAAATCAAATGTCAAAGTAGGTCAAACTAGGAAGAAAGTAAGCCTGATGTTGTATTCAAAAACACTTTTTATTCTTTAATTTCAATATATCACAATTTAGTAACATTCTACATAAATATTTTTCATGCATAAAATGGAAAATTTAAAGACAGTTGAGATGGGGTTTTTTAAAACAAAAACAAATAATTTACTGTATTTACACACAAAAACAACATAAGTAGTCAGTCGACTTACAAACTAGCTGCGATATCAATATCTTCACTTCATAATTTCCTTGTAAATCTTTCCTCAATCAAACTGACCCGATTGTCAATTCAAGTTCTTAATGCATGCTTCACACTAAGTTTGATCAAGTCCCTAATAAACAGGACAAAGGAAACCGAAAATTGTCTTACATCCTTCCAGTTGCATTCTACTACTTGAACTTATCAAAATACCCCTAGGCATAATATTTAAACTCATACGGAAATTCACATTCTGTAAATAATACAACAGCCATTACAACACACTGACATCAAGAAGCATGATGATAGTTTCACTGAATATTGCGACCCAGTGGCAACACTCCAAGCGCCTTGATACAATGAGCTGTAATATGTATTCAATGCTTCTCGGGGAATGTTTGTATAATGATGTAGAGTTGAAGCCAGCCCAATGGTGAATGTATTAATCGAAGCACAGATATACAAAGGAATAAAGGAACTTATGCAGTGTTTTCTAACATCAACGATATGTAAGGGAAGAAACAATTATCTGGATTATATGGTTGAATTATGGGGAAAATATCTATTGATGCAAATAGTACTACATGCTCTAAAGTTTAATGTAACAACATGCTGCTGCTATTTTCCATGTAAATTTACATAATAATTATTGAAGATTATTCGATAATCATCCCAATTAAACAAAATTGTGAATAACTTGGTCGTTTTGGCACACATTTAGTCAAAAGTGTTTGACAATCAAATCAGTGAATGGGTAATTGAGATGAGGTGAAAAGGGGTTTTACGTCTCTTCCAAGATTATTGCATTTATATTGGGACGTGCAAGCACGTGTGTGTGGCTACTTGTACTAGTCCGGACTAATGCCATGTAGTGCTTGCCCACTGTGATACCATGCTGCAGTTTAACATGGCTACCTATACAGACACAATATACTGACTCTGAGCTGACCAGTCCTTGTTTTAGCCCCTTAATGCTGATCACTAGGCAGGATAACAACAAGTACCATCTTTGAATGTTTTAATGACGCGAAAGGGGATCGAACCCCTGACTTTCCATTCTCCAAGTAGTCACTTGATCACTAAACTACTGAGGCAGTCGAGTGAGTGAGTGAGTGAGTGAGTGAGTGAGTGAGTGAGTGAGTGAGTGAGTGAGTGAGTGAGTGAGTGAGTGACTTTTAATGCATTAGCTTAGTTATGTAAAGGAACGTCACATTAATCACAGTTTATGAGAAAGGAAAACCTAAAGTGATGCAGATCTTATACCTATTTTAGTTTGGTGATATTCAAGAAGTCAGGTATGGAGCCGACTAGCCAAGGATCATAATTATGGGAATCTGAGTTTCAAGCTGCCTTGGGACATATTAAAGCAAAGCAGCTGAGAATGGGGTGATAATTTTATTATTAATTTATACTGGTCTAAAGGCTTGTTATATACAACCCGGCACAGGTCAACATATAGTACACACTGTAGACCAAGGATGAAATACATGTGCTATAGCAGTTATATCAAACATGGCGAAACTGAAAGTAATATGAGGGGCCATATCAAATTTCCTTTCATTCATTTTAACAATCATTTAATAATAAGATATTTTACACAGCAATAACACCGTGATGTGTCAGCAAAGGACTGTACACGGTGTCATGTTACTTTTGTTCAGTATAGAATCCAATTATGGCAGGGGTAGTCAGTGCATGTACTACTGGGCTTTCCAATTTCTATAAATATATGTTCAATTTCAAATGACAACGTAAGTCAGCAACATAAATCACTGGTCCAAAGCTCAAGTCTAGTGCAAGTTCATCATGTTTAGTAAGCTCAGTTAATAATAGTCCACAAAGTATCACTAAAATCGACTGAAAATATTGCCAAGAGACATGTTCTGGCTAGTAGACTGACATGTTTTTTGAACAGACTGCAATATGTATGCAAAATTCAGTTTCGAATGGTAAAATATATGTAGAGCTCAATTTCACATAAAAAACAATGTGTGTTAAATTCAATTTTAAATGACGAAATATATGTAATGCTCTATTTCAAATGAAAACATGCATACAAAGCTCAAATTCAAGTGACAACATGTATGCAAAGTTCAATATCAAAGGACAAAATGTGTGCAAAGTGCAGCATGCGAATTTCAAATAAAATCTATGCAAAATTCAGATTAAAAAATATTTCTTAGTAGTCAAAACATATCGATCTTGTCCATATTTATATTTTTGTAAGCGTATGTTTAGAAAAATGGTCATATAATCATCTGAGGTTTTTCTAGGCCATTCACATATTGATAAACAATTTTTCTAGTTAGTCCAAACTGAGATTTTGACACCTCCCCTGTGGAACGACTCCACACACCTATACTATATCATTAATTACAAGCAGGTGTGCTGGAGTACAGTTGCTATCAGGGGGATATCGCCATGGCGAGGGGAAACAGAGGGAAGCCATCTCTAAACTCCTTTCATACACACTAGGAGTGCAGGTTTCCTGTTTATAACCCTCGTTTCCGATCCCACTACCTTCATAATGATTCTACCTGGCCTGCCAAAAGCATCATGGTGGATAACTGGCAACGGAGCTTGTCAATGTTTTGAGAAAGTCTTTAAAACCAAACAAATGATTAAAATTATGTTCAATTGATTTACGCTTATTTCCATTTTGTTTCAACATTAATTCAAGGTTGACTGATATTTTTAAATGAGTGAGTGAGTATTCCAGTTATATATCAAGGTATGTCAGTTTGATGCGGGAGGAGAGCCCGAAATGATGCAGGTCACAAGGACCACTTGGTGAAACCCACCAGTATGGGTATGGTGCTGACAAACCTAGAAACATAATCAGAGCGAACCAGGATTCGAAACCACTATCTCAGGTTTTCCACAACTCCGCACAGCAAACTGCACAGCGAACTGCACTGCGAACTGCACAGCGAACTGCACTGCGAACTGCACAGCGAACTGCGCTGCCATAGACGACTAGGCCACCATTGACCCCCTTCCCCACAAATGACACAGCAGTGTTTGAAACTAAGAGGGGTTCGATGTCCCTGAGGCTTGCCCTATAGTATTCATATCGAGGGACCCTTAAATCTTTACCTTTTAATGCAAGGGGAATGACAGATACTCCTTCACTTCTTCTCCGAGGAACCATAAAATGAACAGCCACATAGCCTAAATTCGTGTAACTTATTCAAATTTCAAAGGTTTTTTTTCAGTTAACCTAATTCATCCTATTTATCTTTTTCAGTTTATTCTTTTTCTCTGTCTTTAAATACAAATTTAAACTTTCCTAAAAAATTTAACCACAAAATTTACGATCTTTCAACTGTTTTTTTTCACCAAAATAATATTCTAATAAGAGCCCCCTATTTCTTATTTTGAGAGTGCCCTGGGCGCTTATTTTGTCGAATACGGTACTCAGATATTCATACAGTGGTGGTTTCTAGAACAGATGCAATCATTTTGTCAAGAGGATGCCCTCCATCCCCCACAAATTGTGTTCAACCAAAGGATAGCTTAAACAGAGATGTTTGAGGGGATGAAGGGCAGAAAATAGCACAAGCTGGTGAGACAGGTTGGTTTACCTAAAGTTCAAGATAGTCTTTGGGCTAGAGGTGAGGTGAAATGTGGTTTAATGTCGCGTCCAAGATTATTGCACTTACATAGCGACGTGCATGTACGTGTGTGTGTTTGTGTGGCTGCTTGTACTAGTCGGACTGATGCCGATTTATAGTGCTAGCTCACTGAGATACCATGCCGTAGTTTAACATGATTACCCCACTCAGACACAGTATACTGACTCCGAGCCGACCAGTCCTTGTTTTAGCCCCTTAATGCCGAGCGCCAGACAGGGTAACAACAAGTACCCACTTTTAACGTCTTTTGGTATGATGCGGCCGGGGATCGAACCCCCGACCTTCCACTCTCCGGGCGGACACTCTACCACTAGACCATGGAGGCGGTCTCTTTGGGCTAGAAGAACTTTCATTGATACCACTGGTGAATCAAATATTCTTTAACTGTCATTATTTTGAATTTCACTAAGATCCACAATAATTGCTACCAATTTCTTCTATCAGTATGACAAAATAAATATTATTATTCATTAGATTGTTCAAGCAATGTGATGAATCAGCACGAGAATAAAATTAAGTGTCTGAACCCAAAATATGTTATATATACTACTCGAAAGAAGTTAAAGAACACTGGATTCTTTCATATTACTATAGTTAATCTATTATTATAGATAAACGGGTTGATTCCATGTATAATTAATAACTTAGTTCAAAATACATTTTGGACTATAATCTAAGCATGTCTTCTCGATCTGTTAGAAATAGCTTAACTTATCTGGGGTTTGACCAATCAAACTCCACCTAACTACACAAATACAGTCCGACCTCACCATCAGTCAACAAAAAGCTAACGTACTCCAGTGTGCGTGATAGGTGAATAACATTTATAAAACAAGAAAAAATAGAAGCATCTGTCAAATCTACATTTATGCATCTATATGCATTTTATTCATATCACTGGAATGAAGATGTTGATATTAATCAGTGACAGACTTAACTTTAACTAAGTAAATATCAAGTCTTGTTATCATGGCAGACTCAAGCTTTTCTGGATTTCGTGTTTCATGCAGTGTCGTGTTTAGGCCATTTTACTTGATACAAATTTTAACTAGCGCCAAGTTGTGTTTTTCAAAATGTTCAGTTAATTCAGGGAAAGATAACTCTTGGGACTATGATATGAGTTTGAGACAACCAAGAGCTTAACACATGCAGGATAAACTAGTGATAAATATAGTCTTGAACTGGTCCTACACTAACAGAAAGAAAGATTAACCAGTATCAATCTAATTCAACCAAACTAATCACTTTCCCCAAGCAGACCGCTCTGTTGGGGCAGCACATATTTGTGTATACCAGATGAAGCCATCGCTGGTGGAGCAGCAGGAGCATTCAACATTTACTGGGGTCAAAACACAGCCTGGCCTCTCAGAGTGGTGTCTATCCCGACACCCCCCTCCCCCCAGGCCTGGAGAACTGCTCTTCCACTGACCCCAGACACGCAAGTAGGGAAGTATGCACTTGCACAGGTGAAGCTAATGAGCATCGATGCCTGCTCCTTGGAACCGAACTCAACCCCTTTCATGGACTTTTCATGCCATTGTTTAGCAATAAAATGTAAATAACCTTTTAAGAACCACAGAACAGGTGTTTTTTTAACAAATATTTGGCATAGAATCTTGCAACCATCTGATCTGCTAGCCCATTTGTGCACAGACAATCTCCAACAGCACAGGGTAATGACGAGAGTTGCATATCACTATATATAGTATATAATGTCTTTGATAAAATAAGTATAAAAGATGATTGATACCTTATTCCTGGCATTTAATGACCCAGTCTCTGAAAATAATAAAATCTGGCAGCCTCATAGTTACATTTTCTTTGTTTGTTGTTTAACGCCACACTAAGCACAATTCCTGCTATATGACTTCTACTTGTAAATAATTGAGTGGACCAGAAAATGCAGTGACTGAAATCACGAGCATAGATCCACAAACTTGGGACATACGATGATGGCATTCAACCCCTACTGAGCATGACCACCTGATTCATTCAGTCGCTCTCATAACAAGGACAGGTTGATGAGGAACTATATTCTTACCTGGCATCTTTTGAAACACAAGGGGACCTACTGGAGTAGGTACAGAGGCCAAAATAATGCTTATGGGTATTTCCAGTTCTCAGTCGACCCTAATCATGAGGTGGGCATGAGATTGTTATAAGAATATTGATGTCACTGCTTCAAAGTAAGAAAGGAAGACCCATGAAAAATGTATTTCTTGTACAGAAATGAGGCAAAATATTTGAAATTTTCAAGATTGTATTTTTTTCACAAAACAAATCCCATTCCCCATTGGCAATGGTTAGATCCTTACTACGTTGAATATTTTAACTATATCTTTAATAACTTGTGGTTAATCTCTATAGCTAGCCAGAATCATATTGTCCCTCATATACAAACAGTCAAGGCTAAACACTTGGCACTAATGGACCACATCTGGTGTAAGTCTGTCCTAAATATTGACTGCAACTCAACCACGAACCTACCTTCATTTGCATTCATAGTACAGCACTGATGGAAAAGAGAACCCATGACCTCATCCCATGACATGTATGGAGACCACACTGACCAATTTCCATCTTGTAATATCAGCTGCAGCAAATGTCATGTGGAAAGTCTGGCTTACAATATCATATTACACAGACATGTGAAGCTGTCTCATGTTGTGAATCTATCCATGGCAACTTAACTGCAAACATGCACGTGATTTACTTAAACTCAGTGATTTACGTCCAAGCTTTTTACATTGAATGTCTTGGAACATTTGTTAAAGTTAACATCTGTATAATTTGAATCTAGGGTACATGTGAAACGATACTGCAAGATCACGATATATGTATCACAATACATAGGTCACGATATGATACATATCGTAATACGAGTATTTATGTCAAATTGCATGGAAACTTCTTGACTATAAGCAGGTTTAAAAGGAAAAGGTAGCTGTACAACACATGTTCGTAGCGGTTATTTTAAGTTGTGAACTTGAAAGGCTAATTACAACACATTATGTGACATTTGACAGCCAGCAATCGGCAGGGAGTCATTAAACAAGTAACAAGTCATTTATTTCAGCAAGAGCAGCTAGCGTCTTGTATTGATACAATAAAAGCATATAGTGAATCATATTGTCGCATGAAAACTGAACTGATGTATCGTTTCACCTCTAATGTAGAGTCCCTTAAATTTTTAACTCTTAACATTCGGCATTGACAAGGACTCTTGGAATTTCATGAGTAAGTTCGAACACCGCTTCATGACAAAACTTCCAGCCCGCCTATCGAGCTCAAATTTGATTCTTGACACAGCAGTTAGAGATAGAAATCGATTAACGTTACATTTAAGGGGGGTTTTGAAGGTCTTAATGTTTTTCTTCTACAGAATTTGAATCTAGGTTCCCTTAAACTGTCAGTTTGTAACCTAAATGCTATGAAAAGGACCCCTTGACGCTCACTCCTAATTTCAAGTCCTGCATTATTTTTCCTACCAAAACATTATGAAGAGAAACTTCACATTCTCTGAAATAGCGACCACTCTCCCTTAAGAATGTAATCCGTTAAATCTGCGATCAACTGCAGCAAACACATGTCCTCGTAAACAAACTGGCAGCTATTGACACTCGTTAATCACATCAAGCCTACACCAGCACCACCGACTTGTAGATAATTAAACTCACTCTCACAAATATTCCAGTTATTTACTTATAATTCCATCAGAATTTAGACACACGATGAAGGGCCCTGCTACCATCTGGACAAGCAGCTTAGCTGGACTGGCATTCAGACGGCCCTATACCTCCACTGAATCATAAGTCATCAGCATCTAAAAACTTCAATGATAAGCGACCAGAGGGTGGTATTAGATTCTAACCATGGAATCGATCATAAAATCTGAGATTTTCTAAATTACCTACATTCATATGAATTAATTTATGGGGATGATAAAATTGATTTTTACATGCAAGAATCATCAATAGTAAGCCATAGGTGAGGGTTGAAAGCATGTTGCTTTGGTTTCCAAATACACAGTCCAGATGCAGAGAACAGAAAATATTTAGGTCATTATTAACTAATTTTCATATATGTTCGGCTCACTAGCAAACACTCTACATGCCCCGTGCTACATGCCCTGTGAACATCCGGGATAGAATAGGTCTTCAGCAACCCAAGCTTGACAAGGCAACTGTGCTTGTCGTAAGGGTGGTCAGGCTCGCTGACTTGGATGATGCATGTCATTGTATCCCAATTGCAAGGATCGATGCTCATTATGTCAATCACTGGATTGTCTGGTCCAGACTTGATTATTTACAGACCGCCATCATATAGCTAGTTAAACAACAAAAATATGACACTGGATGTGGAGCCGAAAGTGTATTTGATTATAAACAACATCATGGGACGTGGAGTAATCTAATCTTGAAAGGAAAGCTCTAAAGGTATTATTTTTCTGTCCTCATTCATCAAGACCAATCAGTTTGCCAACCAATCTATCTGGAAATGTGAACCTATTGCAGGAGATTTACCTGGCTTCTAAAAAAGTGCCCCTGGCAAGTAAAGTGGGAAATTAATATTTTGTTAAGATTTGGGATTTTTTATTTTAAGTTCTTATTTTCCTATAATCTGAGGAATCTTCACATTGCAGTAATGCGAAACTTAGCATTAAATCGACTTCCACATTATTGGCCCTGTAATCTATGATACATTACCTCAATAAACCCATAACATTAACTACAACTATATTAACATGACGGGAAAATTTTAATTCCAATATTTACTGACATTTGCTCCAGGCTTGGGTGGGTACCCAGGGCTAGCCTAGTGGGCTAAAGCTTTTTCTCACCATGCTGAAAACCTGGGTTCAATATCCAACATGGGTACAATGTGTGAAGCCAATTTCTGGTGTACCCCACCATGATATTGCTGGAATATTGCTAAATGTGGCATAAAACTATACTCACTCACTCACTCACTACAGACTCAGAGCTGAATATCAGCCTCCGAGCAGGTTGAGATAAACCCCTGTATTTCCACTACTTCTCATCAGAAATTACACTTATGAATAGTGTCGAAACACTTCCCGCCCAACAGGACGAAGAATGTCATCCCACAAACCATGAATCTTTTCCTGTCCTGCAGCGTTAGAAACTGGCACTAGTCCTGTAGTCCTTACCAAACTGCCCAATAGTAAAGGTATCCTAAGGACAAGTAGTAATTGACCCATTTTAAGGGTTTTGCTATATGTTAACATTATAAGGACTAGTGGACAAAAGCTGTTAGTTTCTAACACTGCCCTGGGTTCCAATATAAATAGCAATAATAAAAAGAACACTGAAACTGAATTGGCATAATCACTGAATTAATATAATGTCCTCAAGTGCACTTTTTACTCAAGTTATGTTTGAATTAGGAATAGTTATTCTAACATTTCTTTGTATACTCCATACTGTAGCACTTTGCATGCTTTGTGTAGTCTACCCATAAAGATCTGGGTTAGAATTGATCTTCAGCAACCCATGCTTGTTGTAAGAGGTGACTTACAGGATCAGGCGGTCAAGCTCTGTGACTTGGTTGATGCATTTCATCATATCCGAATTGCGACGAGTGATGATTGTTCTGTCAAACACTGGATTGTCTGGTCTACACTTGATTATCTACAGACTGCTGTCACATAGCTGTCACTCAAGTCTGTCTCAGTCCCTGCACCATACCTCATATTAGTTTTGTTAACAGATTTCTTTATGTGTAGGATAAAGCATGTCCGAGGTCTTAAATATCATAAAAACCTAAGGGGAAGTGTTTTATCTAACTTATAAACTGAAAAAAGAAACTTAAAACAACATTTATCAACATTTTTATGCTTCAAACATACTTTCCATGAACCTTAAGAAACAGGCGTAAAATATCTGCTGCTGGCGTATGGTTCTTGAAAAAGACATTCTTAAAAGCAATATGATTTATCAGCGCCTATATGGCCTTGTGGTACACTCACTTGGCCACAGATACGAAGATTGCGTGTTCGATCCTCGGGAATATAAAGAAATCATTTGTCATTGGATTTTAACATTTCATAACATCGTGTACAAAAAGCAAAATAAATTTCTAGCCAGAAACATTCATGTGATAAAATCTAAACAGAAGTTGAATTAATAAAATCCCTGGGATATAATATATCCAAATAACATAATATATAGCAAATATGCCTGGGACATCTAATAAAATCCTGGGGATATTATAACATCCCTGTTAATGGCATAACCCTACTGGAAAACAATAGGATGACGTCACTAGAGGTCATGATCCATCAGTCCCTAAATTACCCTCCTCACCTAAATGTTTCTGTTATATCTAAGTAAGTTTGAAAAACAACTTGAGTTATTTCTATTTGCACCAGAATTTTTTTATACCTGAAGCTGCAGAAAGGCATGGCCAAAATAGGTCACATGGCACATTAGCATCACATGTACATTTATAGATTAGTTTAATACCTATTAAACTCTTAAAGAAGTAAAAGAAAAAAATATCCTCTTCTTACTCTGTCAGTTTTGAAAAAACCCGTCATGGCCTTAATAACGTTAGTTCATATGTGTTGGTTTCAAATTCTAATGAGACAATAAAGCACAGGATCGCTTGACTTTGTGTGGATTACCATAAACTGGCTGAGTGAGAATCCTGTCTATGAATAAATACTTTTAAAGAGCCACAGTCAATATTCAGCCATCTTCAGCTGGGGTTTACTGTCTAGATGTGGCAGTGCATGATATAGGCAGAATGAGATACAGTGTTTGCCTGTTACCGACCATAGTATTTGTTGTATATGCATAACAATGAACAATTAATTAGTCAATGTGAGTCACATGGCATATAGATGTTGGAATGATTAAAAAAATTATTAGTGAGTGAGTGAGTTAGGTTTAACGCCGCTTTGAACAGCATTCCAGTTATATCATGGCGTGTCAGCTTAATGTGGGAGGAGAGCCCGAAGTGATGCAGGTCTCAGACATTTACCGCTTCGGTGAAACCCACAAGCACGGGTATGGTGCTGACAAAAGCAGAAACATAATTGGGATGAACCAGGATTTGGACCCACAATCAAAGGTTTCTGGCGTGCCCAAGGGACACAACTCTCTGGATGAACCGGGATTTGAACCCACAATCAAAGGTTTCTGGCGTTCCCAAGAGATGCAATTTTGCGCAGCGAATCGACGACAGGCCACCCGTGCACCCAAAATAATTATTAAATTGAGGCATGTGTGTAAAATCTATCTGATGTTTCTGTTCATTAAGAACATTCACTGTTCACAGAATCACTTTCAGATTGTCTTCACTCATTAATGTCAATCACTACATTTCGATTCAAACAAGGAAATCCCATCCTTATTTATCCTACTCAACTTTTGAAAGGGATAATCAGATATGTCACACTATTTAAATATACACATGAAATGTTATGAGAATTAGTTCTGAATATCAAGAATATGGAGAAAGCATCACAAAGGCTCGAAATATTTCTTAACACCCAACTTGTCCTGCAGGGCAAATAGATATTATTTTATACTCGTCCTTCAATATTTTCACTTGCCCTATAAAATTTTATTCAGCTTTATGTTCTCAGCTATTATTACTATTTTCTGTAATTAACCTTTCAGTTAAGGATATATATGACAGACAGCACAAAATAGCTCACAGTCTGTTTGGTCATCAAGTCACGTTTTTTTGCGTCAACCTCACCATTCAAGATTAAAAACAGCCATTACCCTCACAAAATCTGTTCACTTTCGCGAGTGCATGAGTGTTTTTTTTAGCCCTGATATCACATATTTTATTTTGTATTTGAATTTTTATATTTCCTGTTGGTACAGTGGTTACTCTGTGACCCCAGTTTTAATGCCAGGCCCCCCAAGATTTATCACTGATAGTGATCAGAACTCATACACATCCATAGACAAAGGTAAATGCCTGGCTCTATTTCCTCTGTTAACAGTGATTAGGGCTGGGTATAGGAATAAGGTTCTCAAATAAGAGTAAAAAGTAAGCACCATTATGAGACAGCCTCTTGATTGAGTCTACTAGCCCGAACCTGTCACTTAACATTATTTTCAGTAGATCTTAGTGCTACTGTATGGACATTTATTAGCAAAGTCTACTAGACTGAATGAGTGAGTTGGATTAAACGCCGCTTTGAACAGTATTAAAGTTATATCATGGCGCGTCAGCTTAGTGCGGGAGCAAAGCCCGAAGTAATGCAGATCTCAGACGTTTACCACTCTGCTTACTAGACTGAAACAAATTTTACTGAACTCGTACAAGTGGCTGAAGTCACAGACTGATATGGGGCATTACATGGAAGGGACAGAAATTAGCACATCCCACTAGGCAGAGCCAGTATCAATAATGTTAAGTGTATCCTAAGGGCTGGGAGAATTTTGAACATTTGGTGGGAGGGTGGGTCCTTTTTTTATTCCTATGTCTTCTTATAATTTGGGCCAGAAGATTTCCAGGTTGGTTTCTATCCCAGGCAGGGTCTGAAGGTAAAGTGAAGTTAATAAGAGTCTGGGTTCTTAGGGGTAATACTGTACCATCATGGCAATCATGATGAAAGTCTGTATCTACAACTGGTATCAAAGTGGTGTATTGTCAAGGCATAATGCGTAAAGAAAAAACAGGGCTTAAAATACATTTTTTTTCAATTAAATTTGTCGATATGGTTCCTTATGTATATACATGGTTTACACAGTTAGGATTAACCAGTGTTACATTTTCATTTTTTATTTATTGAAATAGACATACCTTTTGTTTATGTCATGTTTTTGACAAAACAAAATATTGTTGGTTATCAGGAATAGAAAAACCTACTTTTTTATCACATTCATACAGATGTATACTCATAGTTTCTTACGCAGTATACAAGGTATACATAATTATGAGAGTAAGTTCATCAAAGGAAATCCTGATAATTTTGGTTCCATTTCCCTTTCCTTAGACCTTGAATGAATTAAATAACACTGATGTATACAGTGATATGCATATGGCATAAAAGAATAGCATTAAAGGATTTAAGAGGCACAGAAATTGCACTGTAACCAACAACATGTAACGCAAGTTAATAATTTCAAGAGGATCGTCAGTGTGAGTGAGTAATGATTGTCTGCCGCATCAACAATATTTCTGACAATCCCCCATACAGTACCCCAACATCGGGTAATCTCAATATCGCTAACATCTTTCAACATGTAATCATCCCCGATGACAACATTCCAAGATACCAATGCAACAGTTTTCATGGCTAATGACAAATGTCATAGCCATTTCCTGAAATCTGATATACAATATGTGTATCCTGTAAGTATATATCTCTGACACTTCCAACAGACCTGTGTCACTATCAATCAAGGATGTTTATTCTGGTCAAAATTCACACACTTGTTGAGCAAGCAAAGCCAATTAGCACAATTAATTAGCCTCATCAGTATATTGGTATGTTCTGTGCAGTCATGCTTGATAGCTAGGATCCCATCTTTCGGGGTCTTCTTTTTCATTTGGATTATATGTAAATGAGTCATACTTGCTAATTAGATTTATGAATATCGAAATATAAGATCAATCTCACCAAACATAATGCATCTTATGTCATAGGATCATATGGATGCTGAGCCTGGGGTCTTTAGATCAGAGATTTGAGGATTATTCATTTATCCTGAGACAGAATCTAAGCCTCAATATTGACAGCATCTTTATACTTAGATGCCCATGTTTATTTATTATTGCTATTTTTAGATTTATTATGTAATAAGTGAAAGTCAAGAAAAGCATTTAGCTTACATGTTGATTAACTCTTTCTGTTTATCATATTTTATTATGAATGCGGCCAATCGTCTAGAAATCTCTTACTGGTGCATCAGTTTATGCTAAAATTGAATGAAACTGTGACAGACCAATTCCAAATGGTTCCTCCATTCATAATGCAAGGAAATGGTAAAGAGAATCAGACGAAATGGATGTTTCATACATAAATAATCAATAGATTAACATGATATTTCCAGATGTAGACTGCAGTATTAGTCATGATGGGCAAGTTGACTGAATCATGTCAGGAATGAGTGATACTACTACTTGAGTGCTGGATGCAAAATTTATCTATGAAGAAATAGAAGAATATTGACTGTATCGTTCAGAACGAGACCGGTGGATGACATCACTAAGGGGACATAGTCCCTGCTACTCGTCTCATGGCATGTGTAGTGCAGTTCTTGGGATCTAGACTGCATTTATCAAAATAAATGAAAAGCAAGTGTCAAAATATTCCTGATGTGGGGGTGGGGCGTAGGAAGGGCGATTTTCAGAATGAGTGGGGTCATAATTTATACAAGATGGCCGCTGAACGACTGAGAATGCACTAATCCAGTAAGATCATCGAAGATTCGACCGGCGTGCACAGTCAAGCCGGTATATGAAAAATGTTGCAACCTACCTGCGGCTGTGTTTGTTGCACCTGTCTCGTTAGACTATCGCGTTCCTTCTCCACTTCATGAAGTTTGCCCTGTGTCAAAGCAACTTGGTCTTGCGCTTCACGCAAACTCTCCATCAATTTATCTCGCTCATCCAACATGTTCACCATCAGTTGCTCAAAATTGGAGTCATCTCCCGAGCCTTGCGACTCCCGATCATTGGAGCCGTCCTCGGCGATGGTGGGCATCACGTCGCACATCATCTTGAAGCCCTTGTAGTAGAATTATGCCATAAAACTGGCTTAAACAGAACGTACATTAATAGCACTAAGACTACATGAGTAAATGTCTTCACTTCAGAAGTCGGCTACTCATGCGGTTTCGGCGAGCGATTTCTCGCCACCGGTTAGTTCGATCATTGTAAAATCGACACAGTCTCCAAATTAACTATTTAAATGTCTCCTCCGCTTCATCTGGTTGCTATGAAATCCGTACAAAGTCCTGAAAATCACCTGTCAAACAGCTCCTCATCCTTCTAACCCATTCAGAAGAGGAGCCATTTTCTTCTGGGAAAAGTGTGTCATACCCATAATTCTGTGTAAAGGGAGGTAATTATTTGAAGATCCACCAGGTGACGCTGACGGACACTTGTCAATATGGCGCCCGGACCTCCAAGAATTTTTCTTTCCTCTCTATTTATTTTCTTCAAAGGAAACAACAAAAATGACGCATAAATCTGGTGACAGCAATGTAGCATCATGCCTAGGGTGGGTAGAAAAGGGAGGCAGCAAAAGAAAGCGGTTTACAGCACATTTAGTGGTAAGATTTACTTCCAGACGTGGAAGTCGCCGGGTTGCACATAGCAGCAAACTGGCACGATAAACATCGAATAGCGGTTACCTTATTTACTAATAACTGTTATGTTTCTCATGCTATATGCAATCCAATGATCTTCCATGTCCTAACGATATTGACATTTATTATCAAATGCCAATGGTCACAAACTTTAATTGTATATGACATCTGTCACATTGTCAAACATGTCAACATGACCTTTCGGGTCAAATAAGATTTCACAATACTCTCGTGTATGGTGCAAATGATGGACGAAGGCTACAGTTCGGCGGTTACGCCTAAAGGTAATACGAAGCATCTATCGTTTCTTTAAATAATCCAATTCATAAACTTTGAAAACTTTTCAGGATGTGTCAATTGTTTGCCAACTTACATTTGTCATAGTTACAATGAAGCCATGAGGCCTACTCTCTGCCTTAAATATTTAATCACAAGGCCATTGTTAACTGTTTTTGACAGTTGGGGCAAATATTTGTGCAAGTATCACTTGTCCCCATGATTCAAATAAAACTGTTTTCTATAAAAAATGGCTACGGCACTGAATCATCAAAGCCGACACACCAAAAACATTGTGGTATGAACAAAAACATAGTTGCATAGGGCTACAATTTCTTTTTACCTGGTATGATACAATGTATAGTTATATAATATTCAATTCATTTTGTCTGGAATCCGTATATAAAATCCGTATATGACATTCAAATTTCATGAAACAAAACTGCAGATTCTTTCTGATAATTTACTTAAAGCTGACTCTCAAGCAGTGAAATTAAAGCAAAATTCCTAGTTTCAAAGTTATACACTGTTAACATGTAATGTTCAGGCAATTTAACTTTATTTATTGATATCTGAAAATAATTGTAATACTACTCAAGTCAATAAAGTTTTTACTTCAGTACCCTCAAACATGTCAAAAAATATTTTTGTTTTATCAATTGTAACCACTGATTAAGTGAGCAGCCCTATTTTGCACTTTTTGAGTTGCACCATATCTTTTATCCTGATATTGTCTGTATTGTGTTCCACAAGCATAAATTTCTCCACTTAACAGAACCGGAGCATTCAAAGATTAGATATGCACTAAATTGTCATTTGTAAGCTTTTTTATTATGTCCTACTACAAATTACAATTTTACGGGGGAAACAGGTTGCACCCCACCCACCCCAACTTACCCTATTTTTTGATGGGCAAAAATAAGAAACACATTTTTTGGCCTGATTACCACTTACTGATTTGTAGATGTGACATTGAATGATTATGCAAATGCTGACAAGGGAGGAGGGACGTCTTTTCGAGTCAAGAAAGGAGCCGCCAAGGCAATTGAAAAAGAAGGTATTTTTGTGTTTTGTTTATGTGTGTGTGTTAACACATTTTTGACATATTTACACACTTTATATCCTCAAATAGGAAATAGTTACAGCGTCACTGTGTGTGTATGTGTATCTGCTCTGTTTCAAAGATTCTTGCAGGGACAGACATGGCCACTTGTCTGTTGGTCTGAGACAAGTGAAATTCTATAGGGACAGAATTGTTTTCACCCATAATCCAGTTACTTTGCAAACATCACTTGTCCAAAACAAGCTGCAGGCTAGTTCGATGTGATATGACCAGTGGTGTCTACCCGTACCTTGTTGGGATTGATGGCCAGGATGTGCCCTTCGTTGGTCACATATCCCCATCTAAAGATGGTTCCAGGTTGTTACTATAGTCTGGAAGGTAATTTAAGGTACCAATGTTTACTACAATATCTGAAAAACTATCGGACCCACTCCAGTCAAAGTTGGTATGAGATTATTAAACAGTCATACATAACTGGATATTATATTTAAAGACAATCGGTGCATGAATATAAAATCTGTCTACTTAGCTATCACTATATTTCATCAACAACTAGACCTGTTCGTCATGGGTGGAACCAGCATTCATTGAAACAGCCATCTGCATAATGCTACCCCTGCGTCACAGGGCCATATGACACAGTTGAACCAATCAACTCAACAGGTTGCATGTGAATCGTATATGCACGAATACGGTGTTAGCGTAGGACGTCTCAACGTGCGTGATTCCTGTGCACCCTTTCGAGTTGTGTTGATTGGTTCAACTGTGTCATATGGCCCTGTGACGCAGGGGTAGCATTGGGATTGATGGCCAGGATATGTGCCTTGTGTTGGTCACATATCTCCATCTAAAGATGGTTCCAGGTTGTTACTATAGTCTGGAAGGTAATTTAAGGTACCGATGTTTACTACAGTTGAACCAATCAACTCAACTGGAAAGGGTGCACAGGAATCACGCACGTTGAGACGCTCAATGCTAACACCGTATTCGTGCATGCATGATTCACATGCAACCTGTTGAGTTGATTGGTTCAACTGTGTCCTGTGGCCCTGTGACGCAGGGGTAGCATTATGCAGATGGCTGTTTCGATGAATGCTCGTTCCACCCATGACGAACAGGTCTAGTTGTTGATGAAATATAGTGATAGCTAAGTAGACAGATTTTATATTCATGCACCGATTGTCTTTAAATATAATATCCAGTTATGTATGACTGTTTAATAATCTCATACCAACTTTGACTGGAGTGGGTGCAATAGTTTTTTCAGATATTGTAGTAAACGTCGGTACCTTAAATTACCTTCTAGACTATAAGGGTGGATCTAGGTCTGTGTGATAGAGTGGGGAGATTGTGAGAACCACAGGAATGGATCCACAGGGTTTTGTAGGTTTATGAAATGCACGCCCTGGAAATATGGAGGCTGTATATATTGACAATTGATGCATATATAATATTGTCTTGTTCCTGTACCTCATCAGCGGCTGGGGTAATCTGAAAGTAATATTCAGTCATTATTTAGTCTCATTATTAAATATAACCCTGACAGTTAGTCCAATCTATGTGTATCTGATCACTTCTATTTTACTGTTGAATTATTGTAAACTGAAAAAGGATTTATTAAAAGTGACTTTTGAATGATCATGTTTAGTTGTAATGCTATTTAATCTTAACCCTGTTTTTAGGGTACCATTTACTCTTTTTACAGGGTAAGAAACTAACATTTTTAGCTCACTAGTCCTTATAATGATAACATACCGGTATAGCAAAACCCTTAAAAAATGGCAAATTTCTACAAGTCCTTGGGATATCTTAACTACTGGCCAGTTTGGTAAGGACTACATGACTAGTGCCAATTTCTAACGCTGTTTTTAGAAAGTGCTATTTCTGCTTAATCCTGTCCATCAGGGCCATCCATGTTCAAAGCATCACCAGTGAACAACAGTCTGTACAGGAATAGATACGAAAGCTAAAGAGGCTACATGTTTAATAATGGACAGTGCCGTACCATGTATACACTTTCAGTTTTTAAAAATTAAAAATGAATGTCAAGGTGTCCTTATACAGATATAGGTGGTCCCTAGATTCAAATACCATACCGTATTCGACATAATAAGCGCCCAGGGCGCTCTCAAAATTAGAAATAGGGGACTCTTATTAGAATATTATTTTGGTGGGAAAAACAGAGTTGAAAGATAAATTTCGTGGTTTATGCTGATGGTATTAAGTGTTTATATACGACAGATATATTTTTCCAGAATTTAATTGCCCATAATTAAGGGTGCATATTACACACGAGTGCATATTATACACGAATAAATAAGTCTTGTGTACATTGATCAATCGGAAGGGGGGGCTAATTGGGATTGTTCACTTGCCAATATATTAGCAAATATCGCTGTGGGTGCTTAGAGCGGGGCACTTATTACGTTGAATACAGTAGATGAAGATCTCGAGTATTTCATGCATGTTTGTTAGTGGTGTAACAATACAGTTATGCAGTATTTTATCACGACACAAGGCCCACAAGACATTTACAAGCCCTGTATCACGATACTTTTCATTGCAAGTTATATTGGTGTAAAATCATGTGAAGTGTTCAGACACAAGCTTACACAGATTGTCTAGTATTTCATGGTTGGACATAAAAGGCATAACATTCACAGTGCCCTCTAGCCAATATATTTTTTCCCTACAGTATCCCATCTTTGATCTCTGAAATATAACAACAAATGTTTCAGGGTTGTGTTTCAGAAAAAGATTTATCAACTGGATATATATCATATCGGAACCCAGCCATATTGTTACACCTCTAATGTTTGTAAAAGCACCTCAAGATGGTGATGGTGATCTGCAGTACATTGATGGACATTCTGTGTTACAGTACGGCAACTGCTGAAAGAGCCGGCAGGGACAGTGGCCACTGTAGGGGAAGACCTGAGCTGGTTTGAGAAGGACTTGGAGGACTTCCACATTGCCACAGAGGACGATAAGGATCAGAATGTGGAGGACAATGGTAAAATATGAATATTCTGGGCTCTTCGTCCACTTGCTACTGTCATAACTTTCATATTTCCCAATATTCTTGCAATAGGGACCCACCTAGATTATATAAAGCAAGTTTCAATATATTTTAGATGGGGGTGTACAGACAATGACTCACATATATAGAATACTAAACTCGCTCCCATGTAAAACCAATTTTATGAAACTTTCGCTCTCATTTGTGAGATACCATGACTTTTCACAAGTTTCATAAAATTGGTTTTACAAGGGAGCGAGTTTAGTATTTAATTATTACTTGACATTTAAAACTTTATTTTTAAGAATTATACTGTTGAGTGTGAATAGGCTGACAGCTACACAATCCACGGCATAATCCAATTTAGTTTATCAGAATAATACTTCAAACATGTCAAAAGTTGAAACGTATTAATTCAATACCAAACAACAGTCGACATTTAGAATTCAGGTGTCCGTTCCATAAATTATTGTAGCGCTAAGGTTATCACAACTCAGATACTTTATTATAGACTTACGACTGTTGTTACGCTACAGTGAAATCGCCTAGTGGAATGGGGCCCTGCACCACAAAGTTTACAATCACGTCACAGTACCCTACGTAATTTGTGGAATTGTGTTGCAAGATCCATCGGCGAAACAATGTCATGTGATGTCAGCCCAGCAGCAAGGTTGTTAGGGTCATCTTGTGTGCATTAGCTCCTCTCAGTGATCTATCATCCCAACACGTTATGTCGTTGAATGAGCCAAGGGATGTTGAAAGCTTTCAATATTTGTTCGTGAAACTTGTTCTGACAGTACATAAACATGCGTTTTGGTATTACACAATGTGTAATACAGCTGTATGTTTATCAAACGGGTGATCTCTTCATGGGCAAGTAATTAAGTGTATTGTGAAATTCAGCAACATGAACACATTGTGAGATGATGTCTGCTGCATCATTATGTTTGGACTTCCTGTCTATAGAACATTAGGCCATCTTAATATTAGTGTGTATGTTCGAACAGCCTCTTCATTTCTTTTGGGATGACATTTTGAAACTTTTTCTCAATGTATCTGTCCTAGATAATTTTGTTGATGTAAGAGAAAATTTGTCGAAAAAAAATAGTAATTGCCCAATTGAAAAGGTTTCAAACTCTGATTAGATACCTGTAAATGTTTCAAATGTTTCGAATTATCAAGGTATCAAATCTATTTTATCATCCAAAACAGGCTCCCACAGCTTTGCAGACCATTGTGATGTCATTGGTTACCATGACGTCACAATCAAATGACATCACTAATGGCTCAACTACTGAAGCTGTTTGCAGTACTTTTTACACTTAAGACACTGCTTATTACTGTCTACAAACTGAAAAAGTTGAGAGCATGATTTTGGATGATAAATTAAATCATCCAGTGATAAAAGTTGATATATTTGATATCAAAAGACACTCGGGTCAGATTCTCTTTTTAAAACCACCGTAGACGTATCTCCTTTCTAATATTTTACAACCGCCTCCGTGGTCTAGTGGTAGTGCGGGGGGGGCACGGGTGGCCCAGTCGTCTAAGGCGCCGCGATTCGCTGTGCACAGTTGCGTCCCTTGGGCACGCCAGAAACCTATGATTGTGGGTTCGAATCCCGGTTCGCCCCAATTATGTTTCTAGGTTTGTCAGCACCATACCCGTGCTCGTGGGTTTCACCGAAGTGGTAAACGTCTTAGACCTGCATCACTTTGGGCTTTCCTCCCACATTAAGCTGACACGCCGTGATATAACTGGAATAATGTTAAAAGCGGCGTTAAACCCAACTCACTCACTCACTCACTAGTGGTAGTGCGTCCGCCCGGAGAGCGGAAGGTCCAGGGTTCAATCCCTGGCCGCGTCATACCAAAAGACGTTAAAAGATGGTACTTGTTGTTACCCTGTCAGGCGCTCGGCATTAAGGGGCTAAAACAAGGACTGGTCGGCTCGGAGTCAGTATACTGTGTCTGAGTGGGGTATTAATGTTAAACTGTGGCATGGTATTTCAGTGAGCTAGCACTATAAATCGGCATCAGTCCGGACTAGTTCAAGCAGCCACACACACACGTACATGCACGTCGCTATATAAGTGCAATAATCTTGGACGCGACGTTAAACCCCATTTCACCTCACCTCTAATATTTTACTCCTACATAACTGTTTATTTCAGGCGAAGGTGAAATTGTTGTTGAAACAAGGCGCCGCCGACGCAAGACCAAGTCGCAGTCTGAAGGAGATGAAAAAGGAATAGTCTATCCGTATGATTTGTGGTACCAGCTCAGTTTGCATGTCCATCCAGAAGATGTGGGACGCTTTGCTGCCATTTGTCGCACTGCCTGTTGCCTCGTCTATTCCAGCGCTTTCTGGCGGAACATGTATCTCAGGTACCCATTGAAGACTGATTGACCAATCAGATATGAGCATTACCAAAAGTTGATGTAGAGTACACCAGTTGATTCTATGTCCAAAAAAGATTTATAAGTCATTCGAAGGCAAGACTGATTTTCTTCCTTGTTTCAACATATTTGGAGCTAGAAATATTGTCAGGGTGTGTTTGAATCTCCCATGGAGAGACTGAAAATAAACATATAGGGTTGTTTGGGTAGTCAAAGTTTGCTAAGGATCACATCATTGTGTCCCAAGTGCGTGGATTGGTGCTAGGGATGTAAATCACTGCATGATTTGGATCTGACTCAGTTATAGTGCGGCGTTAAAGAAACAAATCAAAGCTGAGGATTGCAAAAACTAGATGCACAGAGCTCCAGCTATCTTTTTGAGCACATCATTATGAGAGAACACAACATTTGCTACTAAGGATTGCAACAACTCAAAGCAACTCACCCTCACCCTCAACGTCAAAGACGTCGTTTGACGACCGAAGAATTAGGCAGATGCATGGGCATTTTTGAAACTGGGTCAGCACAACGTCACGTTGCAAACGTTTTTGGTGTCAGTCAAGGTGTGATCAGCAGGGTGTGGTCGGGTAGCCACACAATATTATCTTTGACAATTTCAACAGATGCACATAATTTGAAGTATTACCTTTTAAATTGGTGATCCTTAGCAAACTTTGAGTAGTATAAGAATTTAAAGAACACCCAATGTTTTCATATGGCTATAGTTAATGTGTCATGACTGGTGGGTATTGCAGTGCTCAGTCTTCAAATTGTCAAGGGCCTGTAACATGTTTAACTTGATTTGAGTAGTATAGTTATTTTATACTGTTGGGAATTATTTATTTTTTCTGATGATGAAAGTTCAAAGCCAGAGTGTTCTCACAAGAAGTAATGTGCAGTAAACCAGTTTGTAGATACTTCAATGTGAACACATTCAAAGTCAGCAGGTGGGGCGGTCGGGTAGCCTAGTGGTTAAAGCGTTCTCTCATCACGCCGAAGACCTGGGTTCGATTCTCGACATGGGTACAATGTGTGAAGCCCATTTCTGGTGTTCCCCGCCATGATATTGCTGGAATATTGCTAAAAGGGGCGTAAAACCATACTCACTCACTCAATGTCAGCAGGTAACTAGTCAGGTTTTCCCAAATAGGGCTGGTGGATGAGGGGTTTAAAAATTTGATATCAGGGCCCATCTCATCCTCAAGATGCCAATCATCAGTATGATTCTGGGTTAAATTTGATCCCCAGCAAACTGTTCTTGTCAATCGAGGCGACTAAATGGACAAGGTGGTTAGATGCAGTGACTTTGTTGATAGTGTGTTGATGACCTCTGAAGTTATGTATGAGGTTAAAGATGACTATTTCTATGAATGAATCCATGAGTGTCAAGGAAAGGAATGGTTGGTGATTGTTTTGTTAAATATATGCCCTGGGGTCTGTACAAGAGACTGATAGTGTCATCTTCCCGAGGCAAGACAGTTAACTGACTTTAAAAGTCCAGTTTCCACCCTTGCCGAACTAGGCTGGAATTCCTGGGCTTGATCGTAGCGCCACCAGTGGCTATTACGAGTTAGGTCCTTTCCATGCCTCTCCTATTAACCAATCAGATTCAGCCTCTCGTATCACTTGCATTTGCTTCAAACAAAACGGTGGCACCCAGTCAAGACGATCTGATCGATAATGAAGATCTATATTGTGATAAAACGTGTCTTACATCGCGAAATGCATCAAATCCTGTGAGCACCTTGATTAAAAACATGAAAAGATTTAGAAAATATCTGTTGACAACGAGTTAGCGGTGCACATTCTTTGCAAAACCTGCAGTCAACCGACATCTGCATGACACTTTACGAACCGGATTTCGATTTCGATGCACGATTTTGATTGGACTATGCATAGACTCTTTAGTCCAGCCAAAATGTAACTCCATAATACCAGCCTAGTTGGGCAAGGGTGGAAACTGGACATTTATAGTCAGTAAACTCACTTGCCTCGGGAAGTTGGATAGTGTCAGCGTACCTCAGTTAGTGGATTGTTTCTCATTTTGTGAATCACAGGTTTGTCAGGTTCAAACATGATCATTTACAGGCAGCAGTGCTGAATATTGCTGACTGCAACTCTAGGCGCCATTTTTTTTATTTCTTGGTTTATGGATTTCAAACTCATTTCAAATGTGAGGCAATTTAAAGGAAAAAAAACTCTCGTATCACAACTCAATTTTTCAAGAACATTTTATTATGATCCTGGCACATAGCTTGTGTACAAATGACAATATAACAATATTCATGTCCTGATGGAATGCATAAAAGATGCCATCATTTTGGCAGTATGGGCAACGATTAAACTGTTCACCACTGCGTTTAGTGTTCACAGGCTTTTGATGGTATGAGCGATCAGAGTGACTTCCCTTTGCTTTACACTGGATGAAATGAAATCTTTTTTGTTGAACTTTTGGAGCATTTATAAAGTAGAGTTTGGCAGTAATAAAAAAAGGAGTAATTTGAACCTTTTTTTTCAACATTTGTACTTTGAAAGGAGCGGCACATCCGTAAACTATTTCTTTTTGAAAATGTTGCCATATACAACATTGATTCACTTACATCCATTGCAAATGATCCCACAGAAATATACCCATTCTCTTGCAGGTATTTCGAAAAGTCTGTGAAGCTGCCTGATGATCTTCAACCATCCAACATTGAACGCATCCGTGGATTACGAGCCCGCGTGATCCGCTCCATGTTCTACCTCTATCGACCGCTGGCGGGCAGGACCACACCCCTTGTACCATTTGAGAACGAGCCCCACGAGCTACAGGGACAGCGCTGTCACCTGTCATGGCACCAGCCTGTGAAAAACATGTGGAACTTCTGCTTCAAGTTCAGCAAGGGACAGACTCCTACTCGTCCATTCCTACCAACAAAAATGGCAACAAAACACGACTTGCTTCCTGGCTACAATGATCTCTTTTACAACACCGAGGATGGATGTCGAATCCTGCAGGTGACAGTGCAAAACTTCGTTGCCATTCCAATGGTCATGGGGTTAGTCTTGAGCAAGGTATACCTTACTATCAGTGCACAGATGAGATACTACCGTCTCCGCATGTTGTTTGACACCAGTTTGCAGGGAGGTAACTCTAACTCAGCTGAGATGATCGTTGACCTTGACCCTGTTGTGGACATCCGAGTTTTACCTTGGTGGGATCCAAAGTATCCCTTCACATGTTGACCTTGTTACCATGGTTATCGAGTTCAGGTTTTTTACAGACTATGTTTTTAAAAGCAGTGGTTATTGAGGGAACCTAGTTTTTATAAATACAGGACATATTTATTTGATATTCACTTTACTGTTATATATGTCTGCGTTGTGTTCTGTTTCAGCTGGTTACCATGGTAACTGATATGATCATGCATTTAAAAAAGTAACAAGACATTTGTTATGGTTCAAATTATTGCTCTTAAAGCAATGTATGGAGATAGGGTTTTGTAATTATTTTTGGGGTTAATATATGAAACATTGGATAATTGTCGTATTTTGTTTCACTTTATAATCTATGGAAGATTAAACAAAAAAATAATTATATTTTGGGTATTAATAGCTCTTGTTCAGTTATTAGATGTTATGCAAAGTAATTTGGGTGTAGTAGTCTTGTCCACAAAAAAAAGGTGTTTTATTGAGTCGATTAGACCAGAACAATTGTTTATTTGTTTGTTGATTTGTCTGGTGAGGAAGTGACAGCGATCTTGTTTTGAATTGCTAAATACAACATGTACATTGGATAAGTACATTAGTAGTTCTGATTGATGGCAGAATCTTGTCATCATCGTCACAGAGAGTATCAAATAAATATCACCAAAAAATATAGAATGTTCATGGTTTATACAGTTTTGTACTGTACTGTGCTCCACTTTCTGGTAGCCTGAATATATTGCAATATGTGAAAATCTGACTGTTAGATCAGTGTGAATCATAACATTTGAATCCATCTTCCTGGAACTGACAAATTGCCAAAGTCTAGTCCTTGTTTAAATCTTTAAAAAATCACCACTACATTATCATTTTTCAATTTTTATCTTAGCAGCCATCCCAATTGTGGATCGATGCTCATGATATCAATCACTGGATTCTCTTGTCCAGACTCGATTATTTACAGACCGCCATCATATAGCTGGAATATTGCTGAGAGCGGCGTTCAACAACAAACCAAGCATACAAATTGTATGGAACAAATACTCAATGAAAACAATCAGAAAACATGAATGGCTAGATTCCATATTGATTATGTAGTCATTCCATTCCGTCTTTGAGATATGGTAGGTGTCCTGACATATCAGTAATCACTTTTATCAAGAAATGGTATATTTGTATTAATATACATATTTTTTCATATTTTCTTTTTTTTCTTTGCTCAAACTTACATTATGAAATTTTTGTGTGACTCTCGATCTTTGTAAGTGAACTCGGGCATGGTCAGACCAATTTAAACTAATTTAATTTTAAAGGAAATAATGTTTGTGTAGGTTGATGTGGGGTGAATGTCTCGTTTGCCCTATAAATCTTTATTCTTCAGTTGGTAAGTTGGCCATAAATAGGTTTAGAGGAATATTACAGCTATGGCTATAATGTCTGATTGTTGACCATCATTATATTACTCATTATATTTCGAGAAACTTTTGCAAAAGAAAATCATAAAAAAGAAATGGTAGCGTTTGGGTTTAGTCCCAATACCGTATTAGATGTAATGAGCGCCCTGGGCGCTCTCAAAATTAGAAATAGGGGCCTCTTATTAGAATATTGTTTTGGTGAGTAAAAACAGTTGAAAGATAAATTTTCGTGGTTTATGCTAACAGCCTGAAATGTTTATGTACAACAGATATATTTTTCAGAATTTAATTGCTCATAATTAAGGGTGCATAAAACACACGAGTACGTATTATGCACAAATAAATAAGTCTTGTGTACATTGATCAATCGGAAGGGGTGCTAATTGTGATTGTTCACAAGCCAATATATTAGCAAATATCGCCGTGGGCGCTTATTACGTTGAATACAGTACATGGAAGGATTTTACCTTGAACATGGTGAAGTTGTGCCAAGGTTTTCTAGAGATTATTTTGCTAAGATTAATTTATGTTTTACTTTGAAGCCTCAAGCATAGACATGTCTCTTTATGTAAGGTATTATTCCTTTGTCTTGTTTTCATTTTTCTTGTTTAGCCTCAGTCATGTATTGTTCAAAATTGTCTCTGTGTGATTAGATGGTACTGGTGAACAGAAAATACTAATAGTTACATGTAAAAGCCTGAGATTTTCCTGAAAACAACTGTCATAAATTTGTAAGACTGCTTAAATAGGAAAATATCACACTGAGTTGTATTTTATTAAAATGAATTTATGGATTAGAATGTGTCACCTGTGGTTATCATGGTCACAGATATGCAAGACAAAGTGGAAATGCATTACAAAAGAACCCCGCTGGTCCAGATCCCATTGGTCAGCATGAAACTGAAAACTCTGCCTCTTGACCATGGATTAAGAGTGAGTGAATCAGTTGGGTTTAAAGCCGCTTTTAATAGTATTCCAGTTATATGGCAGTGTGTCAGCTTAATGTGGGAGGAAATCCCGAAGTGATGCAGGTCTCAGACGTTTACCACTTCGGTGAAACCCATGAGCATGGGTATGGTACTGAAAAACCTAGAAACATAATTGGGGCGAACAGGGATTCGAACCCACAATCATAGGTTTCTGGCGTGCCCAAGGGACGCAACTGTGCACAGCGAATCGCGGCGCCTTAGATGACCGGGCCACCTGTTCCCACTATGCCCCCTCCTGAGTGAGAGGGCCAGTGGACATCTTTAAGATTTCGTGAAAGGGACCTTGACCTACCATATTTACCTTGAGTGACAGAAATTCACATCAAAGTGCAAGTGTTCATTCGTTGTGCAGGAATTGTATGTTCTTTACCTCTCATGGGTACAGTGTATGAAGCTCCATCGTGCTGTCCATCACAGTAATCAGGATGTAGTAATGGTAAGGGGATGACCATGTGATACTTGGGGGAAGTGGATAGTCTGTTCCCCAAAATTGATGGAAGAACAAAATGTCCTCAGGATGTAAAAACAAATGTACTCTTCAAAAAAAAGAAACGCAAAGCCATATTTGTGTGAGGTAGGAAAATACATTTATACAAGGAACCATGCACAAGGTATTGGGCCAAAATGTTTTTTGAGAGAACACTTGGTGATCATAGTCTTCTGAGTTAAGGGGACATAGGAAAAGTCTGAGGTGAAGGTCAGATACCATCAATAACGCGTCTAGATGTTGTGAAAAATAATATTCTGTCTCAAACAACCCCACCCCACCCTCCTTTTCAAGCAATCAAAAATATTGATTGTTCTATTATGATTGAATATTTCAAACTAGATCCAGACAAAATGTGTGCCATTCTTAATCCATTTGATTGCTTTCTCTAGTGAAAATGGTATTAATAGCATGAACATAATCGCAACTTGTTTTACTTTTGCTTGTTCTGTTATTCAATATAACGAATAAAATAAATGAATGTAATGCCAGAACCTGTATAAAGTGTAATTTGTTTAACTGAAGAGGTGCACGTTAACTGGTACAGTAATACGAAGGGAACTTTCTGTTTACTGTTTTAATAATTACTCTTTGATAACAGAAATTAACTCGTACTGGAATATATGTTTCTCTTACTTTCACTAAAAAAATCCAAATATTTCAGAAATAAAGCTACAAAAAAGCGTTAACTGGTCAGTGGCCAGTACAGCAGTTACTTTTAAGGAAATGAAACTATATTGCTCCTGTCATGAGATTAAAATGAGACCTGCCTTCTGAATGATTTTCACCTATTTTTTAAGTAGAAGTTAATCAATTATTGTTTGTTTTATTACAGAGTTAGATGGCTGTGAGTTGAACAGTCTCATCTGAAATCGTTAAAATATTGTCCAATTGTATGTAGGCAGGTCAACCTGATGACAATGCTTACAATTAACAAGTCACTTGTTTGTTTTGTTTGTTCAACAGAACAACGATGTTTCAATGGGAATAAAAGACATCTTGTTAAACAATATCTTTGTCTTTACTCCAGACAATATTCATCGAAATAGAGGGCTTTGCTCCCTCGTTAAGCTGACATGTCGTGATATGACTGGGATACTGTATATAGCAGTGTGAAACCAAATTTACTCACTCACAGAAATGTGAGTGTGTGCTACAATCCAATGGGAAGAAGCAACAAAATTGGCACAGGTGGTCTAGGACTTGAGTAATAGCCGGTCATCTTTCTTCGACTTGAATAATTGTTCGTATTTTATGACTGGTCTAGAATCTGTTAATTAGAGGATGCAGTGATTGGCTGGACTGCAGTGTAACACAACATTTTCTCACTTACAAACATAACAAATGCTCTCACAGTAATAAAACCAGTATCTTGCAGGTATTTTGAAAAGTCGCTGAAATTTCCTGATGACCTTCACGCCTCTAACACAGAGTATCAGTTGGCTGCTTTGTTGTCTAACACCGCACTCAGCAATATTCCAGCTATATGACGGCTGTCTGTAAATAATCGAGTCTGGACATGGCGGCAATCGGTATGAAGAGCGAACGCTTTAACCACTAGGCTACCCGACTGCTCCTTACCACAGAGTATCACAGAGTATTACTAATCATTGTAAAATAAATGTGAGTGTGTGCTGCGATCTGATTCGCTCTATCTGCTGGTATGAGTTTGAGAATCATTGACTAAAATCAACTAATCAAAGACAAATAAGTTACGAACAAAATGTGAATTCCATCCTATTTTACAACAGGTTGTGTATTGGTTATGGCATAAGTGAAGGAGACAAGCTCTACAACAGTCTTTGAACTACAAAGTCACTGCATTGTAACCTTGTTTTGACCCACTATACTACAGAAATCATGTTCTTTAGATAAACGTTTATCCATGTGGTAAAGATATTACAAAAATGTTAAATGCTATAAATTATACAAGAAACTGGCCAGAGTGAGTATTTTCCCTGCATGCATCTAAAGTGTGAATTTGGTACATGAGTTTACAGGTGCAGCTGGCGCAAATGAATGCACACCTACCTTCTTCTTTTCTCCATTGGAAAGTTAGATTAAATCGTTTAAATGTTTTTTTAAAATACTAAATTTAGAAAAAGTTTAAATACTCTGAATAAAGACCAGACAGGATTGAATCATTGAAATCTTTCAGACTTTTCACTGCGTGTGAATACTTTCTTGATAAAATTTCTTTTGTTGTGATTCTCAAATTTTAAAAAATGGATATAGGCAAAATGCATACTACACTAATACAATACTAAGCGTAATTGGTGTAGTTGTTTTTGTCACTGCTAAACAGGTGGGTTCAGTTCTCACAGGAGCATATGGTGCATGATGTCTGGACATTTCTGGGTATCAAATACGCAATAATACCCCCAAAATCTGATAAGACCCAATGTTTATCTCCTTATTAAGAATCATAATGCATAAATGAACAACATATGACCAGAGTGATTTTAAGACATGTTTATTGGGGTCGTGTCACTGGGTACAGAATGCATGTACAAAGGGAGACAACTCTGTATCAGACGAGTAGCAGCCATTCTTTGTTCTATGTACACACACATCTTATTCATTTGGAATGTGTTGTATTTATGAAAATGTGGAATGGTGTTGCTTTTTTACACTGAAGATGACAAATAACTGCTGTGTTTTGATATTCATCTGCAAAGAGCACAAAAAGCAGTAGAAAAATGTACCTTGGTAACACAGGAATGCGTAGAAACGACCAATTACAAATTATCTGACTACATAAGCAGAGGTGTAAAAAGATCTTCCTTGAAGGACTACTTGACATTGACGTGAGAACATCTGATGAACATTTTCACATATTTTCTCTCTGAGCTGATTGCATTCTCAGACAAAAATTTACCACTGATGGAATCAAATTTTTCAATTGGTTAAGAAATTTCTCAATTAATGTCTGATAATAAAAGATAACATAAATAGCAGGACTTAATCAGGTGTTGTGGACTAAACTTTGCAAAATCTTCTCATTAAAAAATTAAATGTGCATTTTCTTCAGCATCTTGGACTTGAGAATTTGAAATATATACACAAATTTCAAATACAAATGCTCCCAATAATGGTTAAAGAATACAACATGTATAAGACTGAGTATTGAAGAAAGCATGAGATACAAGGTGATGAATGCACATTGTATTTCTAAGTCGGTTGATCATTGATATATTTACAGAGCTGTCACTGAAGAGACAAAATGTTTGAAATATACTTCTCAACATCTGATAAGGATATTACCTATTTCAAACCATTACAAAACTCAGAGAACATCCATTTACAGAAACGATGTTTATTTTTACCATGATCTACTGAATCTGCTGAAATGATGCTGAAATTTGTCAGTTCTAAGTACTATTCGTGTGACCACTCCAAGCAAAACTTCACTATTGCCACGTAGCCACTGAGAATATCCTTATCAAAGGTTGTGCAGCATTATGTATCAGTCACTGTCTGTAAATAATATGAAATTATTCCCAATTTCCACATAAAACTACAATTATTGAAATGATCATGATTCATAATCTGTCATAATACAACCAAAAATAAACATTATTTATGTACACACGTTAACTGTATACAACTTGCACACATATTTCAATATTTTATAAATGAAATTATTCTAATATTTGAAAAAACAACATTTACCAACATAATGTTCAACTTGTTCTCTGAATCACATTAGCATTTTCATGACTTCATTCAAATTTAAACACACTCGTACCAACAGTGAATTTCCAAACATAATTTCGAGTCTTGAGTCTTTGAGTCTTTACAATAAATAAAGACAATACAGAGAACCATGTTATAACAAATGAAACAAAAAAATGATCAACATCACTTTGTTCTTTCCGCCAGTTTTTTTCCGTAAAAAACATAATCTCAACATAGGGAAAACGTCATAATAAAGAGTATTTGTACCTACAATGTTGCAATAAACAAAATATGCTTATCTCTCTCTGGGAGTATCTGTTGAGTCTATCTTTATGTACACTGAACAAAAACAAGTTAGGGATCATGAATATTTTTTGGGATATTTTTGTCGTTGTGAAGACTAAGCACATAAAAAAATCCAAAATATATTTATGATCACTAACATTTTTCTTCAGTATATTAACAAATTTGGGTCTTAATCTCAAGATTATTGCAGTCAAGAATTACGACAAACTGTCTTTTAAATTTTTTATTAGGCAGTTGCTTTGCCAAAGAGTGGATCATTTTTTAGTAAAGAAATGCAATGCTAGTCATTAGTAGTTTTGTGTATGTCATTAATACCGTTTGATTTCCAATGTTCATGAGATTCAGACTGACATCTTGCTATGTGATAAATGAATATATACAACACAGTATTCCTAATGAGGGAATACAGTGTACTAGCATAACACCAGGGATAAGATGCCATTTGGTAAGACATAATATGGCTATTTACAGTTTGAAATTCACAAATCAAATGATTAACAATAACTATATCAATAGACAGGATTCACTAATTGAAATACAAAAATAATATCACAATTTGTATTACAACTTGACATTGATGTACTTTGGAATGAAATCTGTTTAAAAATTTAAAATTTATAACATGTAAATCTTATCAGGAATGTTATTGAGGAAATATTCTTCTCAATGTACAATTTAATTGAATAGAATTGATTCAACTTGACCAAAATATTATGATTATGATTAGACATCTTATGGTATTCATACACTCGTTGACAAAATGACTGATACTATCTTCTAGACAACTATCAGCAATAGATGTCTTATTTGATAAAATTTCTTTTCGGATGTTTTTATTCCATACTTTAGCAAGTTTATTGTCATATTCTTAAACTATTGTTAAGTTGAATATCGAAAGTGAAATATTTTATTCCTAACCTGCTACTACCCCCAACTCTGCTATGATGCAATATGAAAATATGAATTGCACACAATTTGGCATATACTGAAAATTTACAAGAAAACATAAAATTTATTTTATGCAGTTTATACATATATAATGACTATGATAGCATCAGGGAAGCAAGAAATGTTCAAATCTTTATACGTGCAAAGGAGGGACAAGTATCTAAAATATCTTAAACCTTCCGTGGACAATGATTACATGAGAAACATCATGCAGTTGTGACATCAGTAGAAACAAGCATCATGGATAACGGGATATTTACAAACACGACAATTTGTCCATGAAGAAATTATTTTCCAATATTTGTAAAAATACTTTGACGCAAACTGTAAATGGAATGAGATGGTTGTGTTTGGTACCTAGCCAAAAACATATGTAAGAATAACTACATCACATCCATTGTCCCCCGAGACTACACCCTTATATGTGGCCATAAAAGCAGTTTATATGTGATGATACAGATAACAAAGTTGAAAGATTTATACACAAAAGGAGATCACAAATATTGCTATTCATAACATAACAAAAAAACAAATTCAACATTCACAAGACTATAACTCCCTCCTTGGCAAAATATTCTACGTCATAAATACTCACCAATGCACATCCTACAATCAGGGTCTGGGAGTGGTTTATATATGGAAATAGCACATGATGAGGTGAAACCTTATAGCACATTGTTGCACAGAGAATTACTAAACACATATTTGTACAAGGAACCGCAATACACATCGTTACACAAAGACAGCAAAACAATGAAATTGTTGACAGGAACATGACAAGCTTAATTGTACAGTCATGAATATCTAAATACATGTATGTATGCTGTTATATATACAAAATACAAATTGATGTAACGGCCGGAAAATGGACAAATTGTGAATTATAAGGCTCCCCTGTCAGGAAAGGATTCCATTTTGAAATTATCTTGATAAATGTTTTGGCATTGCTCTAATATTTGGGTGCTTGATCTGGATGTAGGTTGTTTCTAACTGTGGTGACATACTAAATGAATATACACATTACAGTAATCGAAAGCCTTTCAAATATTGTAAACAATGATGAAGTCTGAGCTGTATTTACAGCCGTTTAAACACTCCCTGAAAACTGGCACCGGCTCCCCATCTTCATACAGGCTCCATGTATCAACAATGTATCCATGGATCCACTTCACCTTGAAGCCATGTCTTAATAACGGATCCACGTTTCCCAGTTGGATCTATATGACAATGCCGGATTCATGTAACAATGCCAGATCTATGTCTAAGTAATGGATCCATGGTTCAGTAACAGATCCATGTGTGGATCTAAGTCCTAGCAAGATGAACCCTGAGTGTCCTGGACAGAGTTTATCCAGGGGTGTCTGGAACACTGCTGACAGTGTTACTGCTGTGTGCACAATGCACATTGTTATATACAACCTTTAACTTTCTTGATTCTCGGCGCATAGTTGTCTCTTGAATGTCAAGTTATATTCATACACATCTGGGTTGTTTGCAGTCAGAGAACAGATGTTTAGATTATTCTGCAAATAAAAAATTCAAAATGAATATATCATCCATATATTCAAGAGTGCATTGTTAGAAGCTTGTAGCTCAAACCTCATTTATTTAAAAGAAAAATCAAATGGAGGTTTTGAGCTAGACTGTAAATGGGCTTCATTAGTTTAAATATCTTGGCATCTAAAATTTAAACAAACTGAAATTTTGAAATAACACACATTATGACAATAAATTCATAAAAAGAAAATTATAGTGGTTTATCTTCAAATCCCACTGTTGTACTGTTATATAAACATTGAGGGCATTTTGAGGAAGGAAGTTCTTTTTTACCCCATATGCCAAAAAATTTATTTATGAATGAAGCATGAATATGTGGAAAATGAAACTGTTTTCCAGTAAACAAGCTCTTAATAGAAAGATATTGAACTCATGAATGTCAATTTTACATTTTATACAATTGTTACTGGTCAAACTGAGCAGCCACTTACATCAGGGCTGATTCTGAACTTGTAGGTGCTTGTGTAATGGAGACCGATGGTCAGGTCAAACTCGGCATTTGTGCTCTGAAATACAAAAATGGTAGGTGAAGGAAGGTTATCTCCCTTGGGTAGTTTGCAAGAAGAGGTATTCACAAAACATTCTTTTTAAAACAATTTTCTTCATGGTGATAAATAAACACCAATGACTCCCCCAATTCCGGCTTAGAATTGGTCCCAGCAACCAATGGTTGTTGTATGAGGTGAGTCAGGTGACTGAATGTATCAGGTGCTTAGGCTCTGTGACTTGGTCAACTGCCTGACATCGTTCCCCAACTGTGTGGATCAATGCTCACAATATCAATTGGGAGCACGGGTGGCCCAGTCGTCTAAGGTGCCGCGATTCGCTGTGCAGAGTTGCGTCCCTTGGGCACTCCAGAAACCTATGATTGTGGGTTTAAATCCCGGTTCGCCCCGATTATGTTTCTAGCACCATACCTGTGCTCGTGGGTTTCACCGAAGTGGTAAACATCTGAGATCTGCATCACTTCGGGCTTTCCTCCCACATTAAGCTGATGTGCCGCAATATAACTGGAATATTGTTAAAAGCGGCGTAAAACCCAACTCACTCACTCACTCACTCACAATATCAATTAATGAATTGTTTGGTACAACTCGACTTTATACAGGCTGACAACATGTAGCTGGCGGCGTTAAACAACAAACAAACAAATCATACCGTAAGTTTGTGTCCCTTTTCCGAGACCCTACCGGAGCTGGCTTCAAGACATGATGGGGTGAAGGAGTCGTTGCAGAAGGCAACCAGAACAGATCGGTCCGTCCTGAATACACACAAACACAGTGTTAAATGTTCCGAGGTAGCACTTATCAAAACAGATGAATTCTTTTCTTCATTTGTATCTTTTTTTCCCAATCCCAAATTTGAAAATGTGAAGTTTTTTGGGTAAATGGATTCGACATTCATCATATGCTAATTGTGATAAATACAAGAACATGGATTTACTTTTGTCTAATTCTGATAACAAGGCAAGTTCATTTGTCAAGGAACCATTGATTTCATCCACTGGTCATGACATAATGGCATTCCAGAGTGACGTCACATTTGCCTCACAACTGTGAGAGTGCACGCTGGGAGCATGTGCCACAGAAATGTACTGATAACTTCTGTATCTTACATTGTCAATAAACATTGTGTTTCAAATACTCAATAACATCCTCCTGTTTATCTACAAAAGGAATCAATCCATGCATCGACTACTCGATAAACACCTTCCTGTCTTATTCCATACATCAAATATTTGGTAATACCCTCCTGTTATCTCCACAGATTGGTGAAGATCCAAAGTAGAATAGATCTTCAGCAACCCATGCTTGCCGTCAAAAAGCGACTGTGCTTGTCGTAAGAGCCGACTAATGGAATTGGGTGGTCAGGCTCGCTGACATGGTTGATGCTGGTCATCGTATCCCAATTGCATGGATCGATGCTCATGATATCAATCACTGGATTGACTGGTTCAGACTTGATTATTTACAGAGCGCCGTCATATAGCTGGAATATTGCTGAGTGTGGCGTTAAACAAACAAACAAACAAACAAACGTTATCTCCACAAGGACTTACTTGAATTGAATGGTGACAGGCATGGAGCCGAAGAAGCGGCTGACCTTGGCCAGGTAGGAATTATTGCGACCTTCACAGGCCCCTTGCACCCTACAATACTCAGGGCCGATTGTGAAGTTAAGTTGTTTGATAACAATCTGGGGTCGCAAAAGGTCTTCGGGAACTGAAAATATAGAAAACCAAACCATTAATTAACAGTTTTGGTGTATGTGCATTTGTCTGAATAGAGTTGAATAGATATAATCCTTGAAACAGCCATACATTATGGCATCCCATGAGAATCACACTGTAATATCTGAATTAATTTTCATTTTTTATTTTTATAGGAAGCAATATATTGTGTCCAGTATATCGCTGACTCTTGTTGTGTAGAGCTTCAAGTGACAGAGCTTAAAGTAAGGGAGAATCCATTTTATTTCTATGGGGGGTGAGTGGAAATTGTTTTGCTAATTTTTCTCAGCTGAATCTAACAAACTATTTATTTTCACCAAAATTTTATGTTCGGGTACTTCCCACAAAACAAACTACACTTACCCATTACATTTACTTTTTCACCGCTGCCAACATTATAAGTTCATTATAAGGAATTCTCCTTTCAAGCCCAGTTCATTGTAATTTTTTCATTTGAACCAGCATGTCAGACATACATAAGGCTAAACAATATAATAGTCTTGGTTCTCAGGCACCACCCGCATCATCATAAAGACTGCCGCACGTTTTGTTTTTATTTCCATTTTAAAAAAAAAAATATATAAATCCTAATACTTAAACACAATGCACAAAAAAAATTGAAAGTGCAATGAACTTTATGATGATGGAGGCAGTGCCTGAGAACCAAGACTATCATTTTTTTTAGCCTACCGGTAAGTGAAACAAAATCACAAAGTGTGGAATAATTGCACGTGATAATGTGATAACCATGATCAACAATAAACACATACTGTAACATCACCACACAATCAGTTTGAGGGAACATGACGCAAGCGTTGAAAATCTGACTACTTGACGCATGTGAGTATCCTTCACTGCATTGTTTATAGAAACAAATGCCTTATTATTGACTTATATACAACCACAGCAAGCATCAAGTCGCCACTTTAGAGTGAGTTTTGAACAGTAGTTCAAAGTGAGTTAAACAAGCAGCTGGCTCCTAATATAGGAGTCTACATAACTGCCCACTCACCAGTATTTCTTTTCTTCCTGTAGTAGTGATGGATGTTGTTGTCATCATTGTTGATGACATGGTAGCCATCGTTGTTGATGACGATTGGGGTGTTTTGCGATTCATTGGGAATGTCGATTGTGAAGGTGTTGTAGTGGGGAGTAGTCTTCTGAGTCTGAAAACAAAACAAGAACTGAATCATCTAGTGGGATGATTGAATCGGTGGTGGGGTGAGGTGAGGTGAGGTGAGGTGAGGTGAGGTGAAAACAAAACAAGAACTGAAACATCTAGTGGGATGAATGAATACGGATACCCCACTCAGACACAGTATACTGACTCCGAGCCGACCAGTCCTTGTTTTATCACGTTTTAGTCATTGTGGGCAGGGTAACAACAAGTACCATCTTTTAATGTCTTTTGGTATGATGCAACCGGTCAATTTTCCACTCTCCGGGGTGACTCTCTATCCACTTCATACACTAACCAGGTTGTCAGCGAGTCTGGGATCTGAACCCATGACCAGCTGATTCTGACACAGTAAAGGTATTTGATGCTTAGTCCACTGGGCCACCTTCAGGCCCCAGTCAATGACCAGACGATGACATATGATCTGCCTGATGGGTGAGTTCCGTTGAGTGGGGGTGAAGTGAGTTGCTCCAGTGACAGATTATAGGCTGACCATCGGGGCCACCCAATCCTCAATTTAATCATCTCTTGTATTGAGAGCATTGGGTTTTCCACCACTTTAAGCAATATTCCAGCAATATCAAAACAGGCAGTGAAATGAGCTTCGCACATTGAACCCAGGCTTTAGGTGTGCCAATGAAACACTTTAACCACTAGGCTTGCTTCACAGCCATGTGTGTTTTCGCATGTGTCTCTGTGTGTGTATGCCTGTGGTGTGTGCGTGTGTGTTCATGCGCACGTGCGTGCCTGTGCCTGTGCCTGTGCGTGTGCGTGTTCATGTGCATGTGTGTCCACAAACGGAATACCATTAAAGCAACGAAAGTGAGGTATTACTTACCACAACATTGGAGTGTGGAACAGGATCTGAAATGAAAGTAAAACACAAATTAATATTTGCTAACAGAGATCAAACTAGCATACTTTGTAAACTGTATGTGACACATTGGAATTTACATACGCTGTGGAGTGACTATTGTTTTATGCTGTAGCCAGCAATATTCAACGATATCACTCCAGCCTGAAAATAATCAAGTCTGGACCAGGCAAACCAGTGACTGTAAGCATGAGCAACGATCCACGCATCAAGCAGGACACATGGAGCCACAAAGCCTAGCCAACCAATCCTCTTTACAAACAGCTCATGAGATTGGGGACCTATATTGCCCTGCAATCCATACCGAGCAGAGATAGCAAATTAATCCTGTTTTATGCCAGTCAGCAGTATTCAAGCTGATTGATAACAGTAGATAAGAATCCACAGTTTGGGTATGATGACACACAAGAAGCCAGGCCACACACACATCCTAAATTTTGTCATCTCTTAGATTATGTATGAGGTACCGAGGGCCCATTCTAACCCAGATTCCCTGGGGATGGGTGGCTCTTCCCTGACACCTACTCTTGTGTTGATGTGGGTTCGGCTCGTCCTCCTGGGGCGGGGAACAGCAGCGAGGCTCACACTCGGTACAAACAGGGTAGGCTGGAATTGTCATCGTCGTCACAGGGTGGGGAACTGTTCACAAAAAACAACATAATAACAACAACAACAACCGACTGAAGCTACTCGCTGTGGTGGACATTTTTACCCTAATCAGTTGATCCATTTGCACTCTAACTTCAACCTCATCTCAGTACACAAACCAAGCTGCACTATGAGCTGCTACAGTCACATTACCAAACCTACCGGGTATCCATTCACTGCTGAGTGAACGTGTGTGGCTGATTTTGTAAAATGAACAGGTGTTTGTATTGTAATCTGATTCTTTTATCATATCTAAACCTTTATTAAAACAGTTTACAAGCAGGACATAAAATAAATAAATATCTATGAACTTTGAATAAAATGGCATCTTCATCAGCATCCTCAACTGTACTCGCTAATTTAACATATACCAGACCCTATTCTCTGCTTAAGCTTCATTTAAGACGTGATGTCATCATTTTGTGACCTTGATATTAACCAGTATCAAAATGAAGCTTGGGTGATGAATGGTTCGAGGGTATTTATCTAACAGAATGGAGATATACAATTACAACTTAAAAACTGAATAACAGAGTGGTGGCCGTGTAACACAATTCTACTAAAATCAGACATCTCATGTTAATCAGAAAACCCAGATAGAACATAGATATGTCTTTGTTTTTACTCCAACTTGTGTGTAGATGCAAGAAACAAATATTAAATATCCACAATGTAATAGCACAGCCTTTATTATTTACATTTGGAACTGATCACCAGAAAATTTTAGAAGCCATGGCTCTGATTAAATTTTTTTCCTGACCCATCACATATGGAAGGGTTGTCACGTACTGCAGAGAGGTTTCGTATCAGAGTAAAAGATCTGATTAAAGATAGTAGTATTCAATAGCCAAGGGAATAATCATGGGTGCTAAGCTAGATGTTCCAATCTGAACCTCATGTCAAGTGAAGTTACCTGTAGTTGTGGGAGGTTCTGGTCGGATTTTAGGTGTGGTATGATCGCGCCGTGGAGGGAGTGTAGTTGATGTCATCATAGGCAGCGCTGTTGTATTTATTCTGTAGAATAAGACAAAAACATCTGTTTACCACTATTATCCACACAACTAATTATGGTCAGCTGACGATGATAAGAACTTCTGTTGAAAATCGAAAAGATTTTTATGGATAGACGACAGCCAAATTACTTGATTATGGCAATGATGTAAGAGGCATGGTATTCGAAGGAATTAAATCTGTTCACCTCCTATTTAATATGTGTCTGAGAATCTATTTTGGTCTCAGCCTATTTTACTTGACTTTAGGAATACTTCTTTTTAGTTTCGACCAACTGGAGCCACGATCAGAAAATAAGAAATTTAGAAATGTTTTAAATTTAATTCTTGTTTGTTCTTGGACGGATTAGGAAAATTAAAAAAGAAACAACAAAAATTAGTTATCAGTTCTACCCACTTTGGTAACGTCGTCCCCTGTGATGCAGCGACTACAGGTGAGCTCTTGGAGAGTTCCTGGGTATTCCGCCGCTCTAAGATGTACAGTGTGGTGATTGCTACCAGACTGAAGCACAAAAATAACAAAGATGTAGACAATTCTTTACATCAAGTCAAAAATAAATATGTTATCTTATTTGATACTATATATACACAAACTGAAAAAATAATATCCAAATGGAGCCAAGAACAATACTTAATTTCAGGCTGAGGCAATCTAGACTTGCCAATTCATTCTAGACTTGAGTTGGATTCATTTTTTAATTTATTCTCTTGGGTCTGGGAGACAGACTAGCTCTTAGTTGTCTCTTATGTAACATTGGAGGTTGTGGGGACCTATTCTGACCAAAAATACTCACAGGGCGTGTAAACAATTATAGAAAACTTTATCTTTTAGTCAATTAAGGCACTAGCATCTGCACTTAAACATCACATTTAAAGAATAAAGAATTTGCAATCTATGTCAACACTTTGATCACTTATCAATAAATTGATATATTCTTTATTGTCCTGGAGACGTCAAGCCTCAATGTATTCAAAAATATTTTGTTCTCACCAAAATGCCATGATGAGGATGAGGATGATGATGGTGATTTGGATGAATCGGTTGCTGCACAGCGACTTCACTCTGCTGGGAGGCGGTACCTGATGGCGGCTGTGCTTGTGCCCAGGCTTACTGTTGCCATGGTGATATGAGTGTGATTTCTTTGGTGGCGCACTACTGCTGTAATATCGATATAATAAAAAGATATTGACATTTAAAAGTACAATGGCAGCAAATAATAATTAAATACAACAATTACAACTTAAAAACTGAATACGATCTTGTATTAACAGAGTGGTGGCAGTGTAACACAATTCTACTAAAGTCAGACATCTCATGTAAATCAGAAAAACCAGACAGAACATAGATATGTCTTTGTTTTTACTCCAACTTGTGTGTAGATGCAGGAAACAAATATTAAATATCCACAATGTAATGGCACAGCCTTTAGTATTTGCATTTGGAACTGATCACCAGAAAAACTTAGAAGCCATGGCTCTGATTAAATTATTTTCCTGACCCATCACATATGGAAGGGTTGTCAGGTACTGCAGAGAGGTTTTGTATCAGAGTAAAAGATCTGATTAAAAATTGCAGTATTCAATAGCCGAGTGTGCAGATGTTTCTCTCACCTAACGGTACTAACACTGGACACAGACTTCAAACTCATGTTGGACTTGAGGCTATCAAATCGCTTCAGTTTGGCAAGCTTCTTGTTCATGACCTCGAGTTCATCAATCCTGTTCTCCAAGTTGTCCGTCAGCTTGCACAGCTCCTTCACGGCTCCAACGTTTTCCATAAACAAACGGTCCTGTAAATATAGTCGTGAAACACGATAAGTCAACTTTCATACTTAGTGAATGGTTTGTATTGAGGAGCATGATTTGTTCAGTGTCCCAGATGCAGTCATGAACATACCCATTCTCAGGGAGCAATCTGGTAGATTATAAATGAACAGGTTACCATGGCAACCAAAGACCAAATTCAAAAAGCAGCTCACAATACCATGAAAACAGACATAAAGTGAAATAATTAAACTGACCACCTTGAAAAAAACATTTCTTCAAAAGAAAAGTAAGCCTTGTGAAAAAGATTTCAGGTAGAGAAATTAACAAAAGTATCTTACAAATGATACAAATATCTTGTCTCACCTTTCTTACAACCAGGAAGTTCTCGATGCGCTGACCGTTGGGCAGTATGACATCCCCAGTCTCCTGGACGGCATCTGGCAATACCTCCATCATCTCCTGTGCGATGACGCCGGTGTCGGTGCGTTGGTTGTCCTCGATGCCGGCACTCTCGGCGTAGTCCTGGCTGTACTGGTACTTGTAGAGGCGGAGCTGCTGGACTTTCTGTAGCGCCTCCTTCGTATTCACCTGACACAAACACAACATTTATACACTGATATAATATTTACACCTTGTAACACAACAGTTGTACCTTGTCACACAACAGTTATACCTTGTAACATAACAGTTGTACCTTGTTACACAAGAGTTGTACCTTGTAACACAACAGTTATACCTTGTAACAACAGTTGTACCTTGTTACACAAGAGTTGTACCTTGTAACACAAGAGTTGTACCTTGTCACACAACAGTTATACCTTGTAACATAACAGTTGTACCTTGTTACACAAGAGTTGTACCTTGTAACACAACAGTTATACCTTGTAACAACAGTTGTACCTTGTTACACAAGAGTTGTACCTTGTAACAAAACAGTTGTACCTTGTCACACAACAGTTATACCTTGTAACATAACAGTTGTACCTTGTTACACAAGAGTTGTACCTTGTAACACAACAGTTATACCTTGTAACAACAGTTGTACCTTGTTACACAATAGTTGTACCTTGTAACAAAACAGTTGTACCTTGTAACACAACAGTTGTACCTTGTCACACAACAGTTATACCTTGTAACATAACAGTTGTACCTTGTTTCACAAGAGATGTATCTTGTCACACAACAGTTGTACCTTGTCACACAACAGTTGTACCTTGTCACACAAAATATCTTGTTACCCAATAATGAGTGAATGTTGTTTACAAATCTGCAGGCAGCACTATCCCACATCATGGCAGCCTGCCAATATCTAAGTCTTCACAAACTAGTGACTGAAAGCATGAGCAAAAACCCACACTAATTGCAAACCCAAAGGACTCAAAAAAGATTTCTTACCTCCTGCAGATTTTCTTTGGCCCGAATATCTGACGGTGACATGAGGTGACCGGTCAGTTTAAGGTTGCCGTGGACGGTCATGGCTTCGTCCGGGTGGTCAGTGTTGACGCCAACTCTGCCGACGTGGAACACAGAGTCCTGGGTGTGTCCCTTTGACCACAATACGTCCACATCACTGTCAAACTGCCCAGGGTTGGATGCCTGCAAAGAAAAGTGCTGTGGGATATTTTTGGGGGCTCAATGATTAATACAGAATGGTAAGGTTGCAATTTGTTTCTGCACAAGGTGGTACCAAAAGTTTCCTGTGAAAATGGACAAGTTGCCAGAATTTGCTATTATCATGATTGTCATTGTTGTAATCATCATCATCATCCTTGTATTAATTTTCATCATCATCATCATCATCATCATCATCATTCTTGTATTAATTTTCATTGTCATCATCAACAGTATCCTCATTTGTTTTATCATTATCATCCTTCTTATTATCACTATTGGTATTGTAATAATCACAATCATCATCATTATCATCATCATTTCAACAATTATGATTATCATTATCATTATTGGCAATATAGCCTTACCCTGACAATGATCCTCTCAGAGCTGCTGGCCGCAACCAGGTAGCTGTTATCCCCACTGTGGGCCTGAAGTGCCACCACCAACATGAAGTAGCGCTGGTCCGGGTTAGGCTTGCCCTTCTTGCGCATGTTATTGGATGTGGTCTCGCTAAAGTGCAGCCGACCAACGGTAACCTTGGTAACCTGATCAGAGTGCACATCAACTCTGGAGGAAAGCAAAATACACAATACAGCATTTCATCCATCACAGAGATGAGTGTTAGTCTTGTTACCAATTTAGGTTTTGAAATAGTTTTGCTGGCACTGAAAGATACTAAACAGATATTCAACTAGAGGCTGATATTCTGCCCCAAAGCTGCAGTAAATGCCATTAAAAATTCCCAAAATGGAATTAAACGTTTCCCAATTTATGTTAATATAGGTAAAGAATAGCTTGAATGCAATCTCAAAACATAATGTTACAATAGACCTCCCCCTGAATCTAAGAAAATAAGAACTTTCAAAAATCCCAATTTTGAACAAAATAAACATTTTTGCCTGCCTGGGGCACCTAATATAGAACCCTGGATAATCTCTGGCTACATCAAACTATTAACGGCAAAATCCTTTTTATTGTGTAAAAATGCAGCTTTATTTTTAATTTGTTTGTGTACTAAGGTTGGTATACTAAGGTGCGAAATAAAATAAAACCAGTCCACAATCACTTCCAGTTTTTACAACCACAGATGTAATCACCTTATTTCTGCCTCAAGACAAAAAACAAATCTTCATTTTCACCCACAAGAGGGGCAATAGGGTAGCCTAGTGGTTAAAGCGTTTGCTCATCACGCCGAACACATAGGTTTGATTCCTGACATGGGTACAATGTGTAAAGCCCATTTCTGGTGTCCCCGCCATGATATTGCTGGAATATTGCTAAAAGCAGCATAAAACCACAAGATGACTGCACATTTACACATAGATTTAGTTGCATGTGACCGGATACTGTTTTTTCCTGGCCTGATCAGTAACCCAAACGTTCAGTCATGATGCCACACAATCAACTCTGTTACTGAGCCACACCATTCAATTCAGTCACCGCTTATGACAAGCAGAGGGCTGGCGATCTTTTTTTTTGACTGGGGTCCCTACAGGTGCGTGACAGGTGACTTGCAAGATGACAGATACTCACTTGACAGGGTAGAAGGACTTCTTACTTCTGTCCGACTGTGACTGCTCTATCTTGATGACTTGTGATGCTGACTCCATCTGCAACAACAGGCACATCTTTACATTCATGAAAATAATTAGTGTCCTCTTTAAAACTGTTAATACACTTAAGATGAACATGATCATGACACACTTATTCCAGGGTCTTTCAAGACTTAAATGTCCGTCTAGTATGTTTACTCTTCGTTTGTTTGCGTGGTGGATTTACGCAAAGTGTGCACACCAGTTTTAACGTTCATATCTCCATAAACGCAAAAGAAATATTGAAGTCAGTTCATATACATAAGTGTAGTCAACAATAATTATTTCACAGCCTGCTTATATAATTATTAACACACACAAAACTGTAGACAACAGTACAAAATCAGCGACATCGTTCAGCGCAATAATGAAACACAAGGCCCACCAACTCTATTATCAACCAATCAGGAAACAGTAGTTTCTAAGTGGGCATGGCCTAAACCTGTTTCGGTACATGGAAACATAAACACAAAAAAATATTGCTTGGTTAAACAATCAAATGCCACAGAACTACTTGCAATCTATTTATATGGACAAGACCATCCAGTGACCATCATGAGCAATGATCAACACAGTTGGGATACAATGATATGCAACATTCAAGTTACTGATTCTGTTTTCCACCTCTTGCGACAAGCATGGGTTGCTGAAGACCAATTCTAACTCAGATATTCATGGGTACCAGTATGCTTAAAGCACAATCTCATTAATATCTACCACTAAACAAAGATCTGAGGACATCCCATTACGGGTCACGTCAGCACGACCTTTCATCCAACCAATCAGAGCGTCGCTTACCAGATCCTGAAAGTGACAGTCGAAATGTGTTTTCTAATTATGCATCCTCGAAATATCTAACAGAGGGTATTCCAAACGACAGTTACGGGTTTTATGATTATATCCATAAAATCTAAGCCATCTATAAGTCATTGAAGAATGTTGTTTTGGTCAGTTTTAAATTTTGTTAATCGAGAATACGTCAAAATATGTTTCGAAGCGTAGTCGCCAGTTTGAAACTAGTGCCGTAAAGCTCTGGATAGCTGCTTTCTGATTGGCAAATGTTATTTCATTGGTCGGTCAATGTTCACGAAAGGTCGTTCTGACGGGACCCATAATAGGATGACCTCATATTTTTGGTTAGCGGTAGCGAAAACTAAGATCTGATGTTAATGAGATTGGCTTAACGCATGGTTATGATGTAGAAACTAAAGGAACAGGAACATGCATTCATTTCTTTGAAAACACTGTTCTCAATAGAATTGGTTTGCAGTGAGCAGTGGACATATAAATCATTAGAATACTCTAATACCATGGAACCTCAAATTACACCTCAGGCTTAATCTCAACATGAAATTATCTCTGAACATCTAACACCCCACGAATGTCATTCTTACCTTAATACCATGAAAATGCAGATGAAAGCTTTCTATCTTTTTCACTCCTTCTGTTGTTCGGACATACTTAGCGTCTGCTAGGGATCCAATGTGAACTGTAACCTGGAAGTGATTTTTCTTCTGGCAGACAAAGGCGTCATCTGGCACCGAGAAGTTAAACCCTTTGTCTGCGTCGACACGATATGATGGTGTTGGACTGGAATGATAAAGTACATGTGACACTGAGCCTGGATTTGTACAGACCAAAATATTCAGGACAAAACACATGGCTTAATGGAGGAAGACATATTTTACAAGGAGCCTCACTTCCATTTACATAAGTTATCTCCCTTACTCAAAAACCACTAGGTGTCACAGGTGTTACTTTGCCTTAATAAAATTTTACAAAGGACATAACATACATCTACCCATATATAATACTTAAACAGGATCAAATATTACATTCAAAATGAAATGTGAAGGTTTATTTATATAAATCAGAATAACTTCCCTTCCCATACTGAAAACTTGGGAGAGTTTTTTTCTCTTCACAGTTACTTCCCTTCCTACTGATTTTTCCAAGATCCTTCCCAGCACGTGACACCTTCGTTACACTCTGGGTAACATCGCTGCCACCAGTGTGGGCACGGCCATTACAAGAATCTTGAAATTTGCCCTCTAACCCCAAATGTAGTAACGTTTATACTTTTGTTTATGTCTTTGGAAATGCCATCATATTTCATTTTGAAAAGGTTTACGACTGACCACGTTTTCCAGATGAATTTACTTCTGTTGTTTTGATAATCAGATTGGTTCGAGATTGCAGACTAACGGAAAATCAACCAACTTCTCCCTTACATTTTTACTCTATCAATAACATGATAGTTTTAATGAAACAGAAATTAAAATTGACAAACGAAGAAAGTAATTTAGCAGCGATATGTGTATTTGGCGTCACAACAGTCGTCACTTGTTTGTAAACATAACGGTCAATTCGTTTGCGAGTTCAACTCCAAGCATGGTTGTGGCCACCTATTCACAGTGGGGAGTTTTGACTGGTGGCAGCGATTGTATACAGAGCTCCACGAATGGGCTAGTGCTGTGAGGAGCTTGCCTGATTACTTGGGAGATTTTTTTTCTCCTCAGAGTTACTTCCCTTGCCACTGATTTTTCAAGCTCCTTCCCACCTTCCCAAATCTTAAACATTTTCTCTAAAACCCCAAATGTAGTGACATTAATATTTTTATGTGTGTCTTAGTGTATGCCATTATAGTGTATTGGGAAATGGTTTACAGGGGGAGTTTAATTTTCAATTCTGAAAATCCTCTTTGGGGAAAACAGACATTTTGGTTTCCATGACGACAACACTTACATGTCCTTGAGTTCTCCATCTGTCAACACACTATACTTCTGTTGGTTATAAGGCTGCCATTTAATAACTTGATATGTACTGTCGGTGAAGCTGCCATCAATGTCGTAGGAGTAGTCGTCGTCCCCGCTGCAGTCTGGCACTGCATAACCAGGGAATGGTGACTGGCCTGGGAGAGGACATGAATTCCTCATAAATAGATCGGGAGGGTCCAGCCCTGTAGGAATAGAACATGAGAGAGGGTTTATTTCAGTCACTTTCTTGCCGGAATTGTTTGTCAATGAGTGAGAGATCTGGGTTCAACACTCCTCTGCACAGTGTGTCAGGATATTTTACTGTGTGCCAGTTTTACTGTGGGAATAAATCTCGTGCAAATCTTGGACAGGTACTACATTTTTAAAACCTACAAGTACTGGTATAGCTCTGACAAAAAATCATAGGTGAGGTGAAATGGGGTCGCGTTCAAGATAATTGCACTTATATAGCGACGTGCATGCAAATGTCTGCTTGCGTGTGAGTCCGGACTGATGCCAATGTATAGTCCTAGCCAACTATGACACTATGCCGCAGTTTAGCATGAATACCCCACTCAGACACAGTATACTGACTCCAAGCCGACCAGTCCTTGTTTCAGGCCCTTAATGCCGAGCGCCAGTCAGGGTAACAACAAGTATCATCTTTTAACATCTTTTGGTATGACGTGGTCAGGTATCGAACCCCGGACCTTCTGCTTTCTGGGCAGACTCCTCTCTCTACCATTAGACTATGGAGGCGGTCATAAAAAAATCATAATTTGAGCTTATCAGTAGATTCTGGCACTACCAAGGGACATATGGGGTCATCCATAGATTACTAGATACAAACATCTAAATGACCCCGAGTATTCCTCCACAAAGGGATGTCAGTGCTGTCATAAGCATATGCTAAGTGTGGAAGTTAGTATTTCAGAACTAAGATCACATGTGCCGTCGACTAACAGTTGATGGTTGCGGTGATGTTGCTATACCTGCTGGTTCCTGCTTGATGCTGACAATACTGTTCATGCCGTTGAGCATGTTGGTCATCATTGTGTTGTTGGGGGAGTCAGGGTACTTGCGCTTCTTCGTAGGCTGGCCTTGAAGGTTGCTTATGCTGAGTTGGAAGTAGATAATCAGATATCAGTAAAATGACACAGTCATGGCAGATTAATTAAAGTAAAATGAAACAAAATTGGGTGATCCTAAACTTCTTTTGAGTAGTATATATATATGTATCACATCTTATTATGATGTATAGTCTGAACCCATTTAACTTTGGTCTTTACTTAGTGCCCGAATCAGGCAATTTGGGAGAAGTCAGTATTTCGTTCAAAATTGGAATGTTTTTAAAAGTTCATGTTTTCTTAAATTCAGAGGTATTTGGAAATTGTATTTAATGCAATAATAAAATGAAGCATTGAAACCTGTTCCTATTTATTGGTCTTCTTTTTGGTGAATACAGGTTATTTCAACAAGGCCATAATAATAGTTATATATATTAATACTGGTAACATGAATTGGGAAATGTTTAATTCCAAATCGGGAATTATTAATGATATTTGCTGAAGACTTAGTGCTGAAAATCAGCAGGTCTAGCCTGGAAGGTAATTTAAGGTACTGACATTTACGACAATATCTGAAAAACTATCAGACCTACTCCAGTTGGTGTGAGATTATTAAACAGTCATACATAACTGGATATTACATTTAAAGACAATCGGTGCATGAATAAAAAATCTGTCTATGTAGCTATTACTATATATCATCAACAACCAGACCTGTTCATCATGGTTGAAACGAGCATTCATGGTGCTGCACCATATATTGTAGTAAACGTCGGTACCTTAAATCACCTTCCAGACTATATATCCCTGTACACTGACACATGACTCACCTGCCAAAGTGGGGGTTCAGTATCTGGTGGCTATGAGGTGGTGTCATCTGGTGGGGGTGGGGATGAGGTGTGGGCGGCGGCTGTGTTGGGGGCAGGTGGTTAAGCTTGGGGGGCTCGTGCATGTAGCTTGGTAAGTGCCCTGGTGGTGGTCCTGGGGGTGGTCCCTTCCCTGGCATCTGGATGTGAGTTCTGTGTTGGGGGTACATCGGGCCGGGTATTGTGGTCACTGGAACCATCGAGTGTGGCTTGGGGTCTGTAACGACAAACAACAAAATAACAAACTATCTGGAACAATTTTAAGATACTATAGTGCAACAGGTATATCTAGTTTGACTGGTTGAGTGACATTGGCAGTGTCACAGTTTAAAGACCACCCCGAAATTGGCAAAAAGATAATTGTGATCATTGATCAGTAATCAATAAAATAATTGGTTTTAATGTTTTCTATCTACAGAAATTAAGAGGAAATTTTGTATAATGCTTAGTTGAACATGATCAATATTTATTTGTCTTGCGGTGCTGTTTTATTAGGTAATTAGAACCCAGAGTGTCACACTATGTCAGAGTGAGTGAGTTACATTAGATTTTATGCATTCATTCATTATTCCAGTCATATCACAACAGTGGTGCCAAGAATCGGTCTTATGCTGCTTTGAACAATATTTCAGGAAGGGTGGGTGAGAGTAATGAAGCAGGACATCCCTTAAAGACATGGGACATTTAATACACATTAACTGAAACCCTAAATCATACTCAGGGCCAATCAGAAATTGAAAACCATGATTATCAGATCCTGGCATGACTAAGGGAGGCAACTATGCACAGCAATTTGAGGAGCCCCAGACAACTGGACACCTCATGCCTCATTCAGAATCCAAGACTATGGACAGATATAAAGAGTGCTACATCAATTTTGTTTCATAAACTCCTTGTTCTTCATCAGCATAGGGATGGTTGGGTAGGCTAGTGGTTAAAGTGTTTGCTTGTGAAGCCAAAGACCTGGGTTCAATTCCCTACATGGGTACACAATGTGTGAAGCCAATTTCTGGTGTTGCCAGTCTCTATATTGCTGGAATATTGCTAAATGCAGCACAAAATCATACTTATTCATTCATCAGTATGGACATTAGGGCTGGGACGGTTAACTCGGGTACCCTGGTCGAGTGGGTACTAAGTATGACCCGTGTAGCCACAGGACTACCTGGACCCGTAGTTAATCATGTGATATATTGTTTAATGACAAAAATGAACTATATGGTTACACTACAAGTCACCATTGTTCCCATTCCTTTCTTGACTATGCACCCATTCCTTCTAATTGTTATATGTTTGAATAAAGATAAAACTTCAGTCAACTTCAGTGTATGCATGACCAGAAGGTTTTATAAGTGTATCTGAATACATTTTGTCCAGGGCTACGGTCAATCGGACCTTCTGTACCTATCTCTTGAAACCTACAGCGGGTACCCGGGTAGGGTAGGGTAATCTTGTGGTGGGTACCCAGGTAGTAAATTTGGACTTGTCCCAACCCTTAAAGGCATTACAGTAGACAGTGACATCCATATTGACAATCTTATTGATTACTTAATCAATCACACGAACCATAGTGAGTGAATGAGTGAGTATGGTTTCACATCGCTTTTAGCAATATTCCAGCAAATAACAGCAGAGGACACCAGAAATGGGCTTTACACATTGAACTCATATCAGGAATTGAACCTGGGTCTTTGGCCTGATGAGCGAATGCTTTAACCACTAGGCTACCCTACCGGCCCCACGCGAGCCATAGGATAATGTGAATTTCTTTATCGGCTGTAGTATCCAATTTTTACTTCATCTTATTCTTCATCGAACTTATGCAAACATACCTAATAAAATATTTTTAAAGATGCTGCAAAACTTTATGACAAATTTTTAACTTAAAAAAATATTGTGTGAAGAGTTCCTTCCAAGAGAAGATCCTCCCCAAAGTAACTAACCCCATCATCTCTTGCCAAAAGTAAAGAAACCTTCCACAAGTGTTTATTTTTATTACATTTACCCCAATATTTACACGTCCCATTTGATCAGGTCCACGACTCCAATTACAGAATACACAACAATATCTAGACATGTTTATCAAAAGTTCACCCAAAAATTGTGATTATTCAAAACAGACGATTATTCTAACTATTATTCTGGGATAAATGTTAATCCCAGTTCGCTCCTGGTACGACTTTTGTAGAAATGAGAGAGACTTTATCATAATGCAGGTGTTGTTATGAATAATAATATCGGGCAGGATATAACGCCTTTATTACCCCCCACCTGCAGGCGTTTTCCAGCAACTCTCGTCATATGACAAACCAGTTACTCAGCTACCTCCAAATAGTGCAATTACTCAAATCCAGTATTGTGTAGTATTGACTTGAAAAACACTTTTAAGGACCAGATAGTATTAAAACTTTTTTTACAGATCTTCTTGATTTATTACACCAATTCTGGTTGTTGTCATGGTTGACTTGAGTTTAAATTTACCATATAAAAACTTGAAACAAAAGTTATTACAAACATAAAATCATATTCAAAAATTCATATTTGAGAAAAAAATAAAAATAATCAAGTTATATTTTACCTTTGCAAGATTTGTGTTTCACCTTTGCAATACATACTACTCAAAACAAGTTAAAGAACACCCACAATAGGTAGGCTGTGTGATGAATACCCAGTAGCCATGACAGATTAACTTTAGTCATATGAAAAAAAAAGGTGTTCTTTAACTTCTATTGAGTAGTATGAATGACCTCCTTGACAACTAATTCCATACAAATACAATTAAATGCATCGTCATAACATGGCTAAAACCAAAATTTGATGCAATGTTAAATTTGAACAAAGTGCTTTTGTGACAAATTGCTTCTATTTCACCTTTATTTCAGCAATATCAAGGGAGAGACACAAAGAATAGGCTACACACACTGTACCCATGTCGGGAATCAAACCTAGGACTTTGGCATGATGAGTGAGCACCATACCCACAAGGCCACCCACAACCCACAGACAACTCAAGGAAAAACTCTTGTAAAATAGGTAGAATACTTGTTTTAACCATTCACAACTCAGGACCAAGGGGCACCAAACACAAGAGCCTCTGTGGAAGCACTCGTGATGACCTACTGGCAATTGTTTCCAACATTCTCAAATATGCAACGAAACAGTGTGACTGACAAACTTTCCATTCTGAAATACGAACTGTGATTGGTCCATTACAATTTGTCCTAAATAGGATCAAAACAACTCTCTCACTAGCTGCCTTTACAACCTATTTCTTCAAATTCTTTTAATTCCAGAAGTTTAGATATCGGAAGAATATTCTCTGTACTTGGTGATTGCTTCACTGACCACTAGCCAGGCAGTACACATCTGAAAATTCATGATAGTTCGATTTGTGAACGAATAACCCTAAATAAAATCATAATTTTGCAGGGATGTAAGGTGATATTGCATGGAATCGTGCAATCGACAGCTCATGGCCAAGATTTCTGATGAATATGGAAAAGATTTCGTCGCTGTTATGATTAATTGTCTTGTGATAGTGTGGCCTAGATTTATATGATTACCCTTATTTTGCTAAAAAGGTTGTGAAAATTTTACTAAGTATACAAGTACACTCAATATTTCTCTATTATCTAACATCACTTTTTCAACTACAGTCAAACACTGATTGGTCGAAGTTGAAGGCACCGACGTAACCATGGTAATACTTTGTATTATCCAAGGTTCGACACAACTGAAAATGATGAATAGAGAAAGAATACGCAGGAACCAAGCTTTTACTTCGAGACAAGCACAAGCTTGACACAGCAAAGTCCGACACAACAGTGTTTAATTGTAGTTTACATTCCTGTTAGAGACTTCTAAACGACTTCACTGATTTTCAAAGTTTGTGATACAATGTTGAATTATTTTTCTGTGAGTTAAATATGAATATGTATCATATCATGTGTTTATGTGTTATTACTTCATTATTACTAGATTTCTTCAGTTTTAAGCTGAAAATGAAGCGACTATAATATTTTCATTTCAGAGACTAAACAAAAACACATGTAATCATGACCAAACAAAAAATAAGAAATACTTATTATCCTAAGTATATGTGATTCCGTATCACTGAAATGCCTCTTGTATGAAAATACTCAAATATCTGGTTGCAAGTTAAAGATGTGAAAAGGAGCATGGCACTTTAGAAATGTCAACGCCTCACCCGAGATTAAGTTCAAATGACAGGTATTGCAATGAACTTAAATGTCATTGCTGTTCTTTTGCCTGACTGATCCAGGCGGATAAGTCATCGGCATAGGTGAAACAGTCCTTACCTCCATCCTGCACACATTGACGCTGTGCATTATCCAAAATGAGGATTCGTAAGTGCATAAGCATCACTGTTCTCACTTAATAGCAGATCACTCTGGCATGATCTCGTTCTCAAAGAGTTTTAAACAAAGTCAAATTTGTCAAGCCCATTTTGCATTTGTGAGAATGCCCGAAGACAAGCGAAGGTCTGTGTACCAGATTCATTCCAGGGTTCGTACCATTCACTGCATGGGCAAAATGTTGAGACAAAATCTCTTCGCACGCCCTATGGCATTATGGGATGAGGGAGATAGGAGTTAATTTAATACCTGTATTCCAGACAGGGAACATCAAACAACCACAAATATCCAGCTGATGTTTATCTAGCTATTGTTTATTATAAACATAAACAAAGTAGAAATAGGATGTTTCCAGCAAGGATTGAGTGGGTTTGGTTTAAGACTGCTTTTCAGTTATGTCACATGGTTTAACACCACTTTGAACAGTCTTTCAGTTGTATCACTTGGTTTAACACCACTTTGAACAGTATTTCATAAATTAATTATAACAAAGATTATTCTATCGTTACATTTGAAAAATGTTGTTTATTTCCTTTCTCAAAATTACCAATAAACCACAGTCTTCTGATGGTGTAGAGAGTATGTGAACATTTGTAATGGTGTAGAGAGTATATGATAACTTTTGATGGTGTAACAAGTATGTGAGCACATGTAATGCTGTAGAGAGTATGTGAAGACTTGTAATGCTGTAGAGACTGTCAATGGTGTAGAGAGTATTACATGTAATAGTGTTGAGTGTATTACCACTTTTGATGGTGTAGAGAGTGAACACTTGTAATGGTGTAGAGAATATGTGAACACTTCTAATGGTGTAGTGAGTGAGTGAGTTTAAAGCAGCTTTTAACAGTATTCCAGTTATATCACGGCATGTCAGCTTAATGTGGGAGGAAAGCCTGATGTGATGCAGGTCTCAGATGTTTACCACCTCGGTCAAACCCACGAGCATGGGTATGGTGCTGACAAACCTAGAAACATAATTGGGGCGAACCAGGATTCGAACCCACAATCATAGGTTTCTGGCATGCCCAAGGGACGCAACTCTGCACAGCGAATCGCGGCACCTTACACAACTGGGCCACCCGTGCCCCCTCTGATGGTGAAGAGAGTATGTGAAGACTTGTAGCAGTGTAGAGACTATGTCAACACTTCTTCTAATGGCATAGAGAGTATGTGAACATACACACTTGTAATGGTGTAGAGAGTATGTGAACACTTGTAATGGTGTAGAGAGTATGTGAAAACTTGTAATGGTGTAGAGAGTATGGGAAGACTTGTAATGGTGTAAAGAGTATGTGAACACTTGTAATGGTGTAGAGAGTATGTGAACACTTGTAATCGTGTAGAGAGTATGGGAAAACTTGTAATGGTGTAGAGAGTAAGTTAACACTTGTAATGGTGTAGAGAGTATGTGAAAACTTGTAATGGTGTAGAGAGTATGGGAAGACTTGTAATGGTGTAAAGAGTATGTGAACACTTGTAATGGTGTAGAGAGTATGGGAAGACTTGTAATGGTATAGAGTGAGTGAGTGAGTTGGGTTTTACGCCGCTTTTAACAGTATTCCAGTTATATCACGGCGTGTCAGCTTAATGTGGGAGGAAAGCCCGAAGTGATGCAGGTCTCAGACGTTTACCACTTTGGTGAAACCCACGAGCATGGGTATGGTGCTGACAAACCTAGAAACATAATTGGGGCGAACCAGGATTCGAACCCACAATCATAGGTTTCTGGCGTGCCCAAGGGATGCAACTCTGCACAGCGAATCGCGGCACCTTACACAACTGGGCCACCCGTGCCCCCTCTGATGGTGAAGAGAGTATGTGAAGACTTGTAGCAGTGTAGAGACTATGTCAACACTTCTTCTAATGGCATAGAGAGTATGTGAACATACACACTTGTAATGGTGTAGAGAGTAAGTTAACACTTGTAATGGTGTAGAGAGTATGTGAAAACTTGTAATGGTGTAGAGAGTATGGGAAGACTTGTAATGGTGTAAAGAGTATGTGAACACTTGTAATGGTGTAGAGAGTATGGGAAGACTTGTAATGGTATAGAGTGAGTGAGTGAGTTGGGTTTTACGCCGCTTTTAACAGTATTCCAGTTATATCACGGCGTGTCAGCTTAATGTGGGAGGAAAGCCCGAAGTGATGCAGGTCTCAGACGTTTACCACTTTGGTGAAACCCACGAGCATGGGTATGGTGCTGACAAACCTAGAAACATAATTGGGGCGAACCAGGATTCGAACCCACAATCATAGGTTTCTGGCGTGCCCAAGGGATGCAACTCTGCACAGCGAATCGCGGCACCTTACACAACTGGGCCACCCGTGCCCCCTCTGATGGTGAAGAGAGTATGTGAAGACTTGTAGCAGTGTAGAGACTATGTCAACACTTCTTCTAATGGCATAGAGAGTATGTGAACATACACACTTGTAATGGTGTAGAGAGTAAGTTAACACTTGTAATGGTGTAGAGAGTATGTGAACACTTGTAATGGTGTAGAGAGTATGGGAAAACTTGTAATGGTGTAGAGAGTATGGGAAGACTTGTAATGGTGTAAAGAGTATGTGAACACTTGTAATGGTGTAGAGAGTATGTGAAGACTTGTAATGGTGTAAAGAGTATGTGAACACTTGTAATGGTGTAGAGAGTATGGGAAGACTTGTAATGGTGTAGAGAGTATTTGAACATTTGGAATTTGAACTGCACACTTGAGTCAGTACATCTCAGCAAGTTCTCGGCAAACAAAGACACCACTCAAGACAGATTAGCGCCAGTCAGACAAGTTAAACACATTCAAAATCTGAGTATTACATTTCACTGATCAAAATAACTGGCCTAGTTTATCAATACAAACTGAAAACAACATACTGGTACAACAAAATATGGAAAAGATTAAATACCAAGATGAGATTCAATAAATTTAGTTTGACAAAAAACAAAAATAAGCCGATATAATAGGATATACAGTAAAATAATCTTACACATTTCTACTTTCCTTGAAATTTGAATTGAAATTAAATCTTGAAACCAGTGGTCAAGTTAAATGAAATCAAAAGTGTAAAACACAACTATCACAATGATAATTTCAAGTTTAAATAAACTTGTACCTTTAAACACTCAGAAATGAACAGTCCAAAACACATTGACCTACTTTGTAAAAAGATGAAGGGTAGGACTTAACACGGGTGTAATTCCACACAGCACCCAACATGTTGGCCAGCACATAATTGGGTGAAAAAATAACCATGTCTTCCTGCTTTCTAAACCTGTGCAGCTGTGGCTATGTAAGGGAGATAACTCTGCACTCACCTTGCATATTGTGCTGGTTCCCATCTGGGGGAGAATATGGCTCTGACCCGGAGTCTGGAGGGCTGTCTGGCAGAGATCTGGAACATCAGTGAGTGAGTGAGTGAGTATGATCATAAAATGCTTTAGCAATATTTCAACTGAAAAACCAATGACGTCAAGAATGGGCTGCACAAACTGTTCCAATGTATGGGTTTGAATCTGGCGTGCGTGATTGCCCAAGCACCTCTCTGGTTCATAAGGTGAGGTGAAATTGGGTTTAACGTCGCGACCAAGGTTATTGCACTTATATAGCGACGTGCATGCATGTGTGTGTGTGTGTGTGTGTGTGTGTGGCTGCTTCTACTAGTCCGGACTGATGCCAATTTATAGTGCTAGCACACTGAGATACCATGTCACAGTTTAACAACAATACCCCACTCAGACACCGAATACTGACCCCGAGCTGACAAGTCCTTGTTTTAGCCCCTTAATGCCGAGCGCCAGACAGGGTAACAACAAGTTCCATTTTTTAACATATTTTTTGTATGACGCGGCTGGGGATTGAAACCCGGACCTTCCGTTCTCCGGGCTGACGCTCTACAACTAGACCACGCAGGTGGTCTGGTTCATGAGGGAAACAAGTTGCCACTTGTTTAAGGCGCTGCATTGTGCAGAGCTGCATTACTTAGACCCACCAGAAACCTACGATCATGGGTTTGAATCCAACATTCGCCCTGATAATGTCATAACAGTTTGTCAGCACAAAACCCGTCCAAATGGTTTTCAGGTGAAGTGAGTAGGGTCTTGGACGTATTTCGTCACTCGAAATAAATACTTTTTGTTTATTGGATATTTAAACTGAATGATATTGTTAATATCATCCTTCAAGATATGACAGTTATTGTTCATAACTCCCTACAGGACAGATTGTTTTTATTAAATATCACCCCATAAGACATATTATTATTGATATCATCATACATGACAGGCTGTTATCATTAATATCATCCTACAGAACAGATTCTTTTTAATTTCTAATATGGTGTTTTTATACATGACAGCTTGTTATTATTTATATTATCCTAAAGGACAGATCATTATTATTTCTACCCTCCTACAGGACAGATTGTTATTTTATTTTTTATATCACACTAAAGGGGACATTGTTATCATTGATATAATCCTATAGGACAACTTGTTATTACTTATATCACGCTAAAGTGCAGGATGTTATAATTTATGTCATCCTAAGGACAGGTTATTATTTTTATCATCTACAGGACAGATTGTTATATTTTTATTAATCCTACAGGACAGATTATTATTTATGTCACACTGAAGGGCAGATTGTTATCATTTATATCATCCTACAGGACAGATTATTATTTATGTCACACTGAAGGGCAGATTGTTATTATTTATATCATCCTACAGGACAGAATATTATTTATATCACACTGAAGGGCAGATGATTATCTTTTATATCATTCTACAGGACAGATTGTTATCATTTATATCATCCTACAAGACAGATTATTATTTATGTCACACTAAAGGGCAGATTGTTATCATTCATATCATCCTACAAGACAGATTATTATTTATGTCACACTAGAGGGAGGATTGTTATCATTTATATCATCCTACAAGACAGATTATTATTTATGTCACACTAAAGGGCAGATTGTTATCATTCATATCATCCTACAAGACAGATTATTATTTATGTCACACTAGAGGGAGGATTGTTATCATTTATATCATCCTACGGGGTTGATTATACTTATTTAAATCTCCCTACAAGACAGATAATTAATTCTGTATTCCTACAGGACAGATAGCTATTATTTACATCATCCTACAACACTAATTTTCATATTTTTATACAACATTCTAGTATTATTGTTACTCTCTTACAGAACATATTGTCCACCTCCTAGTGATAGATCATCTCTCTATCAGCATGTCTCTAACTCACACTAGTGACACCCGTGCTGCAGGGGAAGACATACTTTCAGCAATGAGTCAGTCCCCCCCACCTAAAGTAAGATCACCAATTAGACTAATGAAAGCAGCCGGGGACGCAGTCTCAAGGCTGGAGCTATAGGGGGGACAACAGCAACCTTTTCATGTGAACATTGTATAAACCTTCAATAAATATGTCGCCAAGGCAACTTGTCTTTCCATTTGTGTACGTTTGGCTTTGAGTGTGTGGCTCCAAACGTGACAAACACTATCAAATGGCGTTCTAGCAAAGAAGCCGTTCCCCCAACATCGTACCTATCTCCGAATGTTACGTGTATGCCGCCTTGTCGTTGGGAGAGGGGTTGTACTCCACACGGTCGGATCACGACACAGGCCGAAGATGGTTCGCACCTATCCTGTTCGTTTCTCTTGTACGTGGTGATATTTTAACACTTATGGTACTGTCAGTCCAAAACAAGTGCCTTCTAGATAGTTCATTCTTGGAGGTCGTGAAATACTGGAAGTTATATTTAGAATATTTCATGCTTCTTCTCTCGGATTACAGATTCCTACCATACAACGTGGAACTATCCAATTCAGCCCGGAAAATATCAGTTTAAATACAAACAAAGAAATCTATGTTTATGACTTTACAAAAACAATTTTTTGGCATATTTTTCTCTCAAACAGAATAAAATTAAAAAAAAAAAAAAATCATTATCAAACCAAGGTTTTACTTTGTAACAAAATAATATCTTCAAAAAGAGTCCCAGTCATGTTTTTCTTCTTAACATAATCAGTGTCTGAATTGTTCTTGATTTGCAAAATCCTTATTTATTCACAGCTTACCATCTTCAGTGTTTCAACCATAAAATATACATTTACAACAACATAAAAATACCCAAAATATAACATTTTCACAGAATAAAATTTTCGACAAAGAAGATTATCTATAAATACTGACATTCTAAAATTATCATCCCCAAAAGAAGGAAACCTAATTTGAAGGAAATATTACATTTAATTTTCTAGACATAACAATAAAATTGTAATCATGTATTCCTAGCTTCTGAAGTGAGGCGTTCTGTGACGGCCAGGTACCAGGAGGTACCAGTCTGCCCGTGTGACGGGAGACAGAGTGGGGGCTGGTAGCGCGAGACAGTGCAACCAACCGACACATTACTCTGACGGCCTCACACCTACACTTTACATAAGTATACCCCAGCGACATACAGACATGGCCTGTAGGCATTTCTCTGAGCTGATGAACAGAAGATATGTCAGTTATATATTCAGATCATTCATGGCCTAAGTTGAACAATGTTGCTCTTAACTTACAAAACACAAGACTTATTGATTAATTTCAGAATAATCAGCATGAAATTCTGGGGATAAACTGTTGTCAATGTTTCCATTTTCCATGTTATCCATGCTGGGTTTTTTTTGCAAAATAAAATAGTTGTTCATTTCAAATATGGTAAAAGTAATCTATTATCTCTTTTCATTCATATTTTGGATTAGGCTATTTTGTCTTTTTGGGGGACAACTGACCATTATTTTTCTTCAAAAAGACAGAAACTTTTCTAGCCTTTATGCTTAGATCTGCTGACTACAGTACATTGATGCTCAAAACATATTTACCATTAGACTATATGAAAGGTGTCCAAGTTTGGTATGGTTTGACATTAATTCATAAATAAGCAATATGCATATGGAGGGGTAGCACTGTGGTAAATTACGTGTTTGCCCATGATGAACAATTCCTGGTTTGATTCCTATATGGGTATAAATTTTTAGGAGATAAACATTATCTTTTCATGTTGAAATTCCATTTAGAATTGACTGCGAAAGACAGTGGTTTCGAATATCAAACTTCTCGGGTATCAAATACTCAGTAATACCTGCAAATCTGAAAACACATAATGTTTATCAATTTTGTCAGCTTGAGTTAACCTCTTTGGTCATATGGACATGGCGTCCATCATCTCAGGTCCATGGTTCGAATTCCATCAGAGGAAATCAGTTCATGAAGATATTCCCGGTACAGGAACAGATGGTGCTACTAAATAGGTCTTCAGCAACCCATACTTGCCATAAAAGGCAACTATGCTTGTCGTAAAAGGCGACTAACGGCTAACTGACTTGGTTGATACCAAATAGCATGGATCGATGCTCATGATGTCAATCACTGGATTGTCTGGTACAGACTCGATTATTTTACAGATCGCCGTCATATAGCTGGAATACTGCTGAGAGCTGCGTTAAACAACAAACAAAGAAAGTACTTACGTGTGATGTTTATATACATGGTGTTGCGTGGGGTCGAAGTTGACGCGTGTGTTGGGCACGCTGCAGTACATGCTCTGAGCATGTGTGGTCTGGGGCTGAGGGTTCAGATGCGATGTGAGTCGAACATTCAGCTTCAGGTCACTCATCCCTGACTGGTCAGGTCGACCTGTTCCATAGGCCACCGCCTGAATTGCCTCCTCTGGGAGGCACCTGAAACATTCAAAATTGTGTGAAACCAAAGGGAGACCACTGGAACGTTCAACATGTCAAACAAAAGGGAGATAACTCCAACATTCAATAGTGTGAAAACCAAGGGGAGATAACTGATATGACATTGCCCCTCATGAATTCAAATATTTTGGTACAACCAAGAGTGTGTGAATGAGTGTGTTTGTCTGAGTTAGCAATAATATGCCAGCTAAATCATGGTAGCCATTAAATAATTTGAATCAGTGAACCAGTCACTGAAACCATGAGCGACAATCCAAAATGCACTGCCACACATACTTTGGATATAGCAGTAAGTGTAACTATTTCAAAATGACTACTGACAACGACTGGCCAAAAAAGTAGTTTTATAAATATTAGCTTCCACAGTGTTGCAGCCACCAAATGAGAAGCAATTATTGTGATTTGAACCATCTGATTAACCAATCAGAAATGTGCAAATAAACCATATTGACAATAAGAATACACTACATTGTCCCAGATATACTGTGAAACCTTCCAATTACTGACAATTGTGTTCCTAGTGAAATCCACCAGATTGCCGAATCCTAATCAGAAGTACAAAGTTATGTACCATTGCAAATATAAATATTGTTCCCATCAAGACTGTTCGAAATGCAAAACTTTCCTTTAATCAGGATCCAGACTAACAAGGTTCATGTGTATCAAGTAAATGAGTTCTTGGTAACGATGCATTAAAGGCCTGACCCCTACTCCGGTACAGGAATGGGGCAACATCTAAACCACATTCACACTTTAGAAAACTCTTCCAGCCTGATATTGACACTAGACATGTTGACATTTAGTTAAACTGAATTAAGAATTCAAAATAGATTGCCTGGTTGAAATGAGTTTAACTTTAGCCGGGTTCAACACCAGTACAGTTCCAGAATAAATTTGTCATCAACACAAAGAAAAAATAAGCTGTTGTCCAAATCGGTTTTGACAGTTATCGGTTATAAATGTGTACAAGCTGAAGAATTTAAACAGGATGATGACCTGGAGTAAAATATTAATCAGTTGTGTCCAGCAGTATCTTACTGTAGTTTCCATAGTAACTGACCTTGTAAACACTGAAAATGGTTGTTAAAGGCAACAGACATGCTTTTTCACTCACGATAATTTCCAAATCTTTTTCTCTTCAAAATATCTGAAGACGACGACTCTAATGAATCAGAGAATCCTTATCACAGCTTCACACACGCACAGCAAACAGTATCACAAACTGATGCACAACAATTCATGACTTTCTTCCACAAAAGGTGAAACTATTTTTATTGTTGTTGTTTTTTATTCTGCAAACCCTAAAAAAGTGAAAGTGCAAAAACAAACATGAAAAGAACTACTTTATTTTTCACAGAATGCAAACTGATGTGATCACAGCAAAGACTTGGGCATCCATTGGTGTATAACTTCCAGATCCATGAGACATTTGTAACTAACACTGCTTTCATGACAACATATTCACAACCTTTAAGTTTAAAATACATATATTCCACTAATCATATTTTCGATGTCATATTTGAGGCAACATATATTCTAAGTCAGTGCTAGTTCCTACATAAACATTAAATAAACGGTAACAGAAATTGCTTGTTTCTTTCTTACAACATGTTTTAATCAACACAAAATTGATGAGGTTATTTTTACTTTCAATATCAACCTCAATAAAAGTTCTATTCATGCATCGCTGTATTGCTGAAATAATGCCAATGCGATGTTAAATTTTAACTCACTCAATCTATTCATGCATGACTCTAAATGAGTCTCTAAAAAATATTCAGTGAGTCATGGTGACTAGTTTTTTAGAGGCTAGGCGAAGCCCTGATGTCTTTTTCATCGTATATTTTTTCCATCCACCAGAATTTTCACACAAGAAAAACATAAAACCAAGAAATAAAAACAAATCTGGCAGGGCACTACACATATATTTAACCATTCAACTTTCTTCTGCACAACATATAAACAAAACAGTACACTGATACTCAACCAAGATGTCTTCGAAAAAACATTGAGATAAAACTGTTAATTCTAACAATTGCAATTCCATAAAAACAAACACAATTTCACATATGTAAGCAATTCATATTCCCAGTATTTGACAAAAATTGAAACTTTTTAACCTGAGCATATTCTGTGGTTTCAGTACCAACTGCTAAACACAATATCCCCTCCACGATGTTTGGACAACCTGGTAGGACACTTCTTAAACAATAGCAGTTTGCTACAACCAAACAATCTCCTCACACAGGCAACAATTCTCTTTCTCATATCCATCCCCCCTACTAACACCCCTCCCCCTCCCCCAACCCCAGGCCTCAACATGGCCCCATGGTCTTGTATGTCTCTGAACAAAGGGATCCAACCATCGGCCAGGTAGAAATAACCAAAGCACTTAGGACTTGATAATGAGGACAGGGGTAGCGATATCTCCAATTGTTCCCTTGTATTTCCTCAACCTGCTCCACAGGTGGGGTCCAAATGGGCAGAAAACCAACCCCGGTCAACACAGATTCCTGCTGTATAGTTAGAGAGTCTGTCTTATGTATAGAAACATATTCTGTGGCCTCAGATATGAAGTTTGCATGTTTTTTTGTTGGATCATGGGTTTTATTCAAAAGAATTGCTGGCATTTTTTCTCTAATATATAGCTACTTAATTTCGTGAATTTTTCTTTCTTTCTGAACATTGATTGATGATGTTGAGGTCTTTCTTAAGTCATCTAACTCATGCCCTTATCATGGTAAAGAAAAACCAATACATCCTTATTACCAGAGACACAGTGTCCTTGGGACAGAGGAACAACCTTCTCTTACACAGTAAATATGTATATTATGCATAGTTCCCTTCTCATAATTTATTGATGTCAGATAGCTTTGTGATAAATCGCAAAGAATAATGAAGAACGAAGCATGGTTATTTCACGATAAAACATTGTTCTATCATGACGTCATTTCTGCTGATTCGAATATGTGCTCGCAACATGGTGACGTCATATTTAAAAACGCTATTTTTGAGAGGGAAGTGTCTAGTAAGTTATTCCCCATAGATGTAGCTGGGCAATGCAGATAAATGCAATGGCCGAACGATTGCATCCTTAGTATGACAGATATGACAATCAGTATTGGCAGAAAACGGACAGATAATCAAATATGCGTGAAATAGCAAACTTAACCCACCTGTTCATAAAATGTACTTGTCTGACATTTCCGAGGTCGGAATCTGTTCAGGGAGTCATCATTATTCAAATTAAGGTAACTATTTTTAAAACCCGTACAATTTATCAACATCCTTAAAGATGCTGTACATAGTATTAATATCTCATGAAGAAATAAATATCACACAATAAAACACTGCAGGGAAAATAGGACACTCTGTCACAGGGGTTTATTTTCTCTGTAGAGTATTATTGTATGATAAACAACGACCACAAGTTGTTTATTTCTTAATATTAACACCACATTCAGCAATACTTCAGCTATATGATGGTGGTTTGTAAATAACTTAGTCACAGGTTTGACATGATGATCATCGATCAACACAATTGGGATACGATGACATGCAATCAACCAAACCACCAAGCCTGACCACCCGATCCATTTAGTCGCCTTTGTAATAAGCTTACGTTGATCGGTACCTGTTTTCTCTATATTCTTGTTACAAGAAATCTCCACTGTTAAATATTCAAGTCCACAGACCAGTGGTTGACCTCATGAGCATCAATCCACGCAATTGGGATACGATGACATGCATCAACCAAGTCAGCGCGTCTGACCACCCGATCCTGTTAGTCGCCTCTTACAACAAGCATAGTCACCTTTTACGCCAAGCATGGGTTGCTGAAGACCTATTCTACCCCGCATCTTCATGGGTCGATTAAATAATTTCTAACAAGATGTCATCACACATCTGTAAAAAATGATATGCAACATATCATTTTACACCAGGATAACATTTGTTGCTAGGTATAAGGAAAATTGAGAAAATTCATCACATTTTTAAGGCCCTTTGAAAGCCTGGCTGCCAAGTTAAAGACCTTTGAAAGCCTATGCGAACCTGGTACCTTTTTTGGGGAAAAATGTCTTGATGTAACCACTACGCTGCTTTCCTTATCAGGGATGCGTGCAGAAACACTTAAAGTAATATTTATCACTAAAACACTTTGAAAAGGTATCAGATATAACTGTTTAAAACAGGCATCCTAAACCAAGTAATAATAGATTCTACATTTTCATTTGTTTATCCAAACTTTTGAATAAAATATGATTTATTGAATATTCACATTACCATTGCTAGTCAAATAACACTCAATGACAACAAAACGCCTGGAAAGATGTGATAAATGTACTGCTCACAATATTCAGGTTATGAGCAACCAATCTATCACGAGCATGTTTGTTTATCAGTCCCAAGTCCTTCATCAATGTCACAATCGAGACAAAATCTGAAATATTTGAATTCCCCCCAGGCCAATGAGATACCTCGACACGGAAATATCATGTGATGACACAAACACTATTTGGGTTGACACAAACATGACTGACACCTGTGGAATAGGATTCTACGATAACACAAAGATTCAGGCCGCGAATCATATAAAACTCTCCACCTTTAGAATTAATATTGGACCATTATTTTTATCTGGTTTTTAAATGAAGGAGTTCATCGTTTGTTGACTAACAATCCCCATTCAATTTGTCACCTGGAGCCAGTGGAGGATCAACATGATCAATTGGTTGATTGGTTAGATTAAAAGACTGCCTTAAACGTTTATTCACGGTGCATCATATGAAATGTACTTTATGGGGGAAGTTAAAAGGTAACCCCCAAAAACTAGTTACAGTTGTGAGGGGGAGAGAGTTTAAATTTAATGAGATACAATTTCTGGGGAATGTTTGGAACCTGCTCAATGCAGACATTTTTCGTTTTGTTTTTCAAATAAAAAAAAAGCAGAAAGGGGCTAAAATTGTTGCTTACAAAAAATACTGACTCTTAAACATGTGATTACATGGCTGCTACTCCTTACTTATCAACTGCATATAATCAGTGCTAAACATTACATTAATAAAGTGAACGCCTCAAACTCTGATATATATTAAACTGAGTATATATAATTAAGAAATAAATGCATGTGGGAGTTGTTTATCGTACAAACAATAAAACACTGCAGGGAGAATAAACCATGAGGGGCGCAGGGGCACATTATGTACAGCCTCTTTAAGGATGATCATAAAATAAATAATAATGACTCCCTCAATATAAAACGTCAGTTGCGAGCACATGTTCGAATCTCTATAAATGACGTCATGCTAGGACATTGTCTTATCGTGAAATAAACCACACTTTTTTCTTCGTTGTTCTTTGCGATTTATCATGAAGCTTCTGTATATCATCAAATTTAAACCAAATAATACTCTTTCTCAAACTACCACCCCCACCACTACACCCATACTGGTCAATAATATCATATTTTGATAATATAATGACATTGGACAAACCAGTGGTTGACATTGTGAGCAACAATCTCCAACCTCTTGGGTATCACAGCCTGATCTGGAGTTGGTATTTCCTGATGGTTGCCTGCCAATCCAAGTAATGTTCATGTCAGCCACTGTGACTGTCAAATCCCCTTGTAATCCGCCAACACGACAAAGTTGGTTGCAATCACCCTAAATTTCCCAGATCCATGGTATTGGTACAAAATATCAATGCAACCATGTGATCAATGCAGGTAAGGTGAAATGGGGCTTAACGTTGTTCCAAAATGCTGCACTTAAGTCGCAAGGTGCATGCACAAGTAGTGTCAAAAGGTTGTGTCAAAACCAAAGTTGAAGAGGTGCCTTTTTATCTATCCTAGTAAGCGGTATATAGGTCATTCAAACAGTTTACACATCCGTAAACCACCAATTCCCAAATTCATAGAAACATAGTCTCAATTTTGTGAACGGTGGACACAGGTAGCCTTGTAATCTGAGGCTCCGCAAATATGGCAACCCTATGGCAAACCACGAACCTTAATGGTCACAAGTTCGAATCCAAGTTTCACCCTGGCTGTTTCTAGGTTTGTCAGCACCATAACCATGCTCATGAGTTTTCCCGAAGTGGTAAATGTCTGACCTGCATCACTTCGGGCTTTTCTCAAGCTGACACTGTGATATAACTGAAACACTGTTCAAGGCAGCATTAAACCATAACTCACTCACTCACTTCGGCCTGACACTCATTTAAATATCTAGACCATTAGCACTGGACCCACTAAACTTGAAACCCCAAACTATTCACCCATCTATCACACAGTCAGGTCACTTCAACAAAGAAGATTTAGACCAGACTTGGAATGTTGTAACATGACACTATTATTCAATAAAAGTCTTTACCTGGGGGACCTGTGAGGGCAGCCCTGGCTAATCCAGGACTATGTAGATTCAATCACAGTTGAACAGAAAATACTTTACATCATATGACCAGAAATTGTCTGAAGTGCTCGAAAAACCTATTTTTTCTGAATTCTGAATTTCTCTCAAAAGACAATCTTAGTATTAAAAAAGTCCACCAGAGCCAAAATATTTTTTAAAAAAACATGCTACAGAGTCAAATTAATACTCATCATACACACCCTGATTTTTCAAAAAATAAATTTCTCTGAACTCTCAAAACACTATACAGTCAAACAAATATTAGTATAAAAAACACCAGCCTCCCATTCACACTGGATACCTAATAATCCAAGGCAAGTCTACAACACTTTGGCAAATCTATATTTCTTCAGTTTCTGAAAATAAACATTCTTTGAGCTCTGCGGCTTTCTATTACACAGCAAAAGAAAATTTAACAAACCAAATCAAGGTCAACATGCAATAGGAGGTACAGTCACAACAGAGTTGAATGAAGTCACAAGAGAGTTAAAGTCATTTCTCATTGATCATAGGCTTAAATGTTTCGTCACAAATATTGAGTCCACTCTTTCGCTACTCTGAACTTCTCTGGTTCTTTCAAGAGTCATTTCTTCCAGCTTTGTCTGTAATATTACAATGACACTGATATGTACATTAAAATGTTTTACCATAATCGACGTAATAAGCACCCCCGCTCTAATAACTGCCCACGGCGATATTTGCTTATATATTGGCTAGTGAACAATCCCAATTAACTCCCTTTCCGATTGATCAATGCACAAGACTTATTTATTCGTGTATAATACGCACTCGTGTGTTATATGCATCCTTAATTATGGGCAACTAAATTCTCAAAAATATATCTATCGTGTATAATACGCACAGATTCTTCTTTTATATTATTTTCAGGCCGTCAGCATAAACCATAAAATTTACAATCTTTCAACTCTGTTTTTATCCCACCAAAATTATATTCTAATAAGAGCCCCTTATTTCTAAATTTGTGAGTGCCCTGGGCGCTTATTACGTCGAATATGTTAAGTGAAGTTCCAACAGATGGATGGATGGACAGATGGAGAGATAGAGCCACGGACAAAACAACATGAAAGGACGGTAACACATTTGTATTTTATTTACTGAACTACAGCCTACAGGATACTGTAAGTTCGGCCCTATCACGGATATACTCAGGGCTGGCGATACCGGATGGCATTGCATGATGGGAAGCCTTGTGCAGAAATACAAGTGTCGTTAGGTCACCTCTTAACAACTGTCGGCTCAGGAACTAACACTTGGCTCTTATGACAAATTACATCTGTTGATTGTGGTTGTGGTTGGGATCTGTTTCATATACAGAATGGTACATGATAATTAACTAAACCACAAAGAAGTGAGTGAGTGAGTGAGTTGGGTTTATTGCTGCTTTGAAGAGTATTCCAATTGTATCATGGTGAGTCAGATTAATGTGGGAGGAAAGCCTGAAGTGATGCAGGTCTCAGACATTTACCATTTTGGTGAAACCTACGAGCATGCGTATAGTGCTGAGAAACCTAGAAACATAATCAGGGCGAACTGGGATTTGAACCATAGCTTTCTGGTGTGCCCAAGGGATGCAACTTTGCAGTGAATTCCAGTGCCTTAAATGACAGGGCAATCTGTGCTCTCCCAGAACATGTGACCAATGCACAAGATATATTGAGTTTGTAGTGATAAGATTCTTTTTTTCCCCATGTTTTATTTTATTTCTGCTATATATAACATGATCTTACTGTCATAACAAAGCAATGGTGTCACAAACAAACCATATGATATGTTACTGAATTTATTGAAATCCAAACACATAATCATGTCAGGAGCAGGCTGACACATCATCTGGGATATTCAGCTAACAAATCACATGACTACATTCTACCTTGGATCCCATGGGGATACAGTCCGTCTCAGAGTAGGTCCCCAGTAAATAAGCAGTAACTAACTAGAACAGGTTTTAATTGTTTGTTGTTTAATGTCACACTTAGCAATATTCCAGCTATATGATAGCGGTTTGTAAATAATCAAGTCTGGACCAGACAAACCAGTGATTAACATCATGAGCATCGATCCAAGCAAATGGGATACGATGACATGCATCAACCAAGTCAGCGTGCCTGACCACCTGATCCCGTTAGTTGCATCTGAAGACAGGCTAAGTCGCCTCTTACGGCAAGCATGGGTTGCTGAAGACCTATTCTACCCCGGATCTTCACGGTGTCCACCAGATCAGGTTGTAACACTAAGTGACTTGTTTGATTGTGTTACATTCTACACTGATGGCGTGGGAAATTGCTCATGACATCAATCATTAGTTTGTCAAAACTGGATTTCTGTTTACAGGCCACTGACGTTATCTTGTAAAGAACAATGACCCATTGTTAGGGTACATATTATGGTACAATGTGTCTTGATGCAGTCACACCTAATCCCGCTTACAAACCCTGACTGCCAGTCAGAGACTGCTCACTAATACATTAGAACTTGTTCCCAATCCATTTCACTAATGTGAATTAAATAAGTTTAAACTAAGTGACACATGGTTTGACGTTTCGCGTTTTCTTACTCACTCCATGGTGACCACGGCCTTCCCTCCAGGCTCCACATAAGGAAAGACTGGATCATAAATGATAAACCAGTGAAGTTTTCTATTAAAAAAAGTAGTTTCAAGGGAAAAGTGATATCTGAAATACTAGATGTTGTAGCCATGGTCCTTTAAAAACAACAAACATCCACATCTTGTCTTTAATACTGTAATTGTAATAATAAATGTTTTTGAAAGAAACAGAATTTCATTTAAAGAAGACATTTTACATCGACACAGCTTTGTTGTCCAATAAAGATTTTTATTATTTAGATCTCGAACTAGGACTGTAAATATGTTCAAGAATGTTCTGTGATTTAACATTTTCATGATCAGAAATATCCTTCTTACTAATCAAGGTTTCAGTTAAGGTCAATATTGAAAATTGTCTCTTGAAAATAGTTTGCTAACAAGATGGAGCAGCATTTTGGCAAGTGTCTACAAGAAAAGGGAGGAAACTTTTATGGATAAAAACTTCTTTCTTTCTAACATGTTTCATAGCAATTTTAAGACTGAACCAGTCTGTCTCACAGACCCTGATACAAATATATATCAAACACAGCCCATGCAAGTTTATAATGTTTGGCAAGTCTAGATTACTGCAGTCTGAAAATGAAGAAAGTCACCAGGCTCTCTTTTATTATATTTTTATTAAGATATCTGAACAAGTGTTTTCTTCTGTACGATATGTTCATTTTAGAGACTAGATGTTAGTCTAATTGAACCAGTACATGTTGAGTAAGATATAGGCAGACCGATTACAGACCAAGTTGTCACAGATACCTAAATCACATATCTTTGACCATGGAAACATACTTATATGACCTTACATAAGGTCTCAGAAGTATACATATATAAGTATAACGTTCTGAACTCATGTAACTAGGTATAATTACGAAACATTTCTTCATTCTTTTACTTCCTTCAGAGCCCAGTCATAGGATTATAACAGACCCTCGACCGGAATACACGGATGTTCACAAATGGAATCACATAATTATCCAAAGAATACAGAACAAAGTTCATGAAATAAATTGTATTACAAGTGATTCTTTATCCATAGAATGAAGTAAACAATTTGTTAAAGTACTGATATAATTACTCACCAAAGAAACATGAAATATATCAAGCAAGCAAAGACAAAACACATTAAAGTTGAAAAGTGTGTGTAATGCGAACATACCTTAACATAGCTCCAAATATTTATCCCTTAGTAAATGTCAGCATTCCAGATAGGCCAGGTAACTCTCACTCACAATCCAGACAATTTGTAAACAAAGGACACAACTTGAAGCCAGCTGCAATTCCTGGAAAATTCTCTCCTTCGGACACAAAACCACTCAAAGATAATCCTTTCCTCCAAAACCAAAGACACAAAAGTTATCCAAAGTTGCAGCTTGAAAACATTACACAACTTAAAAAGTTTCCAACTTTTTCTCTCAATGTTTCTCCGTCTTTCCAATCACGAGTGCAATCTCTGTTCTACCGATCTCATCAAAGATGACGATATGATGTCTGTAGGCTAGAGTGACGGCCACTGAGACTCCGAGAGCTCATTGTTGCCCAAGGATATAACACCCAGCTCCGTTATTCATGCCTAGTGTATGGACGTTGTCTCGTACTGGTACGAATCTACTTGCTACGCATGGCTCGAGTTTACCCAAGCAGCCATATTTGTTTAAGCCAGTTTTAGATGAGAGTAGACGCTAGTCTATTGATAAGAGTTCCTAATACAACCAAGAGAAGTCTCCAGGTTACTCAAACTGTCACAAGTTCAAAGATTTTTTCCATAATATAAAGTTTTAGGTGGTAACACTTTTATCTTTTTAATTTTATATTGCACCATGGTATATTACTCTTGAAATCTCAAAAGCTTTCTCACAAAACATAATTATCTTTTTGAAATCTGTTTACATAAGAGGCTGTTTTAGTCAGCCTTGTATTAATCCTAACATATATGTGAACTTAGTATATTATTTTGGTCCTTTTTTATACCTTATACATTTTTTTAGGGCTTTCATCCCTTTTCCTTCCTTAAGAATTATAAAAAAGATTTTCTATTTCCTATTTCAATTGTATAAATCACCTTGGCATTCAATCAATGAAAACTCTATCTTTGTTTAATGAACATTTATATCACTAACACTTATGACGATGTCATAAAATGCAAAAAAAAAGTCATATCAATTAAAGGTGTCATCTTTATCCTATTGAAATGAGTAAAATTGAACATCGTAGCAACAATGGACACAATAACATTGGCATGATAACCCTTTCAGAGTATAAAATAAACCATGGTAAAAACATTTCTTGACACACCGCATATATTCTGAGGACTCTTTTAAACACGCTTTTGAGAAGATCGTCTGAATATACAAAGTGTACATTCTCGACCAAGTCTTTGCCAGTCTCTACTACGAACAGAGCAAACACGACACCAATGAATTCATTCCAGTGTTAGTTTTGTCATAGGTCAATAGGAACTAGGGCTGGGTGGGGCTCCACTGTGCTTCCTATAGAAAGTTTTAAACACAAATATTTCGTTTTCTTTACATCAACACAAGGGATGATTAAGATGCTGCTGAGATGTTTGCAAGCTCTTCAATGACAGTTAAAGTGGTGTTGAGATTGACACAAATTATTGGCAACTTTTATTTTTCTTTGATTAACTAGGACCAGGATTGTTTCCTTGTTTGTTTGTTTGTTATCGGCAGTGCTGTAAGCAATATTCCAGCTGTGTCATGACGGACTGAAAATAAACACTTTTGAACACGCAAACCGGTGGTTGATATTATGAGCAATGATCCACACCTGGTATGATGGTAGCAATCAACCTAACCATCAAGCCTTATCGCCCAACCAATTTAGCAGCCCCTTGTGACAATCATAGGTTTCTGGGGACCTTTTCTAACCCAGAATCCCCAGAGGCTGGGACACGAGCCTCACGAGCCTCACGAGCATTGATCCACACATTTGGGATACAATGACATCCATCAACTAAGTCAGCAAGCCTGATCGCCCGATCCTGTTAGTCGCCTCATAAGACAAGCATTAACGGAAAGCAAGGGATGCTGAAGACCTATTCTAACATCCAAACATGGACTTTAACAGATGGAACTCTGTTTAGTGTGCACATCACAATGCAAAGGGGTCGCTTATAACACATTAGATTGCTGTTGGAATCAGTAGTATGCAATCTAATAAATATCATATCGCTCTCATATATAGATCTCTGCACAAAGATCTCTTACGAATTTGCCATAGGTTCCAAAACAAAAGAAACTTTCAAACCACCTCAAGACCCCTAGGAACCACTGGAGTCCCTATGCTACCCCCCCCCCCCCCCCCCCCCCACGACAACCCCCATCACCACCTCAATGCCCCTAGGAACCACTGGAGTCCCTATGCTACACCCCAAGACAACCCCCATCACCACCTCAAGGCCCCTAGGAACCACTGGAGTCCCTATGCTACACCCCAAGACAACCCCCATCACCACCTCAATGCCCCTAGGAACCACTGGAGTCCCTATGCTACACCCCAAGACAACCCCCATCACCACCTCAAGGCCCCTAGGAACCACTGGAGTCCCTATGCTACACCCCAAGACAACCCCCATCACCACCTCAAGGCCCCTAGGAACCACTGGAGTCCCTATGCTACACCCCAAGACAACCCCCATCACCACCTCAAGGCCTCTAGGAACCACTTGAGTCCCTATGCTACACCCCAGCAACAACCCCCATCACCACCTCAAGACCCCTAGGAACCACTGGAGACCCTATGCTACACCCCCACGACAACCTCCATCACCACCTCAAGACCCCTAGGAACCACTGGAGTCCCTATGCTACACCCCCACGACAACCCCCATCACCACCTCAATGCCCCTAGGAACCACTGGAGTCCCTATGCTACACCCCAAGACAACACCCATCACCACCTCAAAACCCCTAGGAACCACTAGAGTCCCTATGCTACACCCCAAGACAACCCCCATCACCACCTCAAGATCCCTAGGAACCACTCGAGTCCCTATGCTACACCCCCACAACAACCCCCATCACCACCTCAAGGCCCATCAGAACCTGACCCCCCTGGAACAGCAAAGTACTAATCCCTGCCCCATATGACTGGTCACAGAGCCACATTAAGATGCTCTCCGGTATGTCAACTTGATGTCACAATGTTTATTCTACGTATTTACTGTAGTAGCGCAGTAATATGATCACAGTATTGAGTCTGACATACAGATTGAACCTGTATGACATGCTGGCAAACCACTGATAAAATACTGCATCATAACTGTTCTCACATGAAATGCTGACGCTATGAAGACATGTTTTGGGTACATCAGTAACCATGGTGATGCAGTTGGAATTTTAAAGGCTCAATTTGTAAATGATTTTGGTTCAGCCACACCAAACGCCATACTTAGCAATGTTCTATCTGTATGAGAGCTAGTATTCAAATAATAAATCTGTAATCAGCTATACAAGCTCATCATCATCATCATCATCATCATCATCATCATCATTATCATCATCATCACTACATTATCCCATAATCACCATTACCCGTGAAGATCCGGGTTAGAACAACAACCCATGCTTGCCGTAAGAGTCGACTAACAGGATCGGGTGGTCAGACTCGCTGACTTGGTTCATGCATGTCATTGTATCCAAATTACGTGGATTGATGCTCACGATGTCAATCACTGGATTGTCTGGTCCAGGCTTGATTATTTGCAGACCACCATCATACAGCAGGAATATTGCTGAGTGCGGCGTTAAACAACAAACAATCATCACCATCACTTTCACATCATCATCATCATCATCATCATCAAGGTAATATTTTCAAGACACAATACTTCTTTGTGATATATGCTGACATAAATTATGCTGTCTTCTTTCTGGCATACATGTTTGATAACTTCCTCAAAAATCCAATCTGACATTTTCATGTTGATGTATATTAATGAAGCAGGCAGAGTGACAGTGGATCCTGTTAGTGCCATCTCTGATGCACACAGACCTGGTGTTACCATCCCAACACATACCAGTGCTCTTGACCAAACACAGCATTCATTACATCTGAAGATGACACACAAGAAACAGTCTGAGACTTTTCTAGTTTTGCAAACAATTTCTTTTAAATTAATGCTCTGTATGCAAATTCTTTAAGCAAATGTCAAAGATTTATTACAGATAAAATTGTATCATTCAAAATGTAAAATAGTTGTAATACAGAAGGTGAACAAAATCTTAAACTTAATGTGAAGAGGTTCTTGTACTAAATATATCTATACATTTGAACATAAAGGTATAAAGACAAAAATTAACACTGGCATAAATGTCTTAACACAGATAGATTTATGATAAAACAATCTTCTGGCCTGTGAGCAATGCCAGCTGATGTTAACAAAATGGGCCCTCCAAAGGACAAAATAGCCGACAGGGCTAAATGGTTAGTCCAATATGTCAAGGATTCAAAATTCCTTGCAGTAGAGTAGTGTGGTCAAAATTCTGGGCCCACTTCCACAAAGCCGTCTAAGCACTAAGATTATTGCAAGCCTATGGGAGTATTGCAAGCCTATGGGAGTATGGGAGTTGCGATCATCTTAGCGCTAAGAATACTTTGTGCAAGTGGGCCCTGGTGCCTACAGGGCGTACTTAGAAATCACATTTAACACCAATGTCTTCATATAGTGATTAAAAAGTAAGGGATCATGAATATGTTGGGGTTATTTCTTTGTAGTGAGGACTGAGCACATGGAGGCACTAGCTGTTATTGGAAGCTGTTATGGTCACTGGTCAATTAGTGACTTGTGAATGACATTGAATGTAACACGACTGCAAGAAAAGAAGACAGACATTTCCACAACCTATCTTCTTAATTATCAAAATCATTTCTGCCCTTGATAATTGCACCCATGAACATCCCGGGGTAGAATAGGTCTTCAGCAACCCATGCTTGCCATAAATGGCGACTATGCTTGTCGTAAGAGGCGACTTACGGGATCGGGTGGTCAGGCTCGTTGACTTGGTTGATGCATGTCATCGTATCCCAATTTCGTGGATCGATGCTCATGACGTCAATCACTGGTTTGTCTGGTCAACACTCAATTGTTTACAGACCGTCGTCATATAGCTGGAATATTGCTGAGAGCTTCGTTAAAAAACAAACAAGGCATTGATATGGAACACTAAAACTGAATAACAGGTGTTCCAGTAAACTACTGGATGACGAACATAAGTATCTGGGTTATATAAACAAGACTACTAACTGTATAATAGCTAGGCAAGGGACCAGAAGGTCAATGCCTGAATATGTTTTGTTCTGATCCCAATGTAGTCAATAATTTGATCCACAAGCAAATATAAATATTTTCAAAAAAATAAAAAAGTTAAGAAAAGTTGATTATTATTATTTACTTCAAAAACAAATTTAGAAGGTTAATTTCAACTTATTTGGTTGTTGGTATTCTAATCAGAAACTGAAAATTAACTTCATTTCCAGAAAACATGTCGATGCTGGATGTAATGTACAACTAAGCCTTTCAGAGTTACTCCCCCTGAATTACTTCTCAATTCAAAGAAGCACACTAAAATCCTCACGACTTAACCATGAGTGTGTACAGAGACACTTTGAAAAAACCATTCAATTTCTTGCAATATTTGGTAAAAAGGGCATAAAAATCAAATGAAGTTGTTCTGGGTATCTAGGCATGAGATAATCAAATACAGTAATGTTGTTGTAGGGGTTTGAATCTCATTTGATGTGTTTGGAGATGGACTTGAACATAAAAATCTTTTCTGATTTCGAGCTAAAGTTGATCATGTGTTCTTTTGTGTTTCAGTACATATACTATTGCCTACAGGTTTACTCTACTAGCGTGAACTCCCTATCTTTCTTCTACTATATGTGTGAGTGTTAAGGTACATATTATTACACCGAAGCTCTATTGTCTGTCACAGGAGCACATATCCTCGAATCACCTGTCTTACAATAGAAGTTGCCCTGGTATTCACTTGCACGTCCATAGGTGTTCAAACAGATAAAAAAGGAAAGTTTATTCTCTTCTGCCAGTGTGTAAAATAGTCACTCACCTTGACCCTGAAGGTCAGGGTAGATAAACACTTGTGTATGTGCATTGTACGCCGCGACTGCTGCATGGCATCAGCATACAATTTCGCAAGTACTGAGACATTCATACAACTTGAACCTTTGGGTTTTGGCTAGCAACTATTGCCGACAGGTGTACTCTACCAGCTACCAGTATCATGGTACTTGTTTAGTTGGGAAACACACTCTGATAGCAGTTAATTCTGCTCAGTATTTCAGGTAAAGATATTTTAGAAGAGCTTTTTCAGGAAATTAATATAATCCAATGGACATGCATGCATCAGTCCATCCATCCATCTACATCTTCCATCCATCCACATCATCCATCCTCCATCCATCCATCTTCAATCTACATCTTCCATCCATCCACATCATCCATCCTCCATCCATCCATCTTCATCTTCCATCTACATCTTCCATCCATCCATCCACATCATCCATCCTCCATCCATCCATCTTCAATCTACATCTTCCATCCATCCATCCATCCACATCATCCATCCTCCATCCATCCATCTTCATCTTCCATCTACATCTTCCATCCATCCATCCACATCATCCATCCATCCTTCCACATCATGCATCCATCCATCCACATCATCCATCCACATCATCCATCCACATCATCCATCCATCCACATAATCCATCCATCCATCCATCCATCAGTTAACAGACTTTCTTAAATACCAAATAAGTGATTATGAATCAAACGAGTTTACAGGAACATGGTTACCATGGTTACTATGGTTATATGTTGGCAGTTTACATGACTCTTTATCAGGCAACTATTTTTGAATTTGTTGTAAAAATAATAATCCAAATATAAATCTCTTATTTCAACACCCCATGTCACACAGGCAATAATGTTGTTACAAATAGTTAGGTTTTTTTAAAAACGTGAACAACAACTAATACGGTGGTCGAATGCTCAAGCTGACATTTATATTTTTCCAAATTGAACACTCATTTCATGAATAATATATCTAGAGTTCTGTCCCTTGATATAACACATCTTTTGATGAAATAAAGTACTTTAGACTTCTGACAAAAAAGCAAACAATTCACACACAGAGTTTGAAAATCAAAGGTCCCTAGTTGACGCTGATTTAATTTCTTCCCCCTCCTTGAACTTACAAAATTGGCAGAAAAAATCTGTGATCCCCCTAAAAAATATAATAGCCCTACATTTCCTGCCGAGTAACAATTGTATTTCCTGCAGCCTTGTGCCTTTATTCATGTTTCTTTTCAAAAGGAAACGACAACCATCAGCATTACAGGGCCTTCATTCATGTTTTCGCAGTCAGGATATATAATTCAGGTCGGGTCTTCTTGTGGTAAGTCGGTAGTCGGTGTGCAGTTCATATTCCTTTAAAATAAGGCCTTACGATTTTTACTTGATTTGAGGATCTGCCTGCCTTAAAAATCTAAAATACTGTAAAGTCTCGTTAATTTGACACTCTGACACAATTATCCGACACTAATTCAAACCTGTTAATCAGACAGTCTCGCACTCAGACTCCGACACACCTAATTTGCAGTGAATTACCGAAATAACTCATTAATCAGTCTCGTTAATCCGACAGTGATAAGTGTACTCCACATCATCTGCCCACGAGTACACAGGTTGTGTGCATAAGATCAGAATGGTTGCTTTGACAATAAAAGAGAATCCAAGGGATTTTTATAAAACTAAAACAGAAAATGTTTGAACCAATAATCGTCATTAAAAGTTCATTTTGTCACCTACTGATCCAAATCAAACAATCACTAAAAAATCCTGTACAATTTCTCACAATCAAACCCCCCACCCACCATAAAGTCTCCCCCCCACCATAAAGTGTAAAATTAAAATTGAGATGAAGATCTGTTTGTGTTTCTTTGTTCTGCATGCAACAAAATAAGGAAGCACTATCTTCACAACATTTCAGTAATCAATATAATCTTACAAACTTACAAGAATATTAGTTTTTTTGTTTGTTTGTTGTTTAACGCTGCACTCATAAGTATTTCAGCTATATGACGGAGGTCTGTAAGTAATCGAGTCTGGAAAAATAAATGTGTGAATCTTGTATACCAGCTAATACACAATACTTGGATCTGTTTAAAGCAGGATAGGAATCTCGTGAATCACAGGTCACACACGCTGATGTTGCGGTTAGTTAGAATAGGTCCCCAGGACCCTTGCTAGTAAGTCCAAGAATGACTCGTCCTTCACATTAGCCAGTTTATTGACATTCTCAAAATGAACATGATGCTCCAACATAATGTTTCTTAAAGCAGTTACAAGAGATACTCTTCAAATTTGGCCTGTTAATAATGGCTAAATGCTATTTTATTCTAATCAGAGGCAGTATCCTGAAGTCTCTGCTCTCAATTCTTGTACTTTTCACGATGAATACAAGGGGGATAACTCTTCATGTCTTGAAGACAAAGAAACATTTTCAAACATTGACAGACATTAACACCGAAACATTGTGTATTTCTATACACAAGACATTATTTATGTTCACAACTGTTCTGTATGGCTATCCATACTTATTGATAGTTGTGATTTGATTATAGAACATTGTATGCCTTCGCTCATTATTGGTCGAATGAAGCGATAGTAAAATATCTCTCTACAATCAATGGATGACAAAATGATGCTTGGCACATAATAAACTTACACATTACCAACTTCAAAAACGTCATCGTCATCATCATCGTCATCATCATCATGTAATTTAATCATCACCACACTATTAATGTAAGAAATAAAGTTTGCTCCACCCCATGTGTTGTGTTTTACGTAAGGTTTTCCCATGAACTATTACAGTTAAAGCATGAGATTAATGTGTTCTATCAGACAAATTGTAAGTAACTATTTCACCTATTGATAATTGCTGTGGATGCACCTTCTTGATTGACAGGAACGACAGGACAATAGGACAGGTAGTTTGAACAGCATCATGACATAAATCCATCATGCCGAAACTCAGAGAGTGAGCTTTATCACAGGATAAAGTACGGTCGTCACCTTTGATATTTTAGCCAAGCATCTTAAGATTAATCATAATCATCATCTGATTAAGTTAATTACCACAACCACGACCATCATCATCTAATGATTAGATATCACAGACAAATTTTTAATTTCAGCAGTGTGATTGCATGCTATTCTAGTGAGTTCACCACATGAGTGATCTATTTTGCCAGGCCCATGATAACAGAGGACATCTAGATGATACCAGCTTGAACATTGCCTATTAATGGTAGTTTATTCTTTGCCTATTGGCATATATCAAACAAACCAAACAAGGGAAATAGAAAAAAAAAACGTCATTAATCATACTCCATCAAACACAAATTTTTCATGAAAAGATTTTCCTAAAATGTTTTTAATATTAAATAAATTGGTATCATTATCATAAACTTTTGGCTTAATCAACAAGAGTTAGCGGAATATATAATTTAATATTGGGTTCTACTGTCACATTCAGTCACATAATATTTAACATTTCTATGAACTTTCTTATGAATAAATATTCCAAAGTTAGAACATTTTATTAATATCTTGACATATCTTGTAAATGGTAAACTTGAATGAGGCATTGTCTGTGCTCTTTCAATGAATGTATTCCATGCTAATTTCAAAATCAAAACAAGAGGGATCTTTTCATTAATAAGACATTTTCGTAAAACACTGTCGACTACATTACTCCTTCAAACATGTTAAAACATCTAAAATCCATCGAAATATTGTTCTTTGAATAATGCCATGAAAAAAGAACGGAAAAATATGCAACAGGTTTCCAGGGAAACAGTGTTTAAACTTGTTTTTTTACAACTGTTCATAAAATCGCAAAGGGTGAGACCTGTTGACATGTGACAAGTCACCAAGAGCAGAACCTGCATCACACTCATATAAATATAACAATCTGCAAAATATCACACTTTCGACAACATGGCTGCCAAAGCCGTCTGTGGTTTCCGTGGCAACAGGATTTGGACTTGAGGTGTGAGAATTGTTGGAAATATTTGCTTCCAGTTGTGAGAGGGTTTGTTTGCCATTGAAGATGTCTGGCATACGCTGGACTCCTGAAGGCCTTCTGATGTAATGTTCAACGCATTGCGAGTGCTTGTTGCTAAGAAGATGGTACAAAGCTATTTGATCGTATTACCAAAATGATTGCTGATGCTTTCTTTCCTTAATTAATAAACAAATATCATAACAGCTAGAGAGATTATCTTCACCAGAAAGTCACTCAAATGGTAAAACTGATTTTCAAGTATTTCTTTCAGATTGAATTTTAACTACACATTTCTCCTGTCATATCGTATCAGTCATCAGGTCTTTGAAAGGCATTTAGAAGTGATACACATAAGGAAGAGAATATATGGATGTCAACTTCTTTATTATGAGGAACACAACACAATATGCTTACTCCTTCATCAGGTCAACATACTTCAGACCAAGCTCTATAATGAGGTACATGTCATATAATGAGGTTCTTTGAAACAAGGGTTTGAAAATTTGTAAATTAAGCATTAGGTAAACAGCAAAGTTTTTGAACCATGCCAAGGATTTTGTGTTGACACCTGGTCTTCGTGTGGCTTAGTACCGTACACACGAAGCCCCTCCAGTTGTGACCCCCACAGTTAAAGATCGGCCAATCACATTCTGTCAACATCAAGTCATGATGGCAAAATTCTTGCACGCGTGCAAACTAGACTTTCATCACTTGAAGAAAATCCCTGCTGCTGGTCTAAGTTCCAGGCAGATGAATAAGCGTCTTAAGTCAAATGTTGATGGCTGAAAATAACCTTCTTTGTTATTATTATGTTTCGGGAAGTAACGACCGGAGACACAGACTTGATGCTAAAAATGTTATTAATTACTCTTTTAGAAGCATCTATAGAAATATTAATTTTTTGTTCATCAGGCCAGACTGTTCTTATTCAGAAATTTCTTACTTAGTGAAATTTTTTTAGCAATATAAAAAAAAGAAAGCGTGGCTAAATAAGTGTGTCTAACAACCTTTTATCACAAAATTTACAGGTATAGTGACATTGACGGTATCTGTTCCTTCCCAGAAACGATTGCAATCAACATAACAAATAAACTTCAAAAGGAGTGTGTGCATTGACCCAAGAACACACAGAAATATCCCAACTAGACTCAAATTGGTCACTGATTAAATCAAGTGACTTGAAAAAACAATTTCCACCTGCCTCTTCTTAAAAGTCTATAAAACAAATAATTAACTACTTGCCTAAAACAAACTGCAAAACAGTCTCCCGATATAATAAGTGTACAAAATATGACAGAACATCAAGAATATCTTTCAGCTGCTAAACAGCAACTTGTACATGGCATTTTTTATGTGTTCTTCACCTATGACCAAATATTACTGAGACGTTACTGTGACCTCTGAGATGCAGTTATCATAAGGTCTGAACATATCCTATATGTACATGTGGAAGTGTTGTTCCAGATGCATTTTCTGATCATGGAAAAATTACAAATTAAATGTCTAAAATAGATTCAAGCTCCAGCCAAAAGCATTAAATTTCCATGATGTAAGATATGTATTTTAATGCTTAAAAAAACTTGACAATTCAATAAATCACAACCTCATAAAACATTCGTCAACTATCAAAATGTTTGTTTTCTTTCCCATTACTTCTTGCCACATTGTCACTTCAATATATCATGCTTTCACAAACATCCCCTAAATTAACCAGGAGTCCCAAGATGTGTTCATGCATGAACATGCCAGTTTAAAGGACTCCCAGTGGGCTGGGCAAGTCTCTTGTTAAATGTACCATTGTGTCTGAGAACAATAATGAACTACTGAGGTTGATCAGATGTGCAGATGAAAGGATGGGACAAAAACAAAATGGCCGCCAGGACAAAGGACGTCTGACAGTTGTTTGGCAGGTGATGGGGAGGGGAGTGTTGGCTTTAAATGACGGCATTGGTGTTTCGCTTTCATAATTACATACCTGTTAAGTGGGAAGATCAACACAACAGGACTAGGTTCATCTAGAGTTAATACTTCTCCCACCCCCAACCAGTTTCCCCCAGGGGGCCATCTTAGGATAGGCCCCAGCACTCTCTTGCATATCCTGAGAGGCAGTTGGTTAGTATGTTCTGTGTGTGTCATTATACCACTTTGATGTGGGATGTTGCAGATAAAATCAACACTGGTTGCCTGATTTAGACTTGATTATTAACAGGCTGCCGTGATATAGCTGGAATATTGCTGTCTGGAGTACAAACATTCAATCATTCACGAATGCTTCCCCAATCTTTTATATTAATAAACAGTCTTTGGCAAAAGGTGAGCATTGAGATAAGACATAAAGATTTTGAAATTCTATTATTTCTTTCTGGAACAGAGAGTCAAAAAAGGAGTGAGTTTGGTTTAAGACTGCTTTGAACAGTATTTCAGTTATATCACATGGTTTAACAGCACTTTGAACAGTTTCCCAGTTCTAACATGGCATGTCAGGTTGATGTGGGCGGGAAGCCTGATGTGGTGCAGGTCACTGATGCTTACCACATTGGTGAAACCCATGAACATGAGCATGATGCTGAAAACCAGAAATATAATCGGGGCAAACTTGGATTCAAACCCATGACAATAGTTTTCTGGCAGGCTCAAGGGACGAATCTTTTCACAGTGAATTGCAACACCTCAGACCACTTGGCCACCTGTGACCCCCCAACTCTAAGTATAAGCAATACGCCCCATTCAGGCCATGTTTATTACAGGAAAGGGGGACACCTGAACAGAAGTGTCTCCCCTGGCTGTGGTTCATGGCCATTACAGAATATTGACACAATTACCTGCGCCATATTGTAACACAAAACAATGTATTTGTTCACGCCGCATACTTTTTCAAAAAACAAATTTGCAAACATCAATATTTGGATGCCCTGAGCGGTTTATCCATGACACAAATTTGGTTGTAATATCACCTGCTTTTACAATTCTTTATTTTTATTATATTTTGGCTTTGATCTCACAGAAAGAAAGTATGCCAGAAAACATCAACAGACGTCATGTTGGGTAAATCCCACTGGCATAGTAATTCATGGATTTATATTCCATATGAAAAAATAAAATCCAAATATAAACACAAAACACTTACTTCATATTAATTGCATGACATAAAATTTTCAGTTGAGTGAGTGAGTGAGTGAGTGAGTGAGTGAGTGAGTGAGTTGGGTTTTACACCAGTTTAACTCAAGCTATACCAGAGCAGTGGAGCACCAGAAATGGGCTTCACACATTTTGCCCTTTAAACTGCCAATCTTCAGACAGGGCTGACAAAACACAAAAACATGTTTCAGAGGGAACAAGTTTGAACACCAAATTTCAGCTCTCTCTACAAGACATGCCTAAATGTTCCATACCTATAATACCTGAGCTGACCATCAGAACGTAACCTATGTTACATTTGGGATAACACTTTCTCATGAAAGTATGAATTCTAGCACATTTTTGGTTGGAGTCCCATCCTGAATTTTGAACCCGCACTCATAGAGTAAGGCACCCAAATGCCAGCACACAAAGTCAGCGATGTAACCCACCCAGCCACCGTGGCATGCACCAAAATGGAAGTCCATCAACTTTAGTCTAGATCACATACTTTATGCATCCCTCTGATAAGTGTAAATTGGCACGGATCCATGATTGCGGGAGTTATGAAAAGACAAGGCCTTTTAGAGAGTGGTCAAATGTAACTTGTTCTATTTGCGAATACACTTTCTCTGTAAAGTACAATTCTAGTTCCCCCAAAGTACTAGAATTAGTACTTTACTGAGAAAGTGTAACCTCAAACAACAAATGTTCATTTAACCACTTTATGAAGGACATTGTGTGTTAATAACCACCAGAAGGGCGCAGAAGTGAAAAAAATAATTTCTTACCATATTCAGACCCATATTTCTTTAAAAGCAAACAAAACTTTAAACACATTCTTGACATGGAAATCAAACCAAGAGTAAAGCACACAAAAATATTAACAAAATTTGAATTTTATGAACAACCAAGGCCAGGAACCACCACCTTGGCCAATTCAACATCGAGGTAAGCATATAAAACTAGTTTCCACAAATCAGACCAGTGCAGGAGGACTGACAAGTTGGACAACCCGATGGGGTATGGGATCCTATAGGTGTCACAGAATATACTGAGCTAACAGAAATACAAGCACATGGTCTAGGTGAGACAACACACCTGACAGCCTGTCCCTACATTTGTTGAGACAAATCCCCTGAGCTCTTGAAGAAGGGGGCCAAGCCACATGGGGTATTTGTGGAATATTCTATCCTGCGTTCGCGGAAATACTCTTGAAAAGTCGAATTGATAAAATAGTAATGTATACTACTCAAAAGAAGTTAAGCACCACCCCATTCTTTCATATGCAAATGAAAGAATTTTGACTCAAAATTCCATCATATAGACAACAGGAGATTTCTTAACTATATGGCTAAGTGAGTGAGTGAAGGAGTGAGAGAAAATGTAATGTCACATCTGCATTATTTCAGCCATATAGGGACCATGTGAGTGAGTGAGTGAGTGAGTGAGCGAGTGAGTTGGGTTTTACACCAGTTTAGCAATACACAAGCTAATTACCAGAGCAGTGGAGCACCAGAAATGGGCTTCACACATTTTACTCTTTTAACTGCCAATCTTCAGACAGGGCCAGATAAAAAACATGTTTTAGAGGGAACAAGTTTGAACACTAAAATTTCAACCATAAAGTTTCGCTACAAGACAAGAGTGAGTGAGTGAATAAATACTGCTTAAAGTAATACTGCAGCGATTCGTGGCTAGTAAACTGTAGGGTTCCAACTAAAAAAATATGTGATCCGATGAAGAAAACATACCATATTCGACGTAATAAGCACCCCACTCTACAAAGCACCCATGGCCATATTTGCTGTTATATTGGCTAGTGAACAATCCCAATTAGCACCCCTTCCGATTGTTCAATGTACACAAGACTTATTTATTTGTGTATAATACACACTTGTGTGTTATATGCACCCTTAATTATAGGCATTTAAATTCTGGAAAAATATATCTGCCGTGTATAATACCCACAGACTTTTCTTTTGTATCATTTCAGGCTGTCAGCATAAACCACGAAATTTACAATCCTTCAATCCTATTTTTAATTTTGAGAGCGCCCTGGCCACTTATTATGTTGAATATGGTATGCCTAAAATCACAATCATTACAAACAACTGTCACAGGCTGTCTGATTAAGTTAAATGGCCCACTCATGAAGTAGATTACCACAATATCTGATTCCACCGATTGACACTGCAAGCTGACAAAACCACTGTCAAACTTGGCTATCATCTGATCACATGATCTGTGAGGTGCGTCGTGTGTTACCCAATATCCAATCACATTATTGTCCTGAGGCTGATTGTCTGACAACTAGTTGTTAAGTGACACAATCTCATGGACATTAAATACATCTAAACAAGACAGAATGCTGAAATGACACACTAATGTGTATACTTACATTGCACTTAAACCTTATCCCCAGATTATTATAAGTAAGTATGTTAAAGTAAGTGAGTAAGTTAGTAGGAGTTTAAGTAGTTGTAGGAAGGCAGCTTCAAAACCCAGATACACTACAAGAACCTTTGTCTGTTGGTTATATTTTATTCCAGCTGTATGACGGCGGCCTGTAAATAATTGAGTTTGTACCAGATAATCCAGTGATTGATATCATGAGCATCGATCCATGTCATCAGGGTGTGATGACATGTTAACCCCTTGATCCATTATTGAATAACGTCATGACCAGCATAGGTTGCTAGGGACCAATTGTATAGTTGTGTACAGTTCTTGGATTGCTAAGAAGATCTACATATGTCCTGCTTTAACATTGCCCCTGACAACATTGAGTGATGTTCATACTCTCGACTACTAGTTTATTTCCTAATGTTTTTTATCAATAATTGAAAAAACTGCCGATTCAGTCTTGAAAAGGTTTCATGCAATATATGATTCAGTCTTGAAAAAGTTTCATGCAATACATGATTCAGTCTTGAAAATGTTTCATGCAATACATGATTCAGTCTTGAAAATGTTTCATGCAATACATGACACACACTTATCAGACAACGAATCATAAACTTCAACCCCTGCATCCAAGCAGTTGGTCCCTGCATGATTCAAATAAGATACGTGTTGATCACTTTGCTGTAACATGGCCTAATCGTGCTGATATCTGCCTCAGATTATAGCCACTTCTGTGTGGAGAACCAGGTCATATTCTTCCACCTGATATAATTCTAATAACATCCTGACAATACAGACCATGGAACAGACAACAGGGCAGCAGGGGAGGTGTTGGGAGTTATGGAGAGTTATACAAAACGGAGAGCAGTGTGTACCCAAGCAATATGAATATGTATACCCAGACCATGTAATCACCACATATCAATATCATTTAGGCTTGCTGTATAAATTGCTTGTTTCTCATGACCTGCCACCCCTAAATATGCCCCTGCCACTAATTTTCTAAAAACAAATAGTATATTATAAAGCACTGTTACAAACCAAAGTTTTCAACTCAAATATTTAATTTTCACAAAAACATGACAGAAGAGTCATGGTATTTATCTAGGATCCCAAATGTGTTGTCCTTGGCAGGCACACAAGTTTGTATTTTCTTAAATTCAGAGTATCTCTACATTGTATTTTTACACTGCAGAAAATGGAATAATGTAAAACTAAGCATTAAAGCCTTTTTCTCTTTACTAGCCCTGCTATCTGTGAAATACAAATCACAAACAAATGTTAGATGTAACTGTATTAGCATCAACTGGACAATTTATTATTTTTAATTCAAATTTTGGAATTTTTAATGCTGCAGATCTTGGGTAAAACATTATCTTCCAAGCAGACCTAGATGAATCCCGGTCACCAAAGGTGTTAAATATTTCATTTACATCCTTCAAATCAAATAAACACAACCTCATTTCATAAGTTTTTAACCGCTTTAAACATGTTAACCGTATCAAAAGCTTAATTACCAACACATTTTCAAACAATGCATTTAACGTTTGGCCATTCAAGAGTATTCCAGTTGACTCTAAAATGACTTTTCTCTGATGAATATTTCAAGTTTGGGTGTTGATGTGAACAGTTAATTCCCTTCCTTTCCCAACAATCCTTCCTGTGTAATTCAACAGCACAATAACATGACACATTTTAACAGACTCGCTGATCACGGGTCAGCAAATACAACTTATGATTCAAGTGTAAACACAATTAGTTCCCGCAAGTTACTCCACTAAAAGCAACAGGCCACCATCAGGGTTTAATGGTGGTAGCTCGTCAGGAACCTCCTGGGTCGGCTTTGTACTGTTGTGGTGAATGTACCATCACCAATACACCACAACATTCCCTTTTATGGAAGGTCAAAGGTCAGCTCACTACATGCTTGAGTGAGTGTCGCAACAGACACAAGGTTTACATAACTTATTTCCCTTAACAGATACTCAAGAAAATATATATTCATATTTCTACTTTGTTTCTATAATTTTTATTCATAACTTGTTACAATTCCGAAGTCACAGTAAATTTTTTTAAATGAGACTGAGCACACAATTTCATAATATTCAGGTTCAGACAACCCAACACAGTTGGACATATGCAGCTAGGAGTCAAGGCACCACAATGTGCCATGCAGAGTTTCATCCCTTAGATGAACAGGAATCCACTGATCATGAGTTTCAGATCCAAGATTCTCCAGATACAGTTGAGCATAAGTAGCTAGGGGCCAAAGGCACTGTGATGTGCTGGGCAGAGTTGAATCCCTTAGACAGCCAGGATTATGGGTTCAAATCCCAGGTGCTTCCAATCTAACTGTGAAGATCCGGGTTAGAATACGTCTTCAGCAACGCATGTTGGCCGTAAAAAGGCAACAATGCTTGTCGTAAGAGGTGACTATTGTGATTTGGTGGTCAGGCTCGCTGACTTGGTTGATGCATAGGTCATCGTATCCCAATTGCGTGGATCATGTTCATGATGTCTATCACTGGATTGTCAGGTCCAGACTTGATTATTTACAGACAGCCATCATGTAGCTGGAATACTGCTGAGTGTGGCATTAAACATCAAACAAACAAAATCTTCCAATCATAAACCAGGGCCATATATTAGCGTATCATGAGAGAGAAACATCTTCGGCCCATGTCACGTCAGGCTTCCCCTACAATCAGCTGGCTAAAATGATATACAGTATTCGACGTAATAAGTACCCCGCTCTAATAAGCGCCCATGGCGATATTTGCTAATATATTGGCTAGTGAAAATCCCAATTAGCACCCCTACCGATTGATCAATGTACACAAGATTTATTTATTCGCGTATATTACACACTCATGTTTTATCTACATCCTTAATTATGGCCAATTAATTCTGGAAATATATATCTGGACTATATAAACATTTCAGGCTGTCAGCATAAACCACAAAATTTATCTTTCAACTTTTTCCCACCAAAATAATATTCTAATAAGAGCTCCCTATTTCTAATTTCACGAGTGCCCTGGGCACTTATTATGTCAATATGGTAACTAACATACTGTTCAAAGCAGTGTAACACCAAGCTCACTCTGACTACAGGCAACAATAGCTGTGACTGCAAGGACCATTCTGGGGCTACTTTTGCTGTGTAACCAGTGTTAGTCAAGGGGACTACAACAGCTCACGTCGTAAGGATACTTAGTCCCTGAGATTGTGACCCACGATTAAGCCTATGATGGGTCTGACACAACCAGACAAGTGCTTCAAAGTAGTCCAGACTGTTGGGATCAAACGGGGAACTGGTGCTATAAATTAGGTCTGTTTATGGCCATAAACTCAAGTAGCCAACAGATTAGAAGTCCATTGAATTATAGGCTGGGTGGTTTATAGCTATTGGAAAGGTGCTGTTGGCAGATTCTGTATGGGATATCGGTCACTTGATATTGGTTGAGTGAGTGAGAGTGACTTAGTGAGAGTGAGTGAGTGAGTATGGTTTTATGCCATTTTTAGCAATATTCCAGCAATATCATGGCGGGGGACACCAGAAATGGGCTTCACACATTGTACCCATGTCGGGAATCGAACCCGGATCTTCTGCATGATGAGCGAACGCTTTAACCACTAGGCTACTCGACCGCCCCCTGAGAGAGAGAGAGAGAGAGAGAGAGAGAGAGAGAGAGAGAGAGAGGAGAGGAGAGAGAGGAGAGAGAGAGAGAGAGAGAGAGAGAGAGAGAGAGAGAGAGAGAGAGGAGAGAGAGAGAGAGAGAGAGAGAGAGAGAGAGACCACAAGCACAGTATGGTGCCGACAAACCTAGAAACACAAATAGGGGAAACTGTAATTCAAACCAATGATAATATGTTTCTGTACAGGGAATTGTAGCACCTTAGACGAATGCCATTCTGTGAAGACAGTGAGTTCCTTTGAGCCAGTTTGGAAATTTCTAATGACCTTGGCAAGACTGTCCTTTCGCATGGACAGAGAGAAACTCCAGCACATGTTCCCTTGGGAAATATCAACCGATGTCTCAGATCATACATCCTGGTTCAACATCCACAAAACTTTTATTAACAAAACCTTCACCCAGCCTCCCGTAGGATATTAGCAGATATGATAACCAACTCATTCATGATTGTCTCTGATTTGTGCCCTGGACAACAAATAAGAACTTGTTGACAAATACTCCTACACAAATTACAATGGAAATATTAGAGTATAGATCATTCAGCTTCTCACCTTCAAGTAAATGACAAACATCATCACCAACAACCACCCCCCCTGTTTTACCTTCCCCATCTACGTCAATGCTAAGGATCCATTTCCATCTTGGCTCGGATGTTATGACTAATCATGACACACAACAGAAGGATCGTATTGTCTGTTATTAAGGTCATATACTGGACCTACAATACATTGTATGCAATTACTTCCACCATAGCAGAGTCAGCTGGTACATCACTGAAGCAATTCCCTATTGTGTTTCAGATGAACAATTGACTTGCCTTTGCATGTGTTCGTGAGGGTTGCTGTCGGTGCTGTCAGCTACACTGTGCTACTAGCCACTATGTTACAATGTGCTACTAGCCACAATGCTACAATGTGCTACTAGCCACTATGCTACAATGTGCTACTAGCCACTATGCTACCTGTGCTTCTAGCCACTATGCTACAATGGAAGGTTGCCAGAGTGTCCTACTAGCCACTATGTTACAATGGAAGGTTGCCAGAATGTCCTAATACCCACTATGCTACACTGTCCTAATATCCACTATGCTACACTGTGCTAATATCCACTATGCTACACTGTCCTAATAGCCACTATGCTACAATGTGCTAATATCCACTATGCTACAATGTGCTACTAGCCACTATGCTACAATGGGTTGATGCTACAATTCAAGGATGCTACAATGGAAGGATGCCACAAATCCTATCAACCTGGGAAAGGTCAAATACAAAGTAAGCAATATATCACAGGTGACATAAATAATGTCCCCCACAGGAGGGGTGTCGTTACACTTTGTCATACAGGTGACTTGGTACACACAGCTGGGACCAAGACAAACATTCAAAAAATACTCGAAAAACAGAACTTGACACTCTTGTCAGTTCAGAAAAACCTGGATTAAAGAAATGAAAATTATCAGACAGACACGTTTATATGACTGACAACCAAGTTGAACTAAACATTTTTCTTTCTCGCTCTTGTAAGTTATGGACTTCTGTAAGAAATATGGCTAAAATGAGTGACTAGGGTGTTTACATGACCTTTGAGAGTAAACATCACTTTGAGTACATCTTGGACTCAAGGTGAAAGTTTTTAATAGTTCGTACTATCTTTATCTACAGCTCTTAAGAAATCAGCTAAATCATGTTTAAATATTAGAAAATCGCTTCCTGAGACCTCTATAAATCAGATCTTGTACATATTTTCTCCTTATCCAAATGTATGGTAAACCATTTCAAAACATCCATAATTAAAAAGGACAAATTCTAATTAATATGAACACATCTGACATGTTTCCAAACGATTTCTAAACATTTTTTCATGTTATAAATTATACAGATCCTGTCTCATCATTGCAACAAAAGTAACACTGTATTTGACCTTCATGGACTGACCATTTAATATTCAGTTTTAGGAAGTTGGTTTTTTTCAGTTAGTGGTTCAATTTTCAAAAATGCTTCAACATTTTTTTCTCTGAAAGTTGGAGCCCACACATAGCACAAACAGCACACTATTTTTCTGAGCGTCCATCATTTCCAGTGAACAAATTTGTTGTTATAAAACTTGAGGACTTTTTTCGGCACTATGGGGAACAAGTTATTATTTTTTCAAAAAATTCCAAACCTCTACCAGAAAATCACATGGTTGCCTCATTAATCTGTTCTAAAATTTGCAAAATGCAACTCTTCTCAATACCTATCATATTCACGAAAACATGTTAAAATGTCATTGGAATGTTGTTTAAACGTTGATGAATGTTGATGAATGTTGTTGAATGTTGATGAATGTTGTTGAATGTGTTGCATGTTGATGAATGTGTTGAATGTGTTGAATGTGGATGAATGTGTTGAGTGTTGTTGAATGTGTAGCCAGGCTGTTGTCAGCATGATCTTTAGAGCCTTTTCAACGGGTAGATGAACAGAGTGTCACCAGAGTCATCCAGTGCATCGCATTGATGGTCAGACAACCATGACCGCCACTTAACGCACCTCCAGTCAAAGGTAGTTAGCCGACGGGTTCGCACAACAAATGTCTTGTCACCATGAAAATATTCCTACCTGTTACTCACACAAACGGTCTGACACCATGACAGAATATATACCTGTTTAACACTCCTTGCCAGTGAATGGCTGGCTGATCTTGTTCAGAAAGAAAAGACATAAAACTGATTTGGGAATCTGTTACACTGTGAAAAGTACTTGAAATCATAATTCATGTATATTGGTAAATAGATAGTGTGAGTTCTCATGAAGTATTGAAAATATTAATTCCTCCTACATTTTATTTTCTTTCATATGTTGTCTATTTGCCAATATTTCAGGGGGGCACGAGTGGCCCAGTCGTCTAAGGAGCTGTGATTCGCTGTGCAGAGTGGCATCAGAAACCTATGATTGTGAGTTCGAATCCCAGTTCGCCTCGATTATGTTTCCAAGTTTGTAAGCCATGGTATAACTGTAATACTGTTAAAAGCGGCGTTAAACCAAACTCACTCACTCACTCACTCAGTTATTTTAGAATTTCAGTTTATGTTGATAATGTCTTTACAGTTGAACATCTGTGGCAAACATCCTCATCATAAGATCAACAGGAACATAAATACATGCTAACAGGACCCATGAACATCCGGGTAAGAATAGGTCTTCAGCAACCAATGCTTGCCACTAAAGACGACAATGCTTGTCGTAAGAGGTGATCGTTTGGTCAGATTTTTTTCAATCTGCCCTTTAACTGTGGGAGGCGCCTAGTGGCTAAAGTGTTTGCTTGTCATGCCGAGTGAGTGAGTGAGTGAGTGAGTGAATATTGCTCGGTAGTATGCAATCTAATAAATATCATATCGCTCTCATATACAGATCTCTGCACAAAGATCTCTTACAAATTTACCATAGGTTCCAAAACAATAGAAACTTTCAAAGTACCATTAATTTTTTGGAAAATATTTACAATGTATCAACAAATGTTAATAAAATTAGTTGTTAGGAAAGAACACAGAATTCAGAGCCCCATTCCAATAAGTGATCATTACGCTACAACTGTCGTAAGTCTATGGTAAAGTATGACAATTATGATTGTCTTACGATCATTGTATGGAACAGAGGTCTAACTGAGTCAGTCATAACAGAGCCACAGATAAGCTGCATATTTGCGTTAAAATACCCTCCCCCAAATTATTCAAAACCCAATTGCGTTCAGTTAACTTGCATAAAGAAACGCATGCATTAAATGAAAAACTCAATTGTTTGACAACAGCATGCGTAGATACCAAATGAAGCTTTTTCAGCAAACGTACAATGGAGCTAATTTCCGAAACGCAATTATGAGATAATTTACTTTCTGAGTCAAGCCTATATATTCAGAACCGTTATATTTTTTTTAAGTCTCAAAATGCTTAATCATTTTGGGGAAAAAACCAAAAGAGTGATGACTAGATGAGTGAAAAAAATATTGGTTACCCAATGGAAACTGTAATAATCCAATTAAAATAGAAACCTTCGAATAAAAACTCAATTGCTCAAAAAGTTATCTGGTGCTCTGAATAATGAATACTAGTTATGCGTGATGGGTCAGTGTTTAATAAAGTTACACTCAGCAACATTCCAGTTTTATCACAGCAGCATTTGAATAATCAAGTCTGGATATGGCAAACAAGTGACTGAAAGAATGAGCAGCAATCGACACCATCAAGGTACGGTGACACTCAAACACTCACACCCAAACAATCACTCACTTCTTTTTGTTACCTAGTTATTAACAAAACTGTTATCCTGCAGTGCTTTGTCCATAAAACCACAGGGGATCCTTTCAGATAATAAAGACATATACGTCTATTACCGACACCAGTGATTCGGAACCTACAACTCAACACTTCTCTAAAGTGCCTTTCACACTTCATGACCCATTCTGGCTTGTCCAATTCTTTTTCACCACCTTTGTGTACAGTTTCTATATTCAACATATTCACCGACATTCCTAATGACAAAAGGTGGCCACCAAGAACTGCCACCGTTATCAATGAGTCCATCTGCTATTCAAACCGAACAATATCAAACTGGATTCATTTATTATTTTATACCGATCACAGCGACTCTTTCATGGAACCGGCTGTGAATCAGAAAATTAAACTCTTACAACTTATAATCTACCCATTATTATACTCCAAACAAGGGCACCCATGTATAAAAAGAAGCTTGATACTCGTGTACTAAAGTGTGTGTCCTCTTACACCTTGCCTCGATCGCCTAACATTGCTAATACGTACAATGACGAACATTGCTGACTCGCAAGACGTTTTGGGAAGGATGGTATCCATTAATAATAGACTTGTCATGAGATAGGAACACGTTCAATGCACGGTCATTGTGCTGCGTCATATGGTTGTATACACACACGGAGAACGTCACCCCTCTGTCACACGCAAGTCCCCTCAGGCAATGGGGAACGTTCACCAACACCTCCGCTCGCCACATGAAGGCATTCCTTTGGGATAAACTTTTCCAGAATTGTTGATATACCATTAATGCATCAAGGAAGTAGTTATGAGGGGAGCCATTTTTAATTGGTTTAGGGACCCACCAATCCTACAAAAATGCAAAGAGGTAAAAAATATGTGAAAGGCACAATCTACCTTAATCTGACATATATATGTGTTGACTTAAAATAAAATAAACAAACAATCATTATGTTAAAATTTCAAAACCTGCTTCACCAATATGGTATGGGGCACATGGCTATATCATTTTTTATAACAGACCAGGAAGTTACATAATAATTTTAACAAAGAACTATTAAAGCCGTCCTTCGTGATCCATTTGATTTTTTTTACAATGTTGGTCAAGGTGATTTTCAGTGACCAAAATTATATAAGCATGCATCAAGTGAAATCGTCACCTTCAAATTAAAAAGCTTTACTTGTTGCAATTTTAGAAAACTTCTGATATACTATTAAATTTCAAACCTTTAAGAATTTTGAAAATCATTATACTGGTATATTAACATAAGCTACAGGGAAATGATGCAGTAAATTCCCAAGAATATCGGCTTGCTTGTCTGTACGAAACAATGGCCCATTTGAGACATTCAAAGTGCTAGAACGTGTGACCTTGCTCGTTATGAATATTCATATGAAATGAGGTCAAGGACACAGCTACAAGACATAAATGGTGTTTCGCTACTCATAACTCTTCTGCAAGAAAGACATGTCACACTCGTGTCACGCTTGTGTCATTTCATATCAGTTTTTACATCTGGAAACTGACGATTAGGTAAAATAAAGCAGCCTAGAAATGATATATGTGGGAGATGTTTATGTTAATGCAATATTACAGAAATAAAACTTAAAAATAAATATGAGAGCAGCATTTGATATTTACAGGGGTTTAGGGCTCTTGAAGTTTACTGTAAAAGTCAACCTCATTAAAATCAGATCTTAGTTTTCGCTACTGCTGTCTGAGGACATCCCATTATGGGTCACGTCAGAGCAACCTCTCGCAAACTTTGACCAATCAATGAAATGACAACATTAGCCAATCAGAAGGCAGCTTTCTCGAGCTTTACGACACTAGTTTCATACTGGCGACTACACTTCGAAACATATTTTGATGTATTCTTGGTTAAAAAATTTAAAACTGATAAAAAGAACATTCTGGAATGGCTTACAGGTGGCCTAGATTGTATGGATATAATCATAAAACCTGTAACTGTCGTTCGGAATACCCTGTTAATGTTAAATATTACGAGGTTGCAGGATCAGAAAACACATTCCGTCCGTCACTTTCATGATCTGGTAAGCGACGCTCTGATTGGTTGGATGAAAGGTCGTTCTGACGTGACCCGTAATGGGATGTCCTCAGATCTTTGTTTAGTGATAGCGAGAACTAAGATCTGATTTTAATGAGATTGCTGTAAAAGTATTAGAATCAATTTGGATCCCAAATCTTTATATTTTCAACATTTCGGTTCTGACAACTGGGTTTTCACTGCTAAGTATTTGGGCTGTAATCAGTTGATACTGCTGTTAAACATTGTTTGAGAGTCAAGCTGGACTGTTTACTCTTTAAAGTCTTAATTTATCATAGGTGTTAAAGGATTGTAAGACTAACAAGCGCTTAATATCATGGGATAATGGATCACTTTGTGAAGAAATATGACAGTTAACTTATTAAATCAAACTTCATGAACTCAAGAAAACATTTTAGAAAATGAAATCTATTGCTCCAACTACGGATTACCAGAAAAAAATTGATGGCCACCAGAACCTTTAAGTAACAAGGATTCATTGTATATTGTGGTGTTCGCCAACACTGTTTAAAACGCTAAAATTTCTCCTTGCTTCTCCTTACAGGGATTTATCGAGGATTCAAAACTTAGTGCCCTTGAACATTTGAATTTTCTTAAAAAATTATTTTTTTGAAAAATTGGTAAAATTTAAATTAAAATTTGGAATTATTACTGTCATTTGCAGCACCTTTGGGGCTGCATATCAGCCTCTGAGCAGGTCTTGATAAATCCCAGGAAGACTACTTGTCAAGGTCACATAATTGTTAGTTAAACTGTATGCCAGTAAAGGGTTTTATTAAACACAGGGTGTTTTCTCGATGCTTCATGGTAAGAGGGTGGACCCTTGAAGATCAGGGTAGAATAGGTCTTGAGCAACCCACGCTTACCATAAAGGCGACTATGCTTGTCGTAAGAGGTGTCTTAATGGGATCGGGTGGTCAGGCTCGCTAACTTGGTTGATGCATGTCACTGATCCCAATTGTGTAGATCAATGCTCATGATATCAATCGCTGGTTTGTCTGGTCCAGACATTTACAGACAGCCGTCATATAGCTGGAGTATTGCTGAGTGTGGCGTTAAACAAACAAACAAATAAACAAACAAACAAATAAAGAAATGGGAAGAAGGTGGCCAGTCAGGGAATGCAGAGTAGGACACTCGTCTTGTTGACTATGGAACCTCTAGAAGACTACTTACATTTCTCCATTAGTGATGAAGTCTTCCAACTGTTGGAAGTCCAGAGCTTCATTGTCTATACCTAGGTCTCGACCTGAAACATACATTTGCAGATGTAACACCAGTGCAGACACACACCTACCTAGGTCTCGACCTGAAACATACATTTGCAGATATAACACCATTTCAGACACACACACCTACCTAGGTCTTGACCTGAAGCTCACACACATGCAGTTGAAACACAAGCATGCACGCCTGCACACAGGCAAACACGCAGGCAAGCACAGAGGTCTCAACCTGTGACATGTGCGGAAGAAACAACAGGGTTGGCACATGGGTGAGAGAGTGTCTGGGTGAGTGAGTGAGTGAGTGAGCGATTGATTGATTGATTGATTGATTGATTGATTGATTGATTGATTGATTGATTTTTTTACATCAAGTGATTGACAGTGAATTTTTGATTGAGTGAAAGAATAAAATTCAAATTTTTATTTCAGCAAATCAGCATTTATGGAGTGGCTTGAAGTAAGCACTTGTTTATAAGTGTCTCCCTACAGCTATCTTCCTGCGCGCTGGTGTTGGTGAGCTAAGCTGATATGAGTATTTCTACCATGCTGATACAATCGCTAATTAGCCTGCATAGCGGGAATAACAAGCACGGATCGGGTGTCCGTCTTGTGACCAACTGACTGGATTTTGGAGAACAGTCAGTCACATGATCACCCCTAATGACCCATGATGAAATGGGGCAGCAAATATGAAGCTTATTTCATCAAATGCATCATTTCCCAGAATCACATGACTCAGAATAAGAAGATGGCTTCCTGTGAGGACTTACAACAGAGCCAGTACAGCACACTGGGCCATGCATAGACTTATCTGGGTTAAGATTAGGCCAGAATAAAGTAATTCTAAGAATCCAACTCCCAACTCACATCATTTCATTGTCCCATAGTCCCAACAAACGAATAAAAGCTACAACTGTTTCTATATTCATAAGAAATCTATGTCAAGCAGAGTCGATTTCTAGAATCCAACTCTATCATGAGCATGTGTTTATGAATCACTATCAAATAGTAATGATACCGGGTGTTTTAGAAAAGGTGAGTGTATCCTGCCCCACCGTTGGCATGCATCACAAACACATGCAAAGGCAAGTCAATTTCTTCATATTAAAAAACACGGGAACATATGGTACAAGTCAAAACAGGGAAATGCATCAGAGATCATTCTGGTCAGGGATGCATCAAATTTGGAAATGTCCTCCACCTGTCTACCATAAAACCTTCTGAAAGCTTTACTGAGGCCTTCCTGAGAAACTTGCTTTGACCCTCCTTCTGTCTCTACTTGATGAAATGACACCCAGTCTTCACACAGTCCCTCAATAATATTTCCCCTGCCGCCATGCCCTTACTATAATGATATAGCCCTAAAAGAGTGAATGAGTATGGTTTTACGCCGCTTATAGCAATATTCCAGCAATATCATGGCGGGGGACACCAGAAATGGGCTTCACACATTGTACCCATGTCGGGAATCGAACCCGGGTCTTCTGCGTGACAAGCGAACGCTTTAACCACTAGACTACCCGAACACCCCTAGCCCTAAATGAAGCAAGTCTAGATTTTCCACAGGTTCTGCCATCTCACTGGGGCTCTTTTCCAATTTACATGGAGTTGTTTGCTTCTGTTATACATTTGCAGAGACTAAGCATTAGTCTAACATTACACCATACACAACAAACAGTCAGGTTTGTGATTCCAACTCATCAACAGTTAAAACTGAAACAGTTTGGTTTAAAAAACATCATATGTCAAATATAATATGTCTACCACCTTACAATTTTGAAACACTAAGAAGCCTTATGTTGGAGTAATGTTTAATGCTAATTTGGATGAAAATAATATTGTAAAGAATTTGCTTCACAAATTTTTCTCATGCTAGGAATCAAACCACTGTTTCTTCATTGGGATCAAACCATCTCAACCATCAACTCATGAAGATCCAGGGTAGTATAGGTTTTCAGCAACCCATGCTTGCCGTAAAAGGCGACTATGCTTGTCGTAAGAGGCGACTAACGGGTGGTGAGGCTCGCTGAGTTGGTTGATGCATGTTATCAATCCCATTTGCGTGGATCGATGTTCATGTTGTCAATCACTGGATTGTCTGGTCCAGACTCGATTATTTACAGACCGCCATCATATAGCTGGAATATTGCTGAGTGCTGCGTTAAACAAACCAACCAACTAATCACTCCACGTTGTGTTATTTCTAACAGCATTGAGTGAGTGAGGGAGCTTTGTGATAATATTGAAGGTGTATCAAACTTTGTACAATGGAAGACTTTTTTTAATTTTTAATTTTTAATTTTCTAATCCACTGAAAAGATAAATTGAATACTTAGATTTTGCGATTCACTTTTTAGAGGTAAACTGTATTTGGCTGCTGTCAACCAGACCATAAAGTGTTGGCTATTCTTGTCTAACATGGTTGGTTCTAGCCAGGTATTTCAGATGTCCCTGCTTGTTCCGAGGATGCCAGTAACCCATGTAATTATTATTTCAAGTAATATTATAATGCTGTAATAGTGTCATAGAAGACACAAACAAACCTCCTATCATAAGAGGGGAGGACCTAACAAACTTCACATCACAGCACAACATAGGATTCAAACCCAGATGTGTTTCCATTTCAAGCAAACACCTTATCCACAAGGCTAACCTATGTCCCGCCAACCTGCAGATGAATCAAGTACTGATCAGATTAGATCTCATAGAGCAAGCAATTCTTCGCAAACACAACATACGCGTTATCATCTTACCTTGAGGTCACACCAGTCAGCCATTGCCGCTGATACTGTAATCTCATTACTCGGGATCAACATATTTGTAAACATCAAACTCATCCCTAAGGCCATAACAAAGTAATTACTCATTTTCTGCATATTTCGACATCATCAACAAGCAATAAAAATTGGCACTAAATGAAAAAAAAACAGAGCTTAGATAATCTGTGCATCTGCGTAAAATTGCTAAAAAAGAGCATTACTCATATACTTTTGAGTTGCTTATGTGAGAGTAAATTATAATGTTCCACTTTTGTTCTGGTGGATTGATATTCTTGTATTACCTTAGGAACAAAACACTTGGTATGCTACTTTCACCACAAGAAGTGTCTCAGAGGCACATATTTACTCTCACACTTATGCACAAATATGCATGAAATACTGTACATCTTGAAATTAATGCATCTCCAAATCAATATGACTGCTGAGCCCTAGCCAGAAATGCGACTCAACATCAATGCGACTCCCCATCCCCAGTGGAATGATACATATCCTCACTTTAATCCAATCAAACAGCAACTAGCACTGTGTAAAGCACTTCCATAATAACAATAAACAGTGTTTTCCTTAAAACAACACACTGTTTATTTGTTTATTCTGTTGACTGGCATTAAGGAAGTTCAAAGGAAATATAATAATTGAACCAACAACAGTTCAATGATTGGAGTGGTCAATGATGCCTAGTTTGACATGAGTGGGTAGAACTCTTGACCATGTTGACCCCAGCAGTGATAACTCACCAGATGCCTATTGTGTAATTCCTATTCTTTAAACGATATTGTTATGTACTTGTTACAACTTCTGCTCAATAAACCATGTTTGTGTATACATTCAAGTTTGTATTTCCATCATCCAAAGTGTGCAGTGAAGCTGCACTAATCAAAATTACATAAACAAACAAACATCCACCATACCCAGCTCCCTTAGTTCTCCTCCCCAATTCCATTGGCATCTATTCCAAATCTCAAAATTCCCAAATTCTATATAAGCAACCTCTAAAGCCCCCTCTTGGGTTGCACACACCACTTTCGCCCCTTTCGGAAACACATTAAATGGCCAGGCCGGGCCCGTTTGCCAAATACGTATCAGTCGGAAAGCGCACGTTAAATCTCCAAAGTAAGTAAGTAAGTAAGTAAGTAAGTAAGTAAGTAAGTAAGTAAGTAAGTAAGCAGTGAAGCTGTTTTATTGTTGATAGTCATTTTGGAGACATAAATGCACGTTAATTTCAAGATTTACAGTATTTGAACAACCCAACAGTATATCCAGTGCATTATTACAAGATGTGACCATTTATGCTTATGTACCTGTACTGTTTTACAGATATTTATCTACTGGTGCAATGCAGGCATCACGTCATACATGAACTCTACTACAGTGAATAACGCACAAAAGCACTACCCATCATTTACTAAGGCTTAGACACAGATCACTGTTGCGAGCTTTGCGACATGTGACACACTTGGGGCAGCACATGAACAGAGGCAGATTTTTAAGTCACCTACAACAGCATTTGAAGCAGAATTGTTTGTAAAAAGGTCTATTGGTTGAAAAATAACACTATTATAGACTTGACATTAGGGAGTAAAAATAGTTTCAATACTCAGCGAAAAATTTGCATTGCACATGATTACATGTAAGTAAACAAAATGGCTGTTTTTATTTGGAGCACTGTATGAGATATAAGGGGAGTTATGGGATTCAGATCGTCAGTACTGTCACATTTGAGTTCCAAAATACACAGCTGATATAGACTGGTGATTGGGAAAAGGATATTTTCAATTTGTACATACCTACCCACACACACAACCCCATATGGAGTGAAAACATTTATCAATGTATTGTACTGGTAATGTATGCGACTGTTTCATTGTATATTGTTTGTTTGTTTAACGCCGCACTCAGCAATATTCTGGCTATATGACTGCAGTCTGTAAATAATTGAGTCTGGACCATACAATCCAATGATTAACATCATGAGCATCAATCCACCCAATTGGGATCGATAAAATGCATCAACCAAGTAAGCGAACCTGACCACCCGATCCCGTTGAAGCGTCTTACGACAAGCATAGTCGCCTTCTATGGCAAACATGGGTTGCTGAAGACCTATTCTACCCTGGATCTTCACAGGTCCGATGTATATTATATCCATGATATAATGCTGCTGTGTGGCTGCTTGTACTAGTCCGGACTGATTTATAGTAAAATTTGCATTAAGCATGATAACATGTAAGTAAACAAAATGGCTATTTTTGTTTTTATCTGGAGCACTGTATGAGATACAAGCGGAGTTATGGGATGCAGAATGTCAGTACTGTCACATTTCAGTTCCCAAATACACAGCTGATATAGACTGGTGATTCGTATGGAGGCCATGGATTTCGTTAGGGCAAGAGTTCACAGTCAATATGCTTTCTAAAAACAATCTCAGTGTATTCAGAGAGAAACACACAACTGAAAAGTTGTTTGTTACCTGTGCTTATGAAGTGATTGATAACCATAGGTATGTCACCAGTGTATACTGAATGATAATCACCTGTCACTGATAGCCTCCAGAATGTAGCCACAGACAGATTGAACGTCCGCCAAATCAACATTATCACCTACCAGGTCGTTAACGATATCACTAATGATCCACTTTGTATCATGACACAGGGTTTTACTTTGAAAGTTATCAGTGTTATTGATGTAAAGGATATTATTAATATTTCACAATTTGTGATTTTCCTATCTTATTGTTTTTCTTTAGGCCATATTCAATTACTCTTTTAAGGATAAGTGTACCTTAAATTTTATGTTTTACAATAGTTTAAAATTAAAAAAAGAAGTTTGACTTAAAATATATTTTAACATATACTTGTATCAGAGCATATCAGGGGCTGTCGGGTAGCCTAGTGGTTAAAGCTTTCGCTCGTCACGCCAAGACCCAGGTTCGATTCTTGACATGGGTACAATGTGTGAAGCCCATTTCTGGTGCCCCCTCCCCCCCACTGTTACATTGCTGGAATATTGCTAAAAGCATCATAAAACCATACTCACTCACTAACTCAAGAATATATCACTTTTTTCTTCATATGGTATTCACAGTGACATGGAACAATATTATGCATTTGATCGGGAATAATCAAAAAGGTAACATTTTTTTATTTTGTTATTATAATTTCTATATTATTCTAATCCATCAAGGACAAAAGAGAGACAGGATAATGTGAATAAATATCAACTATTTTCAACTTATTTCTGATTCTAGCTTTTGGCCTGAGTCTGTCAAATCCTTGAATCACAAAATACAAAATGTATGGCCTCACTACTGTACTCAAAACAAAGGTGTTACTTTATGTCTTCTTTGGAATTATTACTTGTGCATTGTCCAACTGAAGCCTTGAGGAATGAATGCAGAGATGATTGATGAAGACGATGTACAAGAAAACCCCGCAACACTACAATTCAGCCTGCTATTTCCTGTACCTCGAGCATGGCCAAACATTAAGCATTCAAAGCTATTTCGTATTTAAATTTCAAGCTATTCAAGAATTTCGTTCAACTTGACAAATCATTTACCCCAAGGGCATGTGTTAATGCGAAAGATATGGCAAAAAATAATTGATTGATGTCGTTTAAAAACCCACTCGAGTTACTTCAAAGAGTTTTTACAACAAAGACAAATGCTGGCGATATGAATGACTAAGAAGTGATCACAGGCAAGGCGTCTATACTTTATACACTGCTTTCAGTGTTATAGAAAACTCTTTAAATATTAAGAATCTTGGGTGTTAAGAACACCTTATTTTAGCTGATAAAATTTGCATACATTTCAAAATTCTAAAAGCTTCATTTGTGGAGTGTGTGAAAAAGGTTTTAGAGTAAGTAAACTTCGTTTTGATGTCCAGAAGGTTGGGGAGTATATAAAGCAATGTTTCACACAAGTAATGCTTTTGAATAGTGTTTGTACTATTGAGTTTCCAAATAATACATTTTTGTCATACTTCGTCCGTGTCGAGAAAATACATTTGACGAAAACATAAATCCTAACTTTATAGCGTTTTTTGTCTGTTTGTTTGTTGTTAAACACAGCACTCAACATTTCTTGGCAATATTTCAGCTATATGATGGTGGTCTATTAATGACTGAGTCTGAACCAGACAATCCAGTGACTGACATCATGACTGGCATCAACCAAGTTTGTGTGCCTGACACCATGCTTTCTGTCGCCTCTTACAAGACAAGCATGGGCAGTTCTAACCCGGATCTCCATGGGTAATAACTTTATGTAACAACTGTGACATCTGTTAGCAAGACATGTTAATCATGTGAAAAACCCCAATTTCTCACACACTTACATGTGCTCGGAAGTTAATATTCTCAATTACATATTATGCATATCATAAAAATAAGAAAAAAATTAGAAAAGTAATATCCATATTCCTTGTTCTGTATATTCAAATAGCTTTTCAAAATCAATAGACAACAAATGAAGTTATAAATTTCAAGGCATAAAATGAGTTGTAGGGAAACCACTTTAATACTTTAACCAAATTACAACCATGATTTCATCCATAGTATTAAGAAGCAGTTCCTCATAGGATTTATTGAGAATTCATTCAGTAGTCAGAAAAGGTTCTTAAATTTACACACATTAATATCATATAACACACACCCATTCAAGCACTTAAACCAGTAATGGTCACTTTCTCATCAGTTTTCTCTTATAACTAGTTGCCCCTTCTCTTCACACACCAATCAATACACACCTTTCCAGGTTTATTGGTTTTGATTATCTTTCAATTAAATCATTCCCCGAATGTCAGCAGTCACTAAACAAAGGAATATAGGTGTCTGGAATCTTCCATTTCTCATGCTAAATCTGACTTACTGGCAAAAAAGTGTTGCCATTAACTGAACATGAAACATCACCGATCAATGATTGTCAACTAAAATCACTTTGAGTCGCCAACAATCACTTAATGGGCGCAGATATCAATATTAAATCTCTGTCCCTTTACCCTAATCTCTGGCGCACAATTAACGAATGTCATACCTCACAAGCCGATCAATTGAACACAGCTGTGATGCTCACAAGATTTGGTTAACGTTTGACAAACACATTTCACTTTCTTGGCGATATTTTAGGGGTCGTGAGATGAAGGGTCAATAGCACTTTGGACCATGTCATTGAATATAGGGGTATGGGTTCGTAATCTGAAGCCAAAGCATCAGAAAAGCAGAAACTTTGCACGGAATAATGAAACTATATCAAATCAAGCTAACAGGTGAGGTGAAATGGGCCTTAACGATGCGATTATGATTATTGCACTTATATAGCAATGTGCATGCATGTGTGTGTGTGTATGTGTATGTTTGTGTGTGTGTGTGTGTGTATGTGTTTGTGTGAGACTCCTTATACTAAACCATGCAAATGCCTTTTGTCACAGTGCTAGCCACACCCATAACATGGATACCCCACTCAGAGACAGTATACTGACTCCCGAGCCGACCATTCCTTGCTTATTCCCTTAATGCCAAGAGGCAGGCAGGGTAACAACAAATACCACCTTTCAACATCTTCTGCTATGACACAGATGGGATCGAACCAACAACCATCCACTCAGAGCAGATGCTCTATCCACAAGACCACCCAGATGGTATTTAGACTAACCATAAGTTTCTACTCTTCAATGAGTGAGTTAAATTTGTGACACTTCAAAAAATATGTTCATTTCTGATGTGTTTTGCCAGTTTACTTGTATGAAAGTACACTAATCACTGGCTTCAAATAACATCATCACAAGGTATATCTAAAAAATGAAATATAATTTCTTTGTGTGCCTTCAGGCAAGGTGAATGTATTCTAAATAGGCCATTACAATTTTAACCGTCCCATTGGCACTCTACTACCAGGATGTTCACACCTGCCATACATCACAATCCCCAACACTTTCTAACCAGTTTTCTTTCTTGTTTTATCCACATAGATAACTAAAGAGTCTGACCTGTAATCAAAATTTTTCACTCATCAATGGCTAATTTTGAAGGGTTCACAGGTTGAGTTTTTATCCAACTTCGTAGCATAACAAACTTAGTAACTAATGATACCTAACGAGTTTGCCGTTAACAGGGCACCATTCCACAAGCTATCTTAGCGCTAAGGTGATTGTAACTCCCATACTTTAACATTGGCTTACGATAACAGTGTCCAAAATAACTACCTGCATGTCTGCCCGTGGCTGGTAACATTTCTGTTGGGCTGTCTGGAATTTCCTTCCATTTGCACACCTGATTTTTTTGTAATTTATGAGGGGTTAATGATTGGAAGCATTTACAGGGCAATAAAGCCAAACATTGCTCGGAGTAACAATAGCAGGCTCTGAAAAAATAAAAACCGAGCTCTAAACTGCAGTTGTTTTTTTTCTCATTCATGATTTTTAGAGGTTGGCAAAATAATAGATAAGAAAATGCCTTATGACTGTCTTTGTTTCTCACATCAATCAACTACAACAGGCTAGCGAAGTGTCAACATGATGAAGACCAACTGAGCATGTCATTCTGTCACTTCCTGTCAGGAAGGAAGTAGAGTCAGCAGCCATCAGCAGTACTCTGTCAGTGCTTGATGTTGAACAAGTTGAGACATGAGCCGCACAAGTATACTGGTATAATTTATTTATTTAAGGATTGACTGTGTATTTTTTTCGGTTCATTGAGGTATGAATCGAAAAAACGATGTGCAAACTGTATGAAAAAAATACACAGTCAATGCTTATATTTAAATTCGGCAACCAAAACATGTTTTATCTACAATAGTTTAACCAAAAACAGGTGTATATATCAAAGCAGACAAAAATGACGACATTGATTAACATTCCAGGTGTAGGAATACATACTTTGGCGAGACATGAATCCGGTGATTGTTTAATTTATGCACATAACTTGACACGCCTACAAAGTCAGTAGCCAATCAACAGAGAGAAGGATCAAAACAATGTCCATAGGACCTGTCAATCAAGGCAAGAGGCGAGTAGAAGTGCAACAGTGAGACTGTAACGAACCAGAATAAATATGTCCGGGAGACATGGTCAGTAACCGCCAGATTCAAACATTAGTTCCCTGAGAACAGGTATACACAGTTGCTCTACAATTTTTGTTATTCAAGGGTAATTAATAGGAGTAAGAAATGTGTGAATGAGTGAATGTGTTTTAAGTAGTAGGAAGCAATATTACAGCAATAACTTGTAAAGCTTGTAAATTTATCACGGTAACACACATTCGGTCAGATCTGGCTTATATATAATAGGGGTTCAACAATACAGGAAAGTCACGATACGATATGTATCGTGATATGCATATTTACATCAAATTGGGTGAAAATTTCTTGACCATAAATATTTAAGAGGAGGTTGAAACGGAAAAGTTACCTTGAGGCACATGTTCATAGTGTCTTATAGTTGTGAACTCTAAACAGTAATTACAATAATTTTGCAATATTTAAACAAGTATAAAAAGAGTTATTAAACGAGTAGTAAGTAACTTATTTCAGCACGTGACGTCGTCTTGTATCGATACAACAAAAAATGTATCAGGTACCATATTGTCGTATGAAAACTCATGACGCACTGGTTTACCAATGTATCTTTTCACCCCTAATATATAAAGAGTGTGGGTGAGTTAGCTTTTCCATCACTTGCAGTGTTCTGGCAATGTCATGACAGGACACACCAAGAATGTGCTTCACACATTGTACCCATTTGGGTCTTTGGTATGACGAGCCTCCCTTAACCTCTAGCCTACCCCACTGCCACAAACTGCCAGGGCAAAACAGGCCCCCAGGGTCTCATGCTTGTTTGAGTTGACTTCATGAAGACGGAGTGGTCAAGCTCTGTGACTTGTTTGTTTGTGTTACACCTTGGGTCATTGCTTCTGCTTACAGTCTTCATTTGGTCCATGCTCAATAAGTTACAGGACACCAGTATACCAGGCCAGTTTTTTCCTAAACTAGTTATAAATCTGCTGACTACCCCCCCCCCAAAAAAAAAAAAAAAATTAAAAATTGAAAAAATAAAAATGGAAAGCAGTGTTTCTTAATTCCCCTGACCAGAAAAATACAAAAATGTTAAACAAACTCATTTACTATCGCTATCAATATAAATAAAATATTTAAAATTCTATTACTAAAACCTGCATCCATTTCCAATGTTTAAACATCTAGGATGCCATATTTTGCAATCATCAAACCTGGATTTATTTAAATTCCATAAACTCAAAACAGATCTTATTTGTAAAGAACACAAGTTAGTCATTCAACAACCAATTTGTACTTTCTGCCTGCAGATTATAGCGACCAGTAGGAAGACAAACATTCCGAGGGACACACCAATCCAAAATAGCTGTGGAGCCTGACAAAATGCTAGTGAAGCGTGTTAGCACCCCCTAGCCAATGATATGGTGGTGATGACATTGTCCACATATGGACTGCCTTGACTTGCTCATGCTGGTATTACACAGTCCACAACAGCCCTTCAAGAAAGTTTCCTTTACTTTTATTAAATGTTTCTTATTTGTTTTAGAAAGCAATAAGAACACAATAAAAAATTATATATATCATTATATTTTCTGACATACCCCTACGTGTGTCCCAAAAACGAAACTGGGAGAGAGTTGAAATCTTCAGAAAGGTATTTTCAGAAAGAAAAACACAATCGTATCGTCACTGTCTAGATAATATTAACATATTGCACACAAAAACTTAGGAAACAACATCAACACACAAGAAAGGTTTTTAATTCTTCTTGTTGAACTTCATCAGTGATGCTATTAAGTTTCAGATATTAAAGATACAATGATTTTGATTTGGACTGATATTTGTTGGCTTGAAAAATGTAAGACCCTCAAATATTGATATGGTCAGATTGAACTTCATCTTGTAATCAAAGACACAAGAACACAAAAGGGACAACGATGCTCCAGGACAATCTGGAGTCAAAGTACACATTGCTTTTATCACATTGTAAAATCAGTTCTGAATTACTGTAAACTTAAAATCATGGGAAATGAATTGGCGAAACATGACGGACATGATACACCAAGCAGGATCTGATACATCTATTCCAGGAGATTGTCGATTAATTATTGCAACATATTGACTTCCTAAGAACCTACATGCAGTACAGCATTAGACTTTCTCACAGTGGAACATCATAAACGCTTGAAAGAACTCAGAAGTAATCGCCACAATTCAGCTCTTGCTTGACTTTTAGGCAAAGTATCAGAATGTTTAAAAAACAAATTGATCTGCTTTTCTTCAAGGGGGGGGGGGGGGGGCACAGGTGGCCCAGTCGTCTAAGGGGCCGCAATTCGCTGTGCAGAGTTGCGTCCCTTGGGCACGGCAGAAACCTATGATTGTGGGTTCGAATCCCTGTTCGCCCCGATTATGTTTCTAGGTTTGTCAGCACCATACCCGTGCTGGTGGGTTTCACTGAAGTGGTAAACGTCTGAGACCTGCATCACTTCGGGCTTTCCTCCCACATTAAGCTGACACGCTGTGATATGACTGGAATACTGTTAAAAGCGGCGTTAGCCCCAACTCACTCACTCACTCACTCCTTCTAGGGCTGGGACAATACACCAACTGGGAGATCCGATACATATCACGATACCATGCTCACGATACACTACGTATCATGATACATGCATGTGCTCTTATCTTTGGTGCATAAGCCAATTCTTTCATAGACAGGATGGTCAAACACCTGGCACACTAATGATTTACAGTTGGCAGTGTCAAGTATGGCAGAATGGATGAAAATATTTATGTTTTCACTACTCATTATCACTGGTAATTAGTGTTTGGTGTAAAATGTATTAAAGAATACATTTGAGGTAAGAATCGACACTGTTTACTTAATCTGCGATTGTGAATAATACTTGTATTAAGCAGATAACAATCGCGATCCACCGATGCATCAGTGTATCGTCCCACAACTACTTCCTTCGATCCATCTGGTACATTGAAGTCTATTAACCTTCTTTTTAAATAAATGCCACAATCGGCAGACAGGAATATTCTAGCCACACCACAACGGCCTGTCATGAATACATGACAAAAAATCCCTGACAAAAAAACGTTGATGGGTTTAAAAGATGAAAAAGGCATATTCCAGCCGTAAATCACTTTCAAACGAAGGTGTACCACTTCTTTGAGTGGCATTTAGAAGTTGGAGTGATGAAGTAAGACGAGTTCTATGGATGAACAACTTCTTCATTACACTTAGTGCGACGTTTCGGTGTAGATCCTAACACCTTTATCAAGCAAGTTAGGTGTTAGGATCTACACCGAAACGTCGCACTAATTGTAATAAAGAAGTTGTTCATCCATAGAACTCGTCTTACTTCATCACTCCAACTTCTAAATGCCACTCAAAGAAGTTATACGCCGTCTACATGGAGACGTGGCAATCTCAGCCATCAACAAACTCAGCAACCTAGAAGGTGCACCAGTTGTGGATGTTGATTTTGTTAAACATTCTCTGATTGGACTATAGATATGTGCGATAGTCCAATCATATTTGGCACAGGAAAGTAAGCTTGATGTGGCAAGGGTGGAAACAAGACTTTGATAAAAAAGCTACTGGACACTTTTGCCTCGGGAAGATGACCTATTCCATGTAGTTGCACGCTTATTCTGATACGCATAGAAGATCATTATGGTAGTTTAACTGCCCTTTCCCTAATCTTTCAAAGAATTACTGAAACCAACATTTCTCTGTTTTAATTGATTTACCTTAAAAAGTATTTTTGAAATTACAAAACAGTCTTACCACCAGCCCAAAGGTATGTAATAGTACACCTGTAAAATAAACAAAGTCTTGATTTACCATATTTACATAGCTTTGTTTAACAAAGCTTCAGGGTACACAATGTGTTTATGGGAATGTTGAAATCAAATAACATAAAACAAGTTAAAATAGCTTGTAACAAAACAACAGATAACAGTCTCCAATGTTACAGATAAAATAAATTATTCAAGAATACTTCTTTACATACTACTCAACAGAAGTTAGGGACCACCTGACTGAATGATATTACTATAGTTAATCTGTCATGGTATGAAAGTAGTAATTGGAAAGAATCAGATGGTCCGTAACTTCGTTTGAGTAGTATGTGTGATCCATTTTATTGGAACAGCCTCATTATTTAACACTTTGGAGTATAATGGAGGCATCACAGACGGTCTGTGCTGCGATCGCCAGCAATTAAGTCGTATGTCCACACAGTAAATAACACTTCAACGAAAGTCAGCTGACCAGTCAACACAATTGTGTACACACATCACGCGAACTTTGAATCCTCCTACTTCTTTCCCTTCCTGTAAGGAGAGTTACGATGCTTACCCACAATGATCTGTCTGTCAAGATCAGGGGCTCTGTATTTCTCCAAACTGGCTATGCTTTGATTCAATACGACTGGCTTAACTTGGGGATATTTGGCTTCATTGCTATAGAAATCTGTACAATCACTGTGAATGCTTATTGTTTGCATTTACGATGGGGGCAAATAAACATGTTTACCACTGCATGATAGCTTTTATGACTGTTTATACCAGTTGATGGCATAAAGGATCACCCCCTTTTTAAATCTATTTTTACAACTCAAAGAATATTTTATGTGGATTTTATAAACTGTCTGTGTGAGAATGTCAATGCATTGGTAGAGGGCACAGCACAGGTAGAAGAAAAATAAGCTTGCAGTCTAAAAGCTCAGGTAAGCCAAAACGAATAAAATATAGTTGTTAAATTCTGGATTTTTATTTGGGGAGGTTAAAAAGAGCTTTATATTGTTTGAGTTTTAAATGCAGAAACAAGGGATGAGTGGAATACATTGTTTAACATTACTATTTGTATTTGACAAAAGAGACAATCTGATTGTAATGGTTGTCACTGGAAAAAACTCCTCGATAATGCAGAGCATTATAGGCTATCATAGCTTTGTTTGGGAAGTTAACGTGCAATAGGATTAGGCTTCAAATTTCATGTTGCATATTTTAAGTGGCATTTAAAACAATGGCATGGTGGAGAATGGGTCCAGAGCCCACTTGCACAAAGAAATCTTAGCGCCAAGATGATCATAACTCCCCTACTTTAACATAGGCTTACGATAGCCTTAGTGCTAAGATCGCTTTGGGCAAGTGCGACCAGGTTATTTATTATAACAGAATGGCGACATAATGCCATGGTTAATCGAGGCTATCTCACAATCAAATGATATTTGAATAACATGACAAAACTTAACAAGACTGTCATTGGCCCAGGGGCTAGTCCCCCTTCATAAGAGAATAATTTTCACACCAACCATGAAACCAATGTTCACAAACTCACAGTCCATTTATTGACATTATTTCACGTATATTAATAATCTCACTACATACTTCTAAAAATGTCAGGAATGAGTGAATATGGTTTTACACATCGTGTAGTGATATTCTACCAAAAAAAGGGAAGGCATTTATCCGGGTGATCTCAAAGACAGGTGTTCGCCTCAAAACCTACACGAAATGTTGGTAAAAAGTCCCAAATTGGAATTAAAGATATCCTATTTGAGGCTATCATAAACTTTGAAAATGTTATAGCTCTGCATATGTAACTTTGACATAATTGCATTCAATGTTACAATACCTTTGACAAAACAGTGAGTGAGTGAGTTTGGTTTTACGCTGCTTTTAGCAATATTCCAGCAATATCACGGTGGGGGACACCAGAAATGGGCTTCACACATTGTACCCATGTCGGGATTCGAACCCAGGTCTTCGGCGTGACGAGCGAACGCTTTAACCACTTGGCTACCCGACCACCCCTTTGACAAAATAAAACCTTACAGAAATTCCCACTGACAAACATGTTTTCCCTTTTGCTTGCCACAGGATCATGGGTGAAACTCATTGAAAGTTTCTTGAAAGGGCTAAACATTGTACCAGTGTGGGAATTGAACCTGGACTCCCATCCAGCATGACAAGCAAAAACTTAACCAGTTGGCTACCCGACTACCTTTTAAAAACATCAACATATTTACATGTACATATTTATGAAATAACAACTACATCCAACATTATGATGAAGCCTGTTGTAATTATGAGCATATGTTGGCTTCATGGAAAATGGACACTTTGTCTCAACACGCAATAAAACCATCTATTTTTAAACATGATGTCAAACATGGAGGAAATACAGATACTTATCAGAGCATCCTCTTGTACAGTACTTTCATTTCTGTTCAGGTCAGATATTTTATTTGACGTCCTTTAAGTCTTGGTATTCTCAAGCTCAAAATCTCAAGCGAACAATGTCAAGGACCTTCTTCCTCATTCAAGACTGTTCTGTTTCGTAGCAGGTACATGCTGTATAAATGGCTTCTTAATCCAACTCAAGTGTTACTGAAACTAGGCCAGACAATACCTGTGATGAAACAGTCATGCTTTAAAAAATATATTAAACTGCTTTTTATAATCGTTGATTGTGCTTTTGGCTCCAGTCAGTCGAATCCGTGAAGCGAAAAACAAAGGTGTTGCCTAAGATATGCAGGTATTTTTTTAAAAGAGACATCTAGAAAATATCAAGCAGTACTGAAACATACATGACACATGACAAAAGATTTACTGTCACTTTTTTCAGACAGCTGACTGGCCCATATAACTGTTTGGAGGTCACACTGTGTTGAAGACCCGTGAAGATCCGGGGTGGAATAGGTCTTCAGCAACCCATGCTTGCCGTAGAAGGCGACTATGCTTGTCGTAAGAGGTGACTAGCGGGATCCGGTGGTCAGACTCACTGACTTAGTTGATGCATGTCATCATATCCCAATTTTGGGTGATTAATGCTCATGACATCAGTGACTGGATTGTCTGGTCCAGACTTGATTTTTTAAAGACCGCCTTCATATAGCTGGAATATTGCTGAGAGCGGTATTAAACAACAGACAAACAAACAAACACAATCTCTTAAAAGACATACCAAACTATACCCAATTCTAAAGGATACCCAAAGTATGGATGTGCGCACCTGAGATTTGCTGTTGACATCTGATGCACTGTGACGCAGCCTCTGTTCAGTGTCCGCACCCAAAACGATGTAAGGAGTGACTGAGTACCGTTTTACGCCACTTTTATCAATATTCCAGCAATATCACGGCGGGGGACCCCAGAAATGAGCTTCACACATTGTACCCATGTCAGGAATCGAACCTGGGTCTTCGGCGTGACGAGCAAACGCTTAAACCACAAGGCTACCCAACCGCCCAACGATGTAAGGAACATTTCTAGATATGTTCTTCTGTCACTGCATGTCTTTTGTTGTGCAAATAAATCACTAGGCTATCAGTGAGATCAAAACTTGCAACATGGTTGTGCATTTTCTTTGTAACTTTCTGTGTTATGGACAAAGTCTTATAGCTTTCACCCAAAGTACATCAAGACCTGAAGACTGGCTGGGTAGACTAGTTGTTAAAGTTGTTACATCAAAAATCACGGTTTAATTCCTCATACAGTAGATATCTGAAGCCCATTTTTCATGTGCCCTATTGCTGAAGTTAGCAAAACATGGCTTCACACCCTTGCTGTGTGACTTAAAGCTATACACATGTTCACTTTCAAATTTACAGTAAGTTTTAAATAAGGTGCTTTAAATTAATCAAATCAATTATGGCTATATCAGTGTGTGAGTGAATATTGTTTTACAACACTTTTAACAGTATTCCAGCAACATCATGGCTGGGTGGGGGGACACCAGAAATGGACTTCGCACACATTGTACCCATGTGGGAAATCGAACCCGGGTCTTCGGCATGATGAGCGAACACTTTAACCACTGGGCTACCAAACCACCTGCTACACCTTTGCCTTGGTTCTGTTTTTGAAGGCACTTTGGAAACTCTGCCTAGGTGATTTTTGTAAGGACTCGGTTAAAAAACATGGATCATAAAATGTTTTGAGAAGTCAGTTCATTAATTTTGTTAATAAACATGATCAAGAAAGTTTAAAGTGTTTCAATATTGGAATACCATTTCATTCCGCTCACCTGACAATATTTTTATGAGATCTAAGTTATATGAGAAATAATCTTACTTTATTTTAACTATCACTTTGTGGCCCAGAATGTTGCATGACTTAAGAAAGATAACTGAGGCTTGTTTGAGTATTATATCTTAGCCCCCATTCTCAGTACCTGTATATGTAAGTGCACTGTATGCTGTGTGTGTCTTACTCTCTGTGGGTGTGAGGGTGTGTGGGTGTGTGGGTGTTGTATTTCTCTTTGGGTGTATGAGTATGCAAACCAGACTATGTTCCAGTCAATGAGTAAAATGGCTGAAAATTTTCAATTTGGCAATTTACAAAATGCCAAAATATTTTACAATTATTTTTCCATTTTTATATTATGATAACAAATTCCAAACATTTTTATGCTCTATGTCATCACCCAGTGACTTAAAATGATAGGATTAAAAGAAAAAGAAAGTCAATGTTAATTTGTTGTATGTTTTGGCTTCAAATATTAGCATAATTAGTCCACTTTAACATTTTTAAGGCCTTTAGAATTTCTAAGTAGCTTTTAGTCAATCTGACGGAAAAATAACTGTAAAATGATATATTTTGTCATTTTGTAAATTTCCTAAGTGTAAATTTCAGATATTTTACACATTGACTGATTTTACAAAATGACTGTAACATATATATATGTACCAATATTTTGAATCATCATGTGTTTTATATTTGTTTCATGCACAAAAGTGCCTCTTTGAAAAGGGACAATGGGTCGGGTGGATCCTTAATAGGAACTGGGTACCCACAAGACGACTTTGACCCATGGATGTTCAGGGGAGATATTGTAGGATAAATGTAACAATAAAACAATACAAAAAATCATTTATTGTTACACCCGCCTCTACACAGCTGTATTTTCATATGCTTTATGGCATATATTTATGATCTGAATGTGAATAATGAAGTTGACGAAGGCTGGTGTAAAACAGTTACTTTGGCTGGGTAATAGGGGTTTGGGTACCCAGGTAGTAAATTTGGACTCATCGCAGCCCTAGATCCTGACCTTAAGTAATATTGTGACACAATAATAAACAATTCATTCATTCAGTGCTTGTCCTATAAACTCACTGACATAAGGATCGATCGATGGTTATTGTACCAGGCTGCATCATGGTTGCTCATGCTATCAACCTATTTGTCGTGGTGAGACTAACATATGTTAAAGTCACTGTGAGAGAGATGAATGGGATGATAAACACTCACTCATACACTCAAACAAAGATGAAACTCAGAGAAGTTTTTTATCTTGTTTATTAATATTACCAGTTTTTTTTTATATTTCTTTTGCATTTTTGTTTTAACCTTCATGTCAAAAACTCAAATCAGCGTTATTTAAAAAAAATAATTTTGTTTAACATTTATTTCAAGATGGTTACAGGTAAGAAATTGCCTTAAGCAAGAAAATCCAGAAACAAGAAAACAAATTGGTCTTACAGACAAATTCCTGAACCTCCTTACAAAGCCTGCTAAGGGTCAGTGACATCCAGGAGGTCCTTGGGTTATGCAAGTACCTAATGGATTAAGATCGTATCTCCACTCAATTACCTAAACTACAACCACTATCTCCTATACCATCTAGAGACCACAGCCTGGACAATAGAAACTAACCAACCTATTGGTCAGTCTCAAGTGTGAGTTATGAGATCGCAGTGGACAATGGCCTTCCATTTTCATCTTGTAAACACCTACAGAAATATTTACATTGGAGATTTTCCGCAACTTTGATGTTTTTTATGCGCTTGAAATGAGGTTGACAAATATATCCGAATGAGGAATAACATGTGGTTTCAAGTTCATTGTGTAATTTGGGATATTTATGTTGTAAGGCCTAACATGCTGATTTCCAGTTTTGTGTTCTGTAGGATATTTATGTTGTATGGCCTAACATGCTGATTTCCAGTTTTGTGTTCTGTAGGATATTCATGTTGTAAATATCAAGGCTCTAATTAATTGGATTTTCATCAGAATTTAAACACACACGATATAGTTTTCTGCTTATACAATATACAACCTGTGCAGTATTTGTGATAGAACAAAACAATAGGCTATGAATAGTTATTGGAAACGCATTTCGATTTATTATAGTATTTGTTTTTAATTTCCTTTTTAGTTATTTTGAGCAAGTTGCTGCTGTTCAGATATATATTGTCTACATTGTTCAGTATTAATTATCAGAGTATCACTCTGTCCTTGCTGTGAAATACAGATCTGTCTGGCAATCTGTTGTACGTGGATAATAATATTTTCATTGCATACAAAATCTGCTGAATCATATGTTAACAATGGTTAAGAACTTGAACTCATAATTTAAGAAAAGAAATTTAAAAGGAAACAAAAGCACCAAAACAATCAAGCCAATCAGGTATTTGGTACCACATCCTGTACCACATGCCTAATATCTCAATTCAGAAAGTAAGAATCAACAAATACTGAAGGGATTGTTAAATAACTGGGTAAAAAATAATTAAACCAAGTGTTTGGTTCCTGACCTGATTTTTTCATGAACAATTAAGGCAAGCTCTGTTATTTCAAGGAAATTGTTATGGTTAACTCTCCGATTGAGCCACTGATGCATGTTATTGCTTAATATTGTTATTACACATCTAGAAATGTTAAAAACACTCAAGAAAAAAATGCAACAAAATATCTTATGATCATGCCAAAATATTAATATAATCATTTTGTGTGTACTTGATAGCACTAAGGATTAAAATCTTTTAACATGGTAAACATTGAAATATAGTTTTAATGTTTTTTTAAATATATGACAATCAGATGACAATGATTTATTGAAAAAGGATCCTAATATCATAGTATCTCCTTGGATTTTAAAAAGGAATTATTTAAACAGAAACCAGACTAATGGCTGATGAAATATCTTTTTCAGAAAAAAAATCGTGCTTAAAGTAAACACAAACAAATACACCCTCAACATTATTTCATTTCAACTCCTCAAAGCAATTAGCGGTAGTGATTAGTTAGCAGGTAATTCATCTTTAACAGGTGCGTGATTGACTGATTGGGGGATACCCACCTAACAGTAATAAGTCGGTGACAGTCAAACAGCTAGGTGTCACGATGTCAAATTGTATTCCACACCACCATACATCTCCCATCGTGTGGATCACTTTGAGTGACTGTCATACACATGTGTATATTTCGCTGTTATTTGACAGAACAACGATTTGAGAGGCGTAACCCGCCGAAATACGAAGCATCTTTTCCATATCACATGCTTACACACGTTTAAAAAGTGATCACACATGAAACTGACAATGTCAGTGATTCATTACCATGTTTACAAGCTCACGGGGCAGTGACAATTATTATGACATATGATTTCCGCACGAAAACAAGGTTAAGACGATGTCGGGTTCTTGTGCTTGGCCATGACGAAGGACTACAAAGTTTTCAACGGTGTGGCCCACGTAAGGGCATGCGATGCTTGCAAAAAGTTTATCAAAGTTACTTGAGAGTAATATAACTTACCAAGAACAGCCTGTAATGCTTGGTCTTCGCTTAAGACATCCATTATTCCACAAAAGTATCACCGATTTTCAATAATCCCAACGCTCCATGAAATAGCCAATATCATCACAATGCTTCAACTATCGTGAACAAGTGTGTGTGTACACCTTCGCCCTGTGACGTCACATCACGTGGCCCGCCGTTCTGTTCACCTCCTCCGTTATGGCTGTTGTGCGTGAATGTCAGCTTACAACGTTTGTTTTGTAAATTATACCGTTAAGTTTGCGATAAACATTGTTTACGACTGTGTACCACATAAATTACCATAACACCACAGTCCCTTGTAGTTTGGCTGTTTGTGAAATGGCGATTATAATAAACTTTGCAACTTGGTGAAGGAGTGGTTTGAACGTAAGTGGAGGGTCGTTGTGTACATCCTCTTCAGATGGAAGTTTCCGATGTGTGTCACGCGGCAATCTGGACAGAATGCACGCTCTGTCGTACCAAATGAACACTTCCTAAACCTTATCAGACAGACCTCATTCACAACAACATCCATATCTATTGAACAAAAATCAGGAACAAACACATTTTAATATAATCCACTTCGGAACGCGTCATACTTTTCCTATTTAATGTATGAAAGCGATATTTTTAATATAGATTGTTCATCCTACAGGGTATTATATCTTCATTCTGTTATCATCCTCATTTATCCAGGGTATTATGCCTCCACTCTTTAATTATAAATGCCCTGGATCCATTCGTTACCACAGCTTCGTTTGGAGCCCGACTCGAATGACATAACGCAGAGAATATTGTCATCCAATCAAATTACTCGCATGAACAAGAAAATTCTCAGTTAGGAATAGGACAGATGGGGGTGGTGGCGTCACTTCCGGAACGAAGCAATGGTGGCAAATGGGTCATAACAATGAATATATAATTCCCTAGATCGTCGAGGATGGGTATATATACAAAGTTGATTATAAACCGACCCATTCGTTGTATATTGTCATCTTTGAACGATTCTTATGATGTGATGAAACTCGTTTTATTGAAAGTCTTAAAAAGATTGATATTGTTCTTTAGGCAAATATTAGTTCAGCAATATTCCATCATGGTATCAAACCCGAACTTCTGCATTGAAGTGCCAACTATGTAACCACACCACCAGATTCTTTATGACAGCACGATCTATATGGGGATTGTTCTGAGTGAGTGAGTGTGTTGGGTTTAACGATGCTATTAACAATATTCCAGTTACATCACGGCGTGTCAGCTTATTGTGGGAGAAAAACCTGAAGTGATACAGGTCCCCGACGTTTACCACTTTCCTGAAACCCACGAGCACGGGGAGATTGATCATAAAAAACCTTCATATTCACAGTTTTAAATTGTTCACCATTTCCCATTTGGCGTCAATATGAGTGAGTGAGTTGGGTTTGACGCCGGTTTGAACGGTTTTTAATTATATATCAGGCACGTCAGCTTAATGTGGGAGGAAAGCCCAACGGGCGACATTGGCATGATACTGACAAACCCAAGATTAGCTGTACATCTCAAGAAATGCATTTTAAAGTCGCAAGTTCTATTCGGTGTGAGAAGAAAAAAAAGAAAAAAAGAAATGTTTTTTTATCATTTGTTTGCGATATGGTTTTGTTCTCTCGAATGCCGGAAAATCTGATCGTATCTCTTTCCTCCGCAAAGGTTTTACAGCGCAAGTAGAACCAGGTACCAGTCTACACTAGAAGGGCTTATTGTTGCTTCAAACACATTTGTTACGCATTAGGTATTGAGTGTTGAGTGAGATATGAAACACCTTGGCGAATATACACACACGTATACTGATTATAGAATGAGGTCCCGTGTGCTTTAAAGGCAAATTGAAGTCAGAATGTACGTATATTTGAAATGACATATGATGGATTATTTACCTGTTCATATATTTCAGTTAGCAATTTTAGCGATATCACCAGAAGGATGGAATGAATGAGTAAGCTGGGTTAACGCCGCTTTGAACAGTATTCCATTATATCACGGCGTGTCAGCTTAATGGTGGAGGAAATCCCGAAGTGAAGCAGGTCTCAGACGTTTACCACTTTGGTCAGATGTATGGATAAATGAATGGATGAATGGACTATCCCAGGCCCAGCAAACTATAGAGTGTGGTACTAGGCATAGGAAATACACAGAGGAGCAAAAAGAAATATACCTCTCAGTTGATTTTATCATCTGTTGTATTTTCCAAAACATTAACTGTACTGGTGCTTAGTTAGCATATACTTTTACATGGTGTTATTGGTTTTTTCTACACAATTTGATTTAAAACTTTTAAAAATGCGAAAATAACCAATTTCGCATAATAAACAACAGCTGATGGGCATCTTAGACACCTTGATAATCAATTGATTTGATTTATTCGGCACAAATTTACAACATTTCAAACATGGTAGTGGTCATGTGGTTGTAAATTCATTTCTGACGCCAGTCTTCCTTGAACCAACATATTTTTACACAAAATTACCCAGGCACAGATTACTGTTAACAAACTGCTGCAGGAACGAGTGATGGTGTATTATATACAGAATCAGATCTAATAACAGTTCTGTCAGTTTTCAATTACCTGAACAACAAATCCGTATGTATACTTTCGTTTGCTCCACTTGTTACTTACTTCACGTGCAACAATGTCTGAGAAATTCGAAAAATTACAATTTCAATATGTCAGCCTTGGCGGCCATGTTTGAAATCTGATTTGATTATTTTAGTAGTTTTAAGAAACAGTTTCAGCTGGTCTTGTGGATTCTGAAATGTTGAAAATGGAAAAATCAACTACAGGCGACGGAGAACGCGCAACGAAATAAATTCACTTGATTTTCGGTTAAATGAGTTAATAAACAACAAAAGATGGGACGAATGAAACTTATTTAAATATCGAAATACGAACATGTATGTAAAATGTATCAACCTACTGTTTACAACAAAAGTGATCAAAGACTTAAACCAATTCAGATTCATACAGAAAGGACAATATATCATTTGTGTTGTGGTAAGTGGTATTCATACGATGAGTAGAATATAAGAGTTGGCAATATAGTTTAATTTGGCCAATAAACCTACACATTGACTCCGTGGAAATAATAAGAGAGTATAAAACTGTTAACATGATCGCAATTGTGTTTTGCTTCAATGAAATGGCGATCACCCCTCTTGGAGGCACGGCAGACTTCAGTCAAGTGTCGTTATAAATAACACTACGGCTCTGCTGCGCACGCGCAAAATGGACGTTAGCGGGACCATGGCACACAACGTTACGTTTATGCGATTATAAGACCTATAAACAGACACACAACCTTATGAGTAAAGAGTTGGCAAGTTTTAAAACGCTTTAACGCGATTTTATGGAGTATGGAGAAACAGAGGATATAGTTTTTCTCATTGAGTAAGGACTAGACCAAGTTCCCCTGTAATCTTTAGGAGCTAGGCAAAGATGTAATGTGAAATTGAGAGCTACGTATATATTCTTTCTAAACGTATTAACATATAATTATTCTAAAAATATCAGAGACGATGTGTATTTGTCCTAACCCGACCCGACACAGCATTGTACATGATTATTATTAGATGTAACATTACGAAATATAGTGGACCATGTCTACTAAATTTTTATTTAGTACATATAGGCCAGAAAGGTCAGTGAAAAAAATATTCCTGGTTCTCTTTATTGTTTTTAAAACTGACTTAGTGGGAGTTGGGATTTTACTTTTTCTTCTTCTATCTTTTGTAGCTAAGTTAAAAGTTTACAAAAAGTAAACTTGTTTTAAGTAATTACGTTATCTTGTTTCACTTGATCTCTTTTGGTCCCATTCCCTGTGGTTCAAAGCACGAATTAAGAGGCGGTGATCACGACTAGTTTCCCTGCGAATCTGACAAACTATTAATTGCATGGCGTGAGCAAACATTTGGAATCTGGTGCAAAAATAAAATTTGACCTGAAAAAGTCCTTTGATTAGCTTAATTATTTTTCCACAACACGAGGGGGGCAATTGCAAAGGCGGGCGGGTCAGGGGAAACACGGTATTAATATTAACAAGGTTAATTAGGCTGTAGTCCGATAAGTGTTTGTGCTACTTTACACCTGGAACAAAAGTTACACACCCCGTGGCATTTTCCAGTGACCAATGAAACAAGCGCTGGAATAAAATTATTGAGAAGATGAGTTAGACGTGGGATCTAGTGAAGGAGCAAATGCATGCAGCCATTCCACACAAAGCTGCTTCCAATTCACTCAGATTCTGTACAGATGACCCCAATGCCTGCATACGACGCTTAAGGATGTTCCAAATGTGCTCAAGAAGATTCAGATCTGGACTCACGGCGGCACAAGGCAGAGTCGTCACAGCGTTGATCAGAAGGTAGGCTAGACAAACGCCAAGTCTCTGAAAATATTACATTTTGATGAAAACAAACAACTACACTTAAATTGTAAAGGAGCCCAAGTGAGATGGTAGATTCGGAATCTGGGGAAAATCTAGATTTATTTTGGACTACATATGGCATGACAGTGAGGGCTGGGCGTAAGGGAAAATAACTTGGTTCAGGGACTTTTGAGAGACAGTCCAGAGGTAAATTCCGATGGGATCTGGCGTTATCATCCATGAACTGATGTCTTGAAGCGAGTGGCTGGTTGTCGAAATGTGGGACCACAACTGCTTCCAGGACATTTCGGATGTACTGATTATGTGTGAGGTCTGCCTTGTATAGTGACTTTTGAGAGACAGTCCAGAGGTAAATTCCGATGGGATCTGGCGTTATCATCCATGAACTGATGTCTTGAAGCGAGTGGCTGGTTGTCGAAATGTGGGACCACAACTGCTTCCAGGACATTTCGGATGTACTGATTATGTGTGAGGTCTGCCTTGTATAGTGACTTTTGAGAGACAGTCCAGAGGTAAATTCCGATGGGATCTGGCGTTATCATCCATGAACTGATGTCTTGAAGCGAGTGGCTGGTTGTCGAAATGTGGGACCACAACTGCTTCCAGGACATTTCGGATGTACTGATTATGTGTGAGGTCTGCCTTGTATAGTGACTTTTGAGAGACAGTCCAGAGGTAAATTCCGATGGGATCTGGCGTTATCATCCATGAACTGATGTCTTGAAGCGAGTGGCTGGTTGTCGAAATGTGGGACCACAACTGCTTCCAGGACATTTCGGATGTACTGATTATGTGTGAGGTTTGCCTTGTATAGTGACCAGGTCCAGCTTGCAATCGTGTGAGATGCACCCCAAGTTATTACCGAGCCTCCCCTTTAGGATGAGTAGGCCAGATGTCCCTGGGTTAAAGCCGTATGTTTGTGCCTCCAAACCCTCAGTGGTCCATACGTGACATGGAGTAGGTACCTTCTTTCCTTCAACCAACAATCTCATTAAAATCAGATCTAAGTTCTCGCTGCCGCTGAAAAAAGATCTGAGGACATCCCATCACGGGTCACGTCAGAACGACCTTTCGCGAACTTTGACTGACCACTGAAATGACGAACGAGAAGTCGACATTAGCCAATTAGAAAGCAGCTTTCTCGAGCTTTACGGCACTCGTTTCAACCTGGCGACTTCCATTTCAGACTACGTTTGAAAAATATGTTGACACAGATCTCGATTGAAATTTTGAAAACAGGCAGTGCTTCCCACGTACTGTGCAACGCCTCCTCCGTTCAAATGTTTATCCCACGGAAACGAAAGATATACGATAATTTTGACGGCATCAGTCGTACGGGCCGTAACTATCGTTCGGAATACACCGTGTTAACGTTTTCGAGGTTGCGTGATTATAAAACTCATTCCGACTGTCACTTTCATGATCTGGTAAGCGACGCTTTGATTGGTCGGATGAAAGGTCGTTCTGACGTGACCCGTAATGGGATGTCCTCAAATTTTTGTTTAGCGATAGCGAGAACTAAGATCTGATTTTAATGAGATTGTTTAACCAATGGATCCCCTCTCCCCCATCAGTTTTCAAATTTCAAAACCTTTCGTGCTGAACACCATGCTATACAGAACCCCTGATGGTGATCTGCCAGCGGGGTCCCTTGATGCATCTCCTGGACGCCATTCCTCCTGCTCTCAAGCAGTTCCATAACGACAAGGCTTCGATTGAGGAGCCATTGTCGCCTCAAGACGGGATTCATTGCTATGGCTGTCGTCGTACCAATCGAAGCAATGTCGTCAATGCACTCACATACATGCAGGAGATCGCCTTGACCGTCAAAGGTCATTCACAGCATTGGCTTGTTTTCTCCCCAATCGGCTGATGACTCTGAAATGGTAGCCCAGTTGATAGATTTGAAGGACATCACCGTGGAATGTAAATTACGATTATTTGCCATCTTTTTCGCCTCTGATATAGAGCCCCTCAGTGCCATGTTCACAGGAAATAGTTAAACATTGCAAGACTGCGGATTTAAATACCCACATTTGATGCCAGAACCTTTTTGAGAATACATGAGCAGCGTGCTGCACGTGCCTGTCACGTTGAGTTCTGACGTTTTATAATTCATTATCTCAGGGGGTGCTTAACCTTTTTCCAGGTGTATATATGTCTCGGTTTTTAGTTGCATGTAAAGAAATGCGTATTGGGGATTTGTGGTTAAAAAAATGAGGAGCCTGAAGTGGCAGCTATTTCAGTTTGTTTTATGTTTCAGAGCGAAATCATGTTTTTTTCAAGGAACAAAGGATTGAATCATCATCTCAAGTGAATGTATTGTGGTTGAAGTTCAATCCGGATTATATTCTTTACCCTTTGTAGAAGGCGTGAATCCAGTCTGTTGAGTCCCTCGATGTGATATTACTGAAATGTTGCTGAAAGCGCCGTAAAACCATATACTCACTGGCTCTCACAGACAAAAAAAACCGGGGATTCTCGGACAGAATCGGTCCCCATGTAGTGCAACATGTTTTTCACAGATCACTCTTGACTACATAATTACATCGCCATTCTATTATCATAAATATTATGGACCCACTTTTCTTTTCTTTTGAACCCAATTCGAAAAACACTACGTTAATAGCCGTCCAATCAAAGTACCCCTGTGAGCGAGAGAAATTCTGTGCGAAGCTTGTGATAAGAGAGATGGGGATGGTGACGTCACTTCCGAAACGGAGCTATAGCGGCGACTGGGTCCAGGGTATTGTGGTCTGACTGACGTCATGGCGGTAGCTAAATATATATTGACATGCTAATTGAGACAGTAAGTTAGTGAGTTAGGGTAAGGGCTGATTTGAAAAGCATTTCAGTTGCATCAAGCCGTGTAAACTCAATATGGGAGGAAAGATCGCATATGTTTACCTATTTTCATGCACATGCCAAGGATCACAATTAGGCCAACTTAGGATTCGAACTCTCATTCACTCACTCACTCACTCACTCACCCAAAACTCACTCACTCACCAGGATGTATGAACTGAGACATTGGTTGATATTTCCCAGGGGAACATGTGCTGGAGTTTCTTGCTGTCTGTCTGACAGTCTTATCAAGGTCGTTAGAAATTTCCAAACTGGCTCAAAGGAACTCGCTGTCTTCACAGAATGGCACATGGCTAGTCCATTCGTCTAAGGTGCCACAATTCCCTGTACAGAAACATATTATCATGAGTTTGAATCACAGTTTCCCCTATTTGTGTTTATAGGTGTGTCAGCATCATGCTGTGCTTGTTCAAGATCCGCACAATCACTCACTCACTCACTCACTCACAGACCCGGGGTAGAATAGGTCTTCAGCAACCCATGCTTGTCGTAAAAGGCGACTAACGGGATCGGGTGGTCAGGCTCGCTGACTTGGTTGATGCATGTCATCGATCCCAATTGCGTGGATCGATGCTTATGATATCAATCCAGGATTGTCTGGTCTGATTATTTACAGACCGCCGTCATATAGCTGGGATATTGCTGGGTGCGGCGTTAAACAACAAACCACTCACTCACTCATTCACTCACTCACTCAACGGTTTTCCATCTGCGTACGAACACGTCAGGGCATTACCAGCATGTACTCAGTGCTGAATATTGCGTTGGGTTTAAATACGCTTCAGAAACAAAATCAGCAAAAACAACCACAAGAAATAAACAATAGCAAGTGTCCACTTAAAATGCAGATATGTCACACCAGCGCGTGCCGTCACGCAAACCGCGTTATATACAGCACGAAAACCACGTGACCAGAGCGAGCGCCCCCATTACTATAATGCATGTTGTGATTTTACACGAGTTTGTCAAGACTGTGAAACGTGGCGATACAACCTGGGGATCAAAATAGACTTGATAAAACTGGGCCACAAGGCTCAACTTCTCACTCTAAGATTTGTACACCATTGTAAGTCGCGTTTGAACGTGTCATAGCATATTTGGTGTTAATCCCATATTAAAACACATCCCCAACACACACCGACCAAACTAGCAGACACATTCAGCTTGCACTCTATGTACACCACAATGATAAGTACTTCTTTGGGCGGGGGATCTGTCATTTGACAAAATCATTTGAATCTGTGCAAACACAAGGGATAGGAAGCATGTTAACATAATTATTCTGCGGGTTTAAGTCCTGTTTGTTTTATCAAGGAAGAACATATATACTCAGGTGGATCGTTTAACTTGAAGCCCGTTATGCAGGTGGTATATATGTCTGTATACTCTCTGATGTTTTTATTTCTGTATGCTCTCTGACGCATAAAAGTCTGTATGCTCTCTGATGTAAATATGTCTGTCTGTATACGCTCCGTGTCATATAGAGTTGTATACGCTCTGAGGTATATAAGTCTGTATAGAACCTGATGTATATAGACCTGTATACTCTTTGATGTATATATGTATGTAAACACGTTGAGGTATATATCTGTATATGTTCTGAGATATATATCTTTATGTACTCTGAGGTAAATATGTCTGTATACACTCTGATGTATAAAAGTATGTACATTCCCTGATTTATAAATGTATGTATGCTGTCTGATGAATAAATGTCTGTATGCTCTCTGATGTATATATGTCTGTATACACTCTGATGTATAAATGTATGTGTGTTTTCTGATGTATATATGTCTGTATACACTCTGATGTATAAATGTCTCTATTCTCTCAGATGTATATATGTCTGTATACACTCTGATGTATAAATGTCTCTATTCTCTCTGATGTATATGTCTGTATACACTCTGATGTATAAATGTCTGTATGCTCTCTGATGTATAAATGTCTGTTTACACTCTGATGTATATATGTCTGTATACACTCTGATGTATAAATGTCTCTATTCTCTCTGATGTATATATGTCTGTATACACTCTGATGTATAAAGGTATTTATATTCCCTGAATTATTAATGTCTGTATGCTCTCTGATGATTAAAGGTATATATATTCCCTGATCTATATATGTCTGTATACACTCTGATGTATAAATGTCTGTATGCTCTGTGATGTAAATAAAAGGGATAAAAGAAAAACAACTACTTTAGAATTTATTATAACTGCCCTTTTATTTTGTCACATATCTGAAGCTATTCCATGTATTGCACTTACAAAGACCCGTGTAGAGAAATGTGCATGTCCTAATACAGGTCGAATCATGTCGTCGTTTCTCATCCTCGATTATCAAGTGCACTATATCTTGGATGACTTGACGCTAGATACATCCGTCAACGTGATAACTATCAACATCATAGGCGACTGGGGTTTGTGCATTACTGTAGAACGAGTGGTTACCTTTACTTTCAGTACCCCATGCCTGTTGTGTAACGGGGATCGGCTGGACAGCATGGCGGAACACAGGGACGATCCCACCTTAGTGCGCTACGGGATCTGTATGGATGAATGACCATCGCTCACCGAATTTCCAACTGCACCTAATCAAGACCAAGCACAACCACTGGATGAATCTCTGGCAATAATTGGGTACCCTGATCAAAACAAGTTGGCATATAAGTGAATGTGATTTTACACCGCACTCAGCAATATGCCAGCTAGGTCACAGCGGGTTGTAAATGGTCGATTCTGGGCAGGCATTGGGTGATAGCATGGACAACAATTAACCCGTCAGTCAATGATGACGCACAATCAGTCACGACAAGTATTGGAACCACCCGATCGTCATTTAGTGGCCTATTACGGTAACCAAGCGGTGCTCGGAACCTTTTGTTCTCAGGTCAAGCATTGGAACCACTCGATCGACATTTAGTTGTCTATTACAGTAACCAAGCGGTGCTGTGGACCTTTTGTCCTCCAGAAGTCAGGTCAAGTATTGGAACCACCCGATCGCCATTTAGTCGTCTACTACGGCAATCAAGCGGTGCTGTGGACCTTTTGTCCTCCAGAAGTCAGATCAAGTATTGGAACCACCCGATCGTCATTTAGTCGTCTTACTACGGCAATCAAGCGTGGCTGTGGACCTTTTGTCCTCCAGAAGTCAGATCAAGTATTGGAACCACCCGATCGTCATTGAGTCGTCTATTACAGTAACCAAGCGGTGCTGTGGACCTTTTGTCCCCCAGAAGTCAGCCCAAGTATTGGAACCACCCGATCGCCATTTAGTCGTCTACTACGGCAATCAAGTGGTGCTGGGAACCTTTTGTTCTCCAGAAGTCAGATCAAGTATTGGAACCACCCGATCGTCATTTAGTCGTCTATTACGGTAACCAAGCGATGCTAGGGACCTTTTGTCCTCCAGAAGTCAGATCAAGTATTGGAACCACCCGATCGCCATTAAGTCGTCTATTACGGTAACCAAGCGATGCTAGGGACCTTTTGTTCTCCAGAATCAGCACCTGAATACAACTCACTCATTATAATATGTGGACATGCAGGCAGACATTTTATATATCTTTTTGGTTATTCTCGAACACATTGCAAATATTCATACACATAGAACATCAAAATAAATCCTATAGTGACAACCGTTCCAGCCAGATCGAGGTACGAAAGACTGTAATTATCAAATAAAAAAAAGCATAAAATATACAGGATTGAAGTATAGTGTCAAACTGTTGCTTTGCGCGGATTGGCTAGGCGTGGCCTCTCCTGGCCTGACAAGGTGTGGCATGGCGTGGCGTGGCGTGGCGTGGCGTGGCGTGGCATGGTGTACACTCGGTGTTCCTGGACTTTCAATGAACGCACTCATCTGACAGACAGTTCTATTGTGCGAGTATTCAGAGAGGTTAAACACCTGCTTTTACGATATTAACGGAACTATAACTTGTACTATAGATGAAGCATGATGTTGATCAGTTCTATAAAACATGTAATGTGTATGTAGATGGAGCTATTGTTGTGTGATAATAAAGTAAGCTATAAATCATGTTACGTTTATACTGTTGATGTGTGATAATGAACAGAGCTATTGAGTTCATTACGGTATACTGTTGATGCGTGATAATGAACAGGGCTATTGAGTATATTACGTTATACTGTTGATGTGTGATAATGAACAGGACTATTGAGTATATTACGTTATACTGTTGATGTGTGATAATGAACAAAGCTATTGAGTATATTACGGTATACTGTTGATGTGTAATAATGAACAGGGCTATTGAGTATATTACGTTATACTGTTGATGTGTGATAATGAACAGGGCTATTGAGTATATAACGTTATACTGTTGATGTGTAATAATGAACAGAGCTATTGAGTATATGACGTTATACTGTTGATGTGTGATAATGAACAGAGCTATTAAGTATATTACTGTATACTGTTGATGTGTGATAATGAACAAAGCTATTGAGCATTTTACGTTATACTGCTGATGTGTGATAATGAACAGAGCTGTTGAGTATATTACGTTATACTGTTGATATGTGATAATGAACAGAGCTATTGAGTATATTACGTTATACTGTTGATGTGTGATAATGAACAGAGCTATTGAGCATACTGCGTTATACTGTTGATGTGTGATAATGAACAGAGCTGTTGAGTTTAAATAGTTTATACTGTTAATGTGTGATATTGAACAGGGCTATTAAGTATATTACGTTATACTGTTGATGTGTGATAATGAACAGAGCTATTGGGCATATTACGTTATACTGTTGATGTGTGATAATGAACAGAGCTATTGAGTATATTACGTTATACTGTTGATGTGTGATAATGAACAGAGCTATTTAGTATATTACGTTATACTGTTGATGTGTGATAATGAACAGAGCTATTGAGTATATTACGGTATACTGTTAATGTGTGATATTGAACAGGGCTATTAAGTATATTACGGTATACTGTTGATGTGTGATAATGAACAGAGCTATTAAGTATATTACGTTATACTGTTGATGTGTGATATTGAACAGGGCTATTAAGCTTTGTAATTTAGCATACCATTTATAAGCATGAATTTGAACGTAGCCATAGAACCCGTTGTGCTGAGACCACTGAAGAAGTGCGCTTTTGTCTGAATAACAAGATTTGGTTAGACCGAAAATGTATTGTTAATATTTTATGGGTATTGTCATGAAATGAAACAAGATGAAATTGAAATCTTTTTGTGCTTGCTTTGAAATTAATATTTGTGTCATCGTAAGATCATCATGGATCGCAAAATATTTTCTTTTTCATTTGAGCTTTTTCAAGCTTATTTCAGAGGATATTAGCACCCTTCATTTTTGCTTTAGTTAGATAATGAATGACCCAGCACGACAGTAGGACAGACCACAGGATGGCGAGAAAGCCTTGCTCTTCTGTGTGGCCTTTCAGCAGTGTAAACTTTCCCTTCTACTTTGTGAAGAACAACTTATTCGAAGTAATTGAACAGATCTATTGAGCTCAGAAGTTTGTAGTTTCGATCGTGCATTTTGAAACCGTTACTTTGTGATATGCAATACGTTAACATCTAGTTAAGCCTGTCTGCCTACCTGTCTGTCAGCAATCTGTCAGTCTGTCTGTCTTTCAGTGATGCATTCAAATAATTTTTACCGCCATTTTGCCTTTCACGCCCAATCTGTTTCGGCAGATAATCGAGACTGGTTATTCTCTGGCGTTGACATATTTCTCAATATGAGCAATACAAAAAGTCAGCGGTGAACCACTTTCCACTTCCTCATTCAGAATTAAATACAAACATTCATATTATTTCCCCACATTTCCCCACATCGTTCAGGCCGAAGATACCAGTTGGTCTCGTGCTGTGACGTCACTGGGGTCAAGTGACTTTGATCTCTGCCGCTATGAGCGTTGTCGCTATTTGAAGAAGATGAAGAGATGAACGGGCAAATAGCTCGAGCCAGTCACTTCCATAGGGCGCACAAAGGTTTGTCGTTTTAACGTGCCGGACCACAAGCCCATCGACTCGTTTCATCTCAAACAAAAAATGCCATTTTTTTCTCTTCCGGATTTCTCTGCAGTGGCAGTGTTCATCTAGTTCTCTCCGTACCGCTTCTTGACCCCTCCTCAGCGGCTCAGACTGTCCACCTGTCCACGGTTAAGAAGTAAGGTACTGGCTACTGACGTCGGGCAGTGACGCTCTGGGCGGGGTTGACGCTTCAAGTACTCGACACCTGGGATGGCACATGAAATCCGTCGTTTCCACTTGACTGTCAAATCTGAATTTTTCTCTTCGTAACAGGTTCACTCGTGCAGCTGTGACATTTAAAGGATTGACAAGTTTTCATAAACGGAAACAATACGTTGCATCAGCCTGCGTTTATAGTAGTCATTTTGACGTTATTGGAAAAGGAAATGTCGTTTAAACAGATGCACATATTGACCCATGTTTTTCGATATGACTTATTAAAGCATAGTACTTAGCTTTTATCGATACCATGAGTAGATATTATTTCCCTCAAGAGTGATATATTCAGAGGCTGCGACTGAGTGAGTGAGGTTTTTTTAGCGTCACTTTGAACACTATTTAAGTCACACATATCACGACTAACAGCTTGTGGTGGGAAATCCCAAAATAATGCAAGTCTTAGACTTTTATCACTTTGTGGAACCCACGAGCACGGGTACTGTCCTGACAAATCTAAAAACATAATCTAGGCGAAACGGAATTCGAACCAGTGTTTACGAGTCTAAGTAACGAAAGCCTAATCACACCCGTTATGGAGTTCAAAACCATTAATTCTATCCCTAGCAAGTTCAGAAACATCACATGAAATGGTAAATATCTAAATCAGCTGAAAGAGTGGGCTTTATCACCAAATGTGTGGGGGTTCTCATCATAAACAACCAACTATCTTGACAACGACGCTTGGACACCGCTATGCAGAAGTTGAGGTAAAGACGGCGTCTTTGACTATGCAGACGCCGGGTTTCCTGGTAAACGGCCAGTGCATGCATAGACGTCGAGAGAAGTGTCCTGCAAGATTTATTGTCAATGTGGTATCAATATTTAATAGCGAAACATTTTCTGGTGATTATCCTACCCGACCGGTGTTAAGGCCAATCTAAAATGTTTTCTGTTTTCTTTTGGTTTGGCCTGGCCTGCAAATGGCGCGATTATGCGATTTTTTAATAAATGTTTTTGTCAAGTTTAACAATAGTGATTAATTTATACTTATCAGAGAGGTACACAAATTACGGATCTAGACTACGAGTTGTCGGACTTACATTTTGTGGAAGCCTCAGTGGCTGAGTGAGTTAGACGTTGACGTTGTGTGCTGGCGATTAGGAGAGAGTGGGCCATGGGATAAATAGGCTGCATACGTGAGGAAGACAAGGCTTAAAGCACTGAATTAGATTTCAAAGTTATTGTAAAAATTATTTCGTCTGATATTAAAGTATTTTTCAAAATGTTTGATTTATTACTCTGACCTTCCTGACATGTGCCCCGATTCATCGAAATGGGTCGAAACAAGGCGCCATCTCTATACGCATGGTTGGTTGGTTGGTTTGTTATTTAACGCCACACTCAGCAATATTCCAGCTATATGACGGCGGTCTGTAAATAATCGAGTCTGGACCAGACAATCCAGTGATTGTCATCATGAACATCGATCCACGCAATTGGGATCGATGACATGCATCAACCAAGTCAGCGAGCCTGACCACCCGATCCTGTTACTCGCCTTTTACGACAAGCATAGTCACCTTTTACGGCAAGCATGGGTTGCTGAAGACCTATTCTTCCCCGGATGTTCACGGGTCCTATACGCATGGTGGCGGAACACAAAACCTGCCCTGAACCAGTCTGTGTATTTAAAGAAATAAACGACGAGTGGGGGTTGTTTATCGTACAATATAAGATAGCTACGAGATATATCGCAAAGAAGGAAGTGTGGTTTATTTTACGACAAAACATTGTTCTATCATGACATCATTTCTTGAGATTCGAACATGCTATCGCAACGTCGTATATTGGAAGACGTCATTTTTTGAAACTGAAGTGTCTAGTGAGTTGTCCCCCATAGATGTAGCTGGGCGACGCAGATAAACGCGATGGCCTTACGATCGGATCCAAAAGCGGGAGAGATATGGCAATCGGTGTTAGGAGAAAAGGAACAGATAATCGACGCGAGGATTGGGAGAATATGCAGGAAATACTCATCTGTGCATAAAACGGACTTGTCCGACATTCCGAGGTCGGATTCTATTGAGGGGGTCATCTTTATTTAAAAACGAGGCTGTACATAATTTTGATACCCAATATAAGAAATTAACGACTCGTGGCCGTTGTTTATCGTGCTATAAAACACTGCAGGGAGAATAAACCACTCGGCGACATTTTTGCGTACGGAGCTTTACGTAAAATGAATTGACAAATACACAAAAAGTCACGTCACGCTGAATGACGCACGCCACTGATTTAAAAAGCTAAGCTACTTAAGTAACTCAAATTATATCATATAACATCACTGAATTTGTCACGTAATTTTTTTATTAGACTGTACAAAAGACAACAGAGACAACTTCGTACGTAACAGTGACATCTTTTGTTGTGAGTGAGTGAGTTTGGTTTAACGCCGCTTTTAACAGTTTTCCAGTTATATCACGGTGTGTCATCTTAATGTGGGAGGAAAGCCCGAAGTGATGCAGGTCTCAGACGTTTACCACTTCGGTGAAAGCCACGAGCACGGGTATGGTGCTGACAAACTTAGAAATATAATCGGGGCGAACCGGGATTCGAACCCACAATCATAGGTTTCTGGCGTGCTTAAGGGACGCAACTCTGCACAGCGAATCGCGGCGCCTTAGACGACTCGGCCACACGTGCCCCCTCTTTTGTTGTGGATGTACTCTAGATATTTGAGCAAATTGTTTCGTTGTGACAAGTCAGTAAAATAAACAGGGGCCTGTGACCTTTGGAAAAAGGGACAATGATAAGGACAGCATACCTTTGTTTGTAGAGGGTTGCGCAATGCTAGCATTACAAAATATTTCGGACAGCCCGCCTTGAATACAACTCAACCTTGAACAGTGTCTGGAATAAACAAATATATCTTGGACACCTGTCTAGAATAAACACATATACCACGAACATCTGTCAAGAAAAAACACGTTTACATTGAACACCAGCCCGGAATAAACACATACATTTGACACCTGAACCTATGAACCTGCTTATGATAAACACACATACTTTGGACATCCGCGTAGAATAAACTACTTTACCTTGAACAACCGCCTGGAATAAACAAATATATTATTCGAACGCCCACTTGAATGAACAAATATATTTTGAACACCCGCCTAGAATAACACCTACACATTGAACACCTTTATACCTTAAACCTCCGCCCAAAATAATTATATACATTTAACGCCTGATTAGTTTAAACACACATACCTTGAACTATTGCTTTGAATAAACACACAAACCTTGAACGCCTGACTAGAATAGACACCTTTACCCTGAACGACGGACTATGATAAACATATCATTCTGAACACGTGAAACCTCACTCAGACCACTGCTGAATTGTGTGACTTAATCGTCTGTCGCTTGAACTCTTCATATATTAGGCGCGATGGGGTAGCCAAGTGGTTAAAGCGTTCTCTCGTAACTCCGAAGGCCTGGGTTTGATTTCCCACATTGGTACACTGTGTGGAGCCCATGTGTGGTGCCCCTCGCCCTGATATTGTTGGAGTATTGCTGAAACCCTACTCTCCACCTTTCATATATGATAGCTGCGTTCCTTGATTGAATTAACCCGATTTGAAAAACGCTTTTCTTAAAGAAAAAACACATAGATTGATGTGTTCTTTGATACGATTCAATCTCTGATACCAAACGAATATTTTCGTTGACCCTCTTTGGCATTATGCACATTTTATGTAACTAGAAAAGACGGATCAAGCTTTAGGTGTTTTCTCTCGGTAGACATGAATTACGTTGAGTGAGGGGCCAGGCTTAACGCTGTTTTTGGCAATATCAGGGCCGCAGATTGTCCCGATATTGAAAATCGAATTCGTGCCTTTGACGTGAACGCTTCAACCACTAAACTACCACACGGACCCTGAATGACAGGTGAGGTGGGGTGAAATTGGGTTTAGCGTCGCATCTAAGATTATTGCACTTATATAGCGACGTGCATGCACGTGTGTGTGTGTGTGTGTGTGTGTGTGTGTGTGGCTGCTTGTACTAGTCCGGACTGATGCCGATTTATAGTGCTAGCACACTGAGATACCATGGCGCAATTTAACATGAATACCCCACTCAGACACAGTATACTGACTCCGAGCCGACCAGTCCTTGTTTTAGCCCCTTAATGCCGAGCGCCAGACAGGGTAATAACAAGTACCATCTTTTAACGTATTTTGGTATGACGCGGTCAGGGATCGAACCCCGGACCTTCCGCTCACCGGGCGGACGCTCTACCACTAGACCACGGAGGCGGTCTCCTGAATGACAGAATTTTGGTTCTCTGAAATAAGGATGTGAATGACTGGAAGATTGTAAGTTGTTTGGTTTGTTTTTGAAATGACGCCAGATGAAAATATCACCACAACGCCACTCTGTTCCAGAACTCTCCCTCATCAACATTTCCCACTGTTCTTGTCGACCAGAGTTTAAATCACTGTGTTTGTGTTGCTTCATGGCGAACGTGTTGGGTTTATTGTTTCCTGGGGCAGTTTTGTAGGCGTAAGTGTTAATCTTGTAGAATTTGTCACACAAGTGTCACGTGACAAGATGGCGTCACCACCGGATGTAGCGCCAAGTTCAGTGTATGTACGCTGGACACATCAGGACTGTACTGCTTTCACTGGATGACAGACCACAATGCATTTCGGGGCGCTGAAAGGGAGTGGAAAGCAGATGTATTTATGACCAAATATCCATAGGGCATAGGGGAAATTTTCCTTGTTACGTTACGATAACGGTTATGTGTTGCCGCGCCTCTTATACGACTGAATGTAATTAAATGATCAAATAATAACTTTGTGATGATCATCAAAGTCAATGAAGCTCACTGGAGCAGCAAAAGGTTCGATCTTTGGACTGAGGTTTCGCGTAATTCGGCAGGGGTCGTTCTGGGTACCATCGCTTTGCACACGGTGCATTTCAATGTATCTACGTGTACTTTAGTTTGTATGTTTTCGTTCTTATGTCCCCACCACAAAAACATCGAATGTGCGGTCGCGGAGGTGTCGTGTTTCTTTTTGTGTGTTTATTTTCACTTATTTGGCATTGCGTTGGACAAGCAGGAATATTTTTAAACGTGTGTGCAAAAGAAAGAACAGAAAGACATAACGGTGGCAAGACACCGGCGGATCCAGGCAAGGGCGAAGGGTTGGGGTGGATAGGGGAGCACACGTTACCTAAGACGCTAAATGAACAAAAACGCGTTTTAGGTTGACGTGTAAGGTGTCCGTGAAAATTTCCCAGCACTCTCCGACCCCATCATTTGATCCGCCAGTGTATCTTGGATAAGCGGATTACAATTAATGTACTCGGAGGCCCCCGTTCCATAAAGCGATCGTAGCGCTAAAAGTGATCGTAACTCCCATACTTTAACATTGACCTACAACAGGCCGTAGCGCTACGATCGCTTTATGGAAAGGGTTCCAGGATTCCAGACACCTTTACCCACTAGGTCGAGGACGACTGTGTCAGTAGTAGTCCGACCCACGCAACTAAGACTTGTCCAGGGAAAACCCAAGAGGTGGATATGATTTAACTCAATGCTAGTCTTGTATATTGTGAATCTAGTCCTGTGTCGTGAGGACCTTGTCTTGTGTTGTGTGAATCTGTTGTGCGAGGACATTGTCCTGTGAATTGTGAATATAGTCCTGTGTAGTGTGAATCTACTGCTGTGTCGTGAGGACATTGTCCTGTGAATTGTGAATTTAGTCCTGTGTAGTGTGAATCTAGTGCTGTGACGCGAGGACATTGTCCTGTGTAGTGTGAATCTAGTCCTGTGTAGTGTGAATCGAGTCCTGTGTAGTGAGGACCTTGTCTTGTGTTGTTTGAATCTGTTGCTGTCACGCGAGGACATTGTCCTGTGAATTGTGAATATAGTTTTGTGTAGTGTGAATCTACTGCTGTGTCGTGAGGACATTGAATTGTGAATTTAGTCCTGTGTAGTGTGAATCTAGTGCTGTGGCGCGAGGACATTGTCCTGTGAATTGTGAATCTAGTCCTGTGTAGTGTGAATCTAGTGCTGTGTCGTGAGGACATTGTCCTGTGAATTATGAATCTAGTCCTGTGTAGTGTGAATCTAGTGCTGTTTCTTGAGGACATGGTGTTGTGTAGTGAGGACCTTGTCCTGTGTAGTGTGAATCTAGTCATGTGTATTGTGAATCGAGTCCTGTGTAGTGTGAATCGAGTCCTGTGTATTGTGAATCTAGTGCTGTGTAGTAAGGACCTTGTCCCGTGTAGTGTGAATCTAGTCCTGTGTAGTGAGAATCTAGTGCTGTGTAGTGAGGACCTTGTCCCGTGTAGTGTGAATCTAGTCCCGTGTAGTGTGAATCTAGTCCTGTGTAGTGTGAATGTAGTCCTGTGAAGTGAGGACCTTGTCGTGTGTAGTGTGAATCTAGTCCTGTGTAGTGTGAATCTAGTGCCGTGTAGTGAGAACCTTGTCCTGTGTAGTGTGAATCTAGTCCTGTGTAGTGTGAGTCTAGTCCTGTGTAGTGTGAATCTAGTCCTGTGTAGTGTGAATCTAGTCCTGTGTAGTGTGAATCTAGTCCTGTGTAGTGAGATTCTTGTCCTGTGTAGTGTGAATCTAGTCCTGTGTAGTGTGAATCTAGTGATGTGTCGTGAGGACATTGTCCTGTGAATTGTGAATTTAGTCCTGTGTAGTGTGAATCTAGTGCTGTGACGCGAGGACATTGTCCTGTGTAGTGTGAATCTAGTCCTGTGTAGTGTGAATCGAGTCCTGTGTAGTGAGGACATTGTCTTGTGTTGTTTGAATCTGTTGCTGTCACGCGAGGACATTGTCCTGTGAATTGTGAATATAGTTTTGTGTAGTGTGAATCTACTGCTGTGTCGTGAGGACATTGAATTGTGAATTTAGTCCTGTGTAGTGTGAATCTAGTGCTGTGGCGCGAGGACATTGTCCTGTGAATTGTGAATCTAGTCCTGTGTAGTGTGAATCTAGTGCTGTGAAGTGAGGACCTTGCCCTGTGTAGTGTGAATCTAGTCCTGTGTAGTGAGGACCTTTTCCAATTTAGTGTTTTTCTAGTTCTATGTAAAGTGATGACTCAAGTTCTGTGTAGTCTGAATCTAGTCATGTGAATGTGTAACTAGTCCCTTATAATATGTAACTAGTCCTGTGTAATGTGTAACTAATCCCTTGTAATGAATAATTAGTCATGTGAACTGTATATCAAGCCCTGTGTAATGTGTAATTAGTCCTGCGTAATGTGTAATTAATCTTGTGTAATGAATAACTAGTCCAGTGTAATATGTAACTAGCCCTGTGTAATGTGTAACTAGTCCCGTGTAATATGTAACTAGTCCCGTGTAATGTGTAACTAGTCCCGTGTAATGTGTAACTAGTCCTGTATAATGTGTAACTAGTCCAGTGTAACATGTAGCTAGTCCCGTGTAATATGTAACTAGTCCCGTGTAATATGTAACTAGCCCTGTGTAATGTGTAACTAGTCCCGTGTAATGTGTAACTAGTCCAGTGTAATATGTAACTAGTCCCGTGTAAAATGTAACTAGCCCTGTATAATGTGTAACTAGTCCCGTATAATGTCTTACTAGTCCCGTGTAATATGTAACTAGTCCCGTGTAATATATAACTAGCCCTGTATAATGTGTAACTAGTCCCGTGTAATATGTAACTAGTCCTGTATAATGTGTAACTAGTCCTGTGTTATATGTAACTAGTCCCGTGTAATATGTAAGTAGTCCCGTGTAATGTGTAACTAGTCCCGTGTAATATGTAACTAGTCCCGTGTTATATGTAACTAGTCCCGTGTAATGTGTAACTAGTCCTGTATAATGTGTAGCTAGTCCAGTGTAATATGTAACTAGTCCAATGTAATGTGTAACCAGTCCCGTGTAATATGTAACTAGCCCTGTGTAATGTGTAACTAGTTCCGTGTAATATGTAACTAGCCCTGTATAATGTGTAACTAGTCCCGTGTAATATGTAACTAGTCCCGTGTTATATGTAACTAGTCCCGTGTAATGTGTTACTAGTCCTGTATAATGTGTAGCTAGTCCAGTGTAATATGTAACTAGTCCAATGTAATGTGTAACCAGTCCCGTGTAATATGTAACTAGCCCTGTGTAATGTGTAACTAGTTCCTTGTAATATGTAACTAGCCCTGTATAATGTGTAACTAGTCCCGTGTAATATGTAACTAGCCCTGTATAATGTGTAACTAGTCCCGTGTAATATGTAACTAGTCCCGTGTTATATGTAACTAGTCCCGTGTAATGTGTAACTAGTCCTGTATAATGTGTAGCTAGTCCAGTGTAATATGTAACTAGTCCAGTGTAATGTGTAACCAGTCCCGTGTAATATGTAACTAGCCCTGTGTAATGTGTAACTAGTTCCGTGTAATATGTAACTAGCCCTGTGTAATGTGTAACTAGTCCCGTATAATATGTAACTAGTCCAGTGTAATGTGTAACTAGTCCAGTGTAATGTGTAACTAGTCCCGTGTAATGTGTAACTAGTCCTGTATAATGTGTAACTAGTCCTGTCTAATATGTAACTAGTCCCGTGTAATGGTTATCTGGTCCCTATACAATGTGTAACTAGTCCTGTGTAAAATGTAACTAGTCCCGTGTAATATGTAACTAGTCCCGTGTAATATGTAACTTGTCCAGTGTAATGTGTAACTAGTCCCGTGTAATGTGTAACTAGTCCTGTATAATGTGTAACTAGTCCTGTCTAATATGTAACTAGTCCCGTGTAATGGTTATCTGGTCCCTATACAATGTGTAACTAGTCCTGTGTAAAATGTAACTAGTCCCGTGTAATATGTAACTAGTCCCGTGTAGTGTGTAACTGGTCCCGTGTAATGGTTATCTGGTCTTGTACAATGTGTAACTAGTCCCGTGTAATATGTAACTTGTCCCGTGTAATATGTAACTTGTCCCGTGTAATATGTAACTTGTCCCGTGTAATATGTAACTAGTCCTGTGTAGTGTGTAACTGGTTCCGTGTAATGGTTATCTGGTCCTGTACAATGTGTAACTTGTCCCGTGTAATATGTAACTGTTCCTTTATTGTGTCAATCAAGCCACGTGTGGCCGACCTTAACCTGTGTAATGCGGACTTATTCTTCCACTTGATTTAGTTGATGATATTTTGTCTCTCAATTTCTCTGTCCGACTCGACCTTCAGCTATAAAGTTTCATGATAGAATTCAGTTTAACCCTCTGCACACATGATGCCGACAGTACCACGTGCTGCCCTCCTAGTCTTCTTGGAGATTTTACAGCCGCTTCTCATTCATCGTGGCGCCCACCACTCCTTGAATGTGACTGACCTCGAAATAATAAAATTCTTATAAAAGATAGACTAATTAAAAATATCACGAAAAGGGACATACATAAGAAATAAAAAAAAATAAAATAAAAAAATATTTATTACATTTCTTTTTATCTGATTTGATTTCATGCTATGATAGCGACATACGCATAAAGAGACACTAAAGACGTGAGATTGTAAAACGAATACAGTATTAGAACTATACCAGTGAACCAGTGACACCACATTTATACGCACGGTCCCTATCACACCCTATGTTAAGCAATTTCTGGGTAGACGATTCAATGAGTAACAGAGTAATGTCTTCCTGTATTTATGGGAAGGGTTCCGGATAAATGTGAGTCAGGATTCACAAGGTTTGCATATTGCTGACCAGGACATTTTCGCTAGTATTTTCCATACGTATATTATTTACATTCCAGGTTTTACATCGCATCGGCAATATAACAGCTGATGTGAAATGACGAAAAGCTGAAAGCTATTAAAAACGGAATCGGTCGTTAGAAATGATTTACTGACAGAAGATCACAAAAGCGTTGATAAATCGATTACAATTCTAAAAACAATCATTGGTGAAAAAGTAGTGTTCCGGCGCTTAGTCCATACCAATGTCCATGGCAGTGACGTCACAGTTGCCACCATTGGTTGCCAATATCTGTTTTGGAAGCCTGTGATGCTGCAACAAAATCTGATCTGGGTGAGGTCGAGTACACCGTGTCCCATGGGCAGCCAGGCGTCCTGTTTGTGAACTGAAGTGGTACAGTCAGGTTCCTCATATCCCTTTGTGGTCTTCTAGTGTCAGTCTAGAATCAGTATTGGCAGCGGTCAGTAGCTCGACGATAGCCGTTTCCGTAGTGTTGTACTGATTCGTAGCCTCCCCTAATGTCCGAGTCGTGTAGCGGTTGCTAGACAAAGGGGCGTAATTGCAAATAGTAGCAACAAGATAAATAGCCATAATCAGTGGCAGTGCTATATAGGGATGTAGCGAGGTCAATAGTTTGTTCGAGGACGAAATCAGCAATGCGTACTGTAAATACCCACAGAAACAGATGCACACACTTCAAGCCAATGCATTCAGCTACACAATGAGAAATGGATGAAACAAAAACTAGTTCGACACTCAAAATAGCAGCCTTATATCATCTGATGAGATCAACATACTATTTGACAAGGAAATACAAATACCTTCCTTGTTGGTTGGTTTGTTGTTCAACGCCGCACTCAGCAATATTCTAACTATATGACGGCGGTCTGTAAATAATCGAATCTGGACCAGACAATCCAGTGATTAATATCATGAGCATTGATCCACGCAATTGGGGTCGATGACATGCATCAACAAAGTCAGCGAGCCTGACCACCCGATCCCGTTAGTCGCCTCATACGACAAGCATAGTCACTTTTACGGCAAGCATGAGTTGCAGAAGGCCTATTCTACCCCGGAATCTTCACGGGTCACCTTCCATGTATAAGTCGGTCTATGCATATTTAACAGGACATCTTTTGCTAGTGGCATATGCGTACAGTGATGTTTTTAATACTGGTCTTGTGAAAAACCGAAAGCAATGTCATTCAACTCGGATCAACCACTCCCATACAGTACCTCTCAGCGCGACGATCTGAGGAATCCTCCATATCCTATCCCGTTAACATTTCAATATTCATATCAATGTATCACGATTGCATTCGGCTGTTAGATATGAAGAAGGACAGATTACTCAATGCCGCTTTCAATAAAGACCAAACTCATGGACCTCTTCAATAAATACTCTACTCAACTACCTTTTCCCTGATCTGGCTCACAATAACATCTCTTCTGGAAAATTTAAGAAAACTGTACATGAAAAGTTCACATCCATATACCTTACTGAAACTGACCAAGCCCCATCCACTAAACCACATTAGCTCAGACACCTCGGGAAAATAGGAGACAAATTCGGAATTAAACCATCTCTGAAAGTAACCACCGCATTAGAACACCGCAGAGCAGTTACAAGGCTAAGACTCAGCGCTCACGACCTTCAAATTGAGAGAGGAAGATACTTCAACACTCCAACAGATGAAAGATTATGTACCTCCTGTGATT